>NC_064626.1:382638646-382961374 GCF_023864275.1 Schistocerca cancellata | reverse complement strand
ATATTGGCTGGAAGAATGTGGGACACGATATGGTGCACCAACAACTCACACAGTCATGTAGCAGTGTGTTGTGCAGGGAAAGACCATTGATACTGCGTGTTTCAGAAATCAGAATATGTACGTTTTGGAAGGGGACAATAAAACACAAGAAAGAAGAAAAAGAAAAGGACAGTCACTGAGTAAAGTAATGTGTTGGAGAATAGTAACAATGAAGAACAGCACTGGGCTGGAGCATGGAAGGAAAGCTATTAGGCAAAATCAATCAATGGAAAGTCCAAGATGGGATAATAACAATATTATGAAAATGACAGATTGCTATTCAACACATTGAGGAGGTGATGAGTTCGAGACAGATGCAGTGAAAAGACTGACAACACATTTAAGCTTTTGGACAAAAAAGTCATTCAATTCAGAAATAGAACAACACATACAAACTAGAGCAGCATATACAATTTCACTTCAGAAAACTCTCCAACCTGTTCACCTCCTACTTTCAACTTGTACTACCACTACCTGCCACCTCTATAAGTGCTTCCATCAAACCTCCCCTGCAGCCCCTCATAGCTGACAAACCCTGCCTTGCAGACCTGCTACATCTACTATGCTGTCAGAAACTCACTCCCAACACCATCCAGAATCTAAACAAACCCAAAACACTACCATCAACCTTTTCTCCAAAAGCCTCAGTACCACAGAAGAATCATTCCTTTCTAAGAGTTGTATCTTTTACCCCACTCTTATATTCAATAAAGCTGGACTTGTTAAAGAATTTCTCTCCTTCTTCCATTCCCTATAATGGAAACACTTTTTTGCTGCTAACCTAACAATCGAACTCAATCCAAAGCCAATGTTGAATCTTGCCTGACACATTTCACTCCTTCTCCTAACCCTAATCATCCCCCAGTGCCCCTCAACCATCCCTGTTAACATTTCAGAATTTCTTAACCTAAGACCTTGCCTTACCATCATTCACCAAAGCTCTCAACATGGAAACTAAACTCACATCTGCAGAAAGAATTGCAATCCACCACCTAAAAACTGATCTTGATTTTATAATCATTCCTGCCAACAAATGTGGCACCACTGCATTTTTTGAACCTCAGGGATCACTTGGTTGAGGAACTATGTCAGCTGACAGATTTGTCCATCTATAAAACCTGCCACAGTGACCCCATTTTAGAAATCTAGCATGATCTCTAATATCCCTCCACAAATCCTAAGGTCCATCCCAGAACCTCTCCTCTGAGTCTCTCTCTCTTCTCTCTCTCTCTCTCTCTCTCTCTCTCTCTCTCTCTCTCTCTCCCCCCTCACCCTCACCATTCCCTTCATTCCTACCATCTACATGCTTACTAAAGTACATAAACACAACCACCCAGAATGCCCTGTTATGGCCAGTTATTATGCCTCCACAGAGGATCAACACTTTAGCCTATTACCTGTAACCTATCCCCCTTCAAAAATGACACCAATAATTTCCTCTAGCAACTCTCCATAGTTCCTGTACCTTTATCACATGGGACTCTGCTCATCACTGTCAATGCAACCTCCATCTACAATAACATCTCCACTGCCCATGGTCTTGCCACTACTGAACACTTCCTTGCCCAACACCAAACTGACTCCAAATCCACAACTTTCTTCCTATATCCTCACCCACAATTATTTCTACTTTGAAGGCATCGTGCATGGTACAGCACTGGGCATCCACATGACTCGATCCTATGCCAACATATTCAGCAGCCATCTGAAAGGATCCTTCCTAATCACGCAGAATCCCAAACCCCTCATCTGGTTCACATTCACTGATGATATCTTAGTGATCTGAACACAGCATGACAACGCCCTATCCACATTACTCCAGAACCTCAATACCTTCTCCCCTGTTCACTTCACCTCAATCCAACAAGCCACCTCCACTTCAAGAATGGCCACATCAGTGTCTTTGTCTGCATCAAACCTATCAATCACCAACAATATCTCAGCTTTGAAGGCTGCTACCCAATCCATATCAAGAAGTCTCTTCCATACAGCCTAGCCGCTCATGGTCATTGCATCTGTAGTGATGATCAGTCCCTCTCTTAGTAAGCAAAGGGTCCCACTGAAGCCTTCACAGACCAAAATTAGCCTCCCATCCTTGTTCAGAAACAGATTTCCTATGTACTGTCTCTCCAGTCACCTACCACCTCCCACAGTCACCCACTGTCTGGCCAAGAATGAGCACACCTCTCATGACTAAGTACCATCCAGGACTGGATCAAATGAAACACATTCTCTGCCAGTTTCAGTCACCTCTCATCATGCCCTAAAGTGAGGAATGTTGTATGATATTGTATGAACTATCCTCTCCACCCCACCCACAGTGTTATTTCACCACCCACAAAATCTGCACAAGATCCTTGTCCAACCCAACTGCACCCCTATTCCCAACTCATTGCCTCATAACTCATATCCCTGCAGTAGACCTAGATGTAAGACCTGTCCCATACATCCTTCCACTATCACCTGCTCCACTCCTGTTATAGGCTTCTTGTATCCCATCAAAGACAAGGCTATCTGTGAAAGCAGCCATGCAGTCTACAAACTAAGCTGCAACCATTGTGCTGCTTTCCGCATTACTATGACAACTAACAAGGTATCTGTCCATATGAATGGCCCCCAACAAACTGCAGCTAAGAGACAACTGTGCCACCCAGTTACTGAACACATTATCCAGCATGCTGCACTTCACTTCGGTGATAACTTCACAGCTTGTGCTATCTGGATCCTTCCTACCAACATCAGATTTTTTTGAATTGTACAAGTGAAAACTCTCCTTACAACATATCCTTTGTTTCCATAAACCACAGGGCCTCAACCTTCGTTAGTCCCTGTCCACTGCCTACTGACTCCAGCACTTCGCATGTGCCCTCTATTCCATTAGTGTGCCTACTAACTGCTCCTCTTCTCTGTATCTCTGCTGTCCCATTGCCTCGTGCCCTCCACCCCCCTCCCCCCTTCCTCCAAGCACAACCTCTCAATACTGCACTAGCCCTGTCTTGTCCCCACCACATCCCTCCATGCTCTCACAGGCAGCACAGAATCTTCCCCTATTACTATGCAGCTATCCCTCCTGTTCCCCAGCCAATGACTCCTTACCCCCACCACCCACCCCAACTGGACTCATGTCAGATGCAAGTGCAATTAATCCTCAGCGGCTGAAGACAGTGATCATGTGAGTGTCATTCATGCTTTTGTGAATGTGTATATGTTTTCTGTTACTGAATAATGAGTGAAAGCTTGAATGTCTAGCAGTCTTTTCATTGTGCCTGTCTGCAACTCAAAACCTTCTCTACATAGTCAGCAGTGATCCATCTTCTTCTTTTTCTTGTGATTATGTCCAACATCAGTAATGGGTCAGCATGGTTATTAATGGATTTGGCAAGATTCTTACTATTATCACCCTGCTACCACCCAGGACAGAATCTATGCATCACAACTTTCAGTTATTGTGTTATTCACATGAAAGTAGGTGAAAGTTTTATAAATGTTTAGAAGTTGCGTAACTGAGAAGGGACTTGGGAAACAGCCCTGTATTCACCTAGTGGGATGTGGGAAACCACCTAAAAACCACATCCAGGCTGCCCGGCACACCAACCTCTGTTGTTAATCTGATGGGTAGATTTAATCTGGAGTAAGCACACCTCTTCGTCCCAGTAGCAGCAGTTTAGCACACACAGCTACCTGGGTTGGTGAGTCTCAATCTATCCTTTTCGTAATTTTGTTGCTATTCCATCCTGGACTTTCCATTGTTTGTTATGGTCTTAAGTTACATGCATTTATATAAATCCTTCATGAACCTTCCATTAACTATCATCTCAGTCTTCTTGCCACTTAGAATTCAGCAAACATCTTCTTCAGTCCACCTACCATGTCCCACAGATTTCTGTCAAATTTTCATTGTATGATTAATTACATCTGCTATTTGTTTGCTCACCTGTCTCTCACAGTAATTCCCAACAAGCATGTCTCAACTGCTGGCTCAGCAACTCTCACTTTGTTACATTAAATATCCATGCCAGATAATGAGTGAGGTGGCACAGTGGTTAGCACACAGGACTTGCATTTAGGAGGAGGATGGTTCAAACTCTTGTCTGCCCATCCTGATTTAGGTTTTCTACCATTTCCCAAAATGGCTTCAGGCAAATGGCAGAATAGTGCCTTTGAAAGGGCACAGCCAACTTTCTTCCCCATCCATCCTTAATCCAATGGGACCAATGACCTAGCTGTTTGGTCCCCTCTCCCAAATCAGCCAACCAACCATGCCTGACTGTCACAAGTCAATACACGCAGCATACATTCTGATTGAGAACACTCCGTTTCAGACGTACTCAAAGCTATTTTTGAAAATCCTGTTTACCTTACAACTAGACCATTTTACTATTCTGTTGCTTTTTCTGTTCATCCATTGTTTTCTTCATTTGGCCTAAACACTGTATAAAATCTCATATGCTGGCTCTGTGACTTCATGTATATTATTTTATTCTGAATATGTTGTTTACAATTAATTTTCATCTTATTGAGTTTGATGTTCAAATCTGATACCAGACATGCTCTATTAAATTCTTACATTCAATGCTGAAGTTTTATTCCAGTTTAAGCAAACAGTGCAATTTCGTCAACAAAACAAAATTGGTTTAGATATGTTCAAGTAGCAGTGATTATTTTTCTGTTTTCCTAGTTTAAGGACCTGAAAGCATCCTCTAGGATTACTGGGAACAGTTTTCACATAATGGGATCTCCTTGTATAACTCCTTTTTCAATTCTAAATGCAGTCTGACTAACCTTTTTATACAAGTATTTTTGGTAGAATGTGATAATATTTGTAAAATCTTAAAATATCATTTTATTTACATAATTGTTTATGAAATATTGAATATAGTGCAAATATATGGAGTGTCACAAGAGTAATGGTCACTATTCAGGGATATGACAGGAACAATCATTCAAAGCAAAAAAATATAGTAATCGTAGACTCTATAATGCATACCTTAAGAGCTATGAATACTTCTTCATCTTCAATTGTGTGAAACAAATCTCTTCTACTGTGAGCTCTTTGCTTTCCAAATTTTGGGAGGAGGTAGTATGGACCAAAACAATAAAAAACGTTGAGTAAATGTGGGCTCTAAAGTGTGTATGTTAAGAGCTATAGGCAATTGTTCATCTTCGCTACTATAAAACACATCTCTTCCACTGAGCAAGTGCTCTGAAAGTATATATTTTAGAGCCCATGTTTTTTTTCCTTGTTTTGGTCCATACTAGCTCCTCTGTAAATACAGAAAGAATAGAGCTTGCAGTAGAAGAGATTTTTTTACAGTGTCAGAGACAAACAAGTGCTCAAATCTTATAATCCAATGTTTAATTGAAGTTTTTGGTTCAACTGAGTGTTCCTGTCATATCCCTAAATACTGACCATTCCTCCTGGGACACTGTATATGGCTTGTGCACATATATTAGAGGTGTGACTTTACTCCTCATATGAAAATCTAGTACACTATTGGGACATAAAAATGGAACTATTTCAAAGAGGAAACATATTTGATAAACTTAGAATACCTTGTAATCCTGTATAAGTTGTAGAAACGTGTCTATGTCAAATTGTGTCATGATTATCATGGCAACACCTTCATCAAAGCATCCAATCATTATGTGAAGACCAAAAGCATGAAAGAATGGCAGATAAGCAACCAGTTCTTTTCCATATTCTTCATCTGGATTAAAATCAGGATGTCTGTTTACAATGAAATCAATACCCTTCATTAAAAAAATAGCACTCCTAAATTTCAACAAACATTAGGCATAATCTTAAGTTAAATATAACACATAATAGACACTGCAAAATCATGAAACAATCTATTTAAGAATACCTTAAAATAACAATTTTTTACAGTATATGTGTATTAAAGTATACAGAATTAATTATTTCTAAATCAAATAATTATTTTTCATCTATTACGCAATTATGTCTGCTTTTAGATTTCGCATTAAAAATAAGCAACTTAAATAAGATATATATAAAAACAAAGATGATGTGACTTACCAAACGAAAGCACTGGCATGTTGATAGACACACAAACAAACACAAACATACACACAAAATTCAAGCTTTCGCAACCAATGGTTGCTACATCAGGAAAGAGGGAAGGAGAGGGAAAGATGAAAGTGTGTGGGTTTTAAGGGAGAGGGTAAGGAGTCATTCCAATCCCGGGAGCGGAAAGACTTACCTTAGGGGGAAAAAATGATAGGTATACTCTCGCACACACACACATATCCATCCGCGCATACACAGACACAAGCAGACATTTGTAAAGGCAAAGAGTTTGGGCAGAGATGTCAGTCGAGGTGGAAGTACAGAGGCAAAGATGTTGTTGAATGACAGGTGAGGTATGAGCGGCGGCAACTTGAAATTAGCGGAGGTTGACGCCTGGTTGGTAATGAGAAGAGAGGATATACTGAAGAGCAAGTTCCCATCTCCGGAGTTCTGAGTCTTTCCGCTCCCGGGATTGGAATGACTCCTTGCCCTCTCCCTTAAAACCCACATCCTTTCGTCTTTCCCTCTCCTTCCCTCTTTCCTGATGAAGCAACCGTTGGTTGCAAAAGCTTGAATTTTGTGTGTATGTTTGTGTTTGTTTGTGTGACTATCAACATGTCAGCGCTTTTGTTTGGTGAGTCACATCATCTTTGTTTTTAGATATATTTTTCCCATGTGGAATGTTTCCCTCTACTCAGTTTCTTTGTTGTTTTGTCATTTTTCTCATATTCATTCCCTCTGTGGTATTTTGATAAAACTAAATTTAAAAAATAAAAATTTGTTCCTATTCTTCTCCTTTCTTGGTTGTTCTCTTTTCATATTTGATTTTAATAATCATACACATTCCACAACATTATGAAGTGTCGTATTCATGATGTATGAAACAAGTATTAATCTAATGTAATCTAATCTAATCTGAGATTTTATGCTCCTGTATTTTTTATGTTTTTTTTTTTCATCATTCATAAAATCTAATGAGGTAATCTGAGATTTTCACAAATTTCATGCAAACTCAACTCAAATGTCTTCCATTTAACCTAATGTTCAGATTTCGACTATCCAAAATATTATAGGTAAGATAAATATTATTGCACCTGCTATGATGCAGCACACTCTTTATTACACAGAAAATATGAATACACTATCACCATTTGATAGCTTCCAATTTCAGTTCTCACCAAGTTATCTTAAATTACATAACACACCTAGAAAAGAATCCAGACAGTGCATGATCAAGCAAATATATCAATAATCGATAGACCAGCAATAAAAAAATGTAATCTAGTTGAAATAAAGTGAACAACCAGGTCATGAAGTATGGTGAGGTGTAGGCTTCACCACAACATGACTCAAAGTGTCTTGCAACTGCCCGGCAGCTGGACTTTATCTCCTGCTTGACGTCAGCAGCCAGGCCCATGTGATGGTCAGTTAATACACCTTACCAGCTGCTGTTGGTGTCATTGACACCAGATATTGCAAGGTATTAAGCTCATAGTTAGATGATATAAATAGACGTTGATAAGCCAAAACATTGTCACCACTGGCTGCCGCAACATTTGATGCCACCTGGTGGCATTGCACGCACATAACACGGGAAAAGCAGGCAAGCAGAGCAGACATTGATTGATGAGGAATCGCCCTAACGAAGATGTGGACTGCAAATGGACCACTATGCACTAAATGGTGGAGATGTCCATGACTCTTCACAGAATGTGGGGTTCAGAGGCTAGTCTGCTCTATAAATTAGGATAGGTGGTGATCTGTAGCACCTCTCCCAAAAGAGCACAATGCTGGTGCTTGCACAAGTGTTTCATAGCACATAGTTTATTTTACATTGTTGAACATGGATCTATGCAGCATACCACCCCTACGTGTTCACATGTTGACCCAACAACATCATCAATTATGACTGCAGTGGCCATGGGACCATCGGGATTCGAATGTTTATCATGGAAATGTGTCTACTCTTCCAGTGAATCATGTTTTCGCTACACTAGATTGATGGTTGTCTTCACAAATGGCATCGTTCAAGTGAATAGCAGCTTGAAATGTGCAGTGTGCCATGGTGCAAGCTATTGGGAGCAATATTATGCTATGGGAGACATTCTCCTATGCTTGCATGGGACCTGTGGTAGTAACTGAAGACATGCTGACAGCTGTGAACCACCTGCATCCCTTCATGCTTGATATCTTCCCTCATGGCGATGTCATACTTCAGCAGTATAATTGTCCATGTCTTGGAGCCAGAATGATGTTACAGTTGTTTGAGGAGCATTATAGTGAACTCATGTTGATGATGTAGTGACCAAATTTGCCTGGTGTGAATCCTATGGACCCCTAACTGGGTTGCTATATGGTGTCATCACTGTGTACACAAACCAGGGGCCTGTTATTTATGCGAATTACATGACCTGTGTGTGTAGACATCCAATACCACATACCTCAACAAACCTACCAACATACTCTCAGATCCTTGATATGCAGAATCAGTGATGTATTTCATTCCAAAATGGACAGACAAGCTATGAAGCAGGTGGTCATAATGTTTTGACTCATCAACATAGCATACCCCCCACTTAAATTGGAAAGTAAGGTCAGAAGTGCACCTGTTGCTGTTGTGATTCCTGTACCAGTACGATTAGGTGTTAATGAGCATGACAGCTAAATATCCACTGTCCATCTTAACACCTTGTATTGCTGTATCCTCTGCTTCCAGTGAGAGTGTGGTATTCCAGTCTCTAAGTCAGTACTTGAAGTCAGTGGTGCTGGGGGTGGAAAACAATCCCATTCCATAGGGGACCAGCTCCTACAGCACTTAACCTAGCGATATAGGTCTGCCAGGCATCAAGCATGCTCTGGAAGAGATGGTGGTTGTCTTGAACATAAAGCTGCCAAGTGGGGGCACAGCTGGTTGGCAAGCCATACATGCATGGCTCCATTGGCATCCACAGTGAACATATGTCACCACTGGGTGGCTCTAGTGATTCCTAGTATCCATCCTGGGACTCTCATATAGGTTTGAGTCCAGTTGTCTGTGCCCAGTAAATAGGCTACAGCTGGGCTGTCGTGTACATGCTGTATGTCCCAGAGGGTCCAGACTCAGTGGCTATCCCGTAGTTATACCAGGATGTGCCCCTATATTGGTGTAGTCCCATAGGATGCCAGGAAATGGATCAGGATGTTGGCCTTTTGTACAGCATCTCCACATCTGCATCTCAAAGGTGCAGACAAACTGCTTCTCCACACCATTGGAGAATGGATAGAATGGTGCCATTGTCAGATGTATTATTCAGTACTGAAAGCAGAAATTCTAAAGTATACTGGATGAAAATTGAGGGCCATTGTCTGACGTGATTGTTTCTAGGGCTCCTTCAGTGGCCAGTATTTTCTGCAAAGTACTTTTTTTCACCTTGCTGTGTTATTTGATGTTTGAACCACACAAAGAAACTTGGAAAGTGAGTCTACATTGTTGAGTCAAATCTCTCTGAGGAAGGGGCTAGTAAGACCATATGGATGTACTCCCCCAGGCACTGCAGTGTTGAGCAGGCATGGAGCCATACGGGGTACTGACTAAATACACTCCTGGAAATGGAAAAAAGAACACATTGACACCGGTGTGTCAGACCCACCATACTTGCTCCGGACACTGCGAGAGGGCTGTACAAGCAATGATCACACGCACGGCACAGCGGACACACCAGGAACCGCGGTGTTGGCCGTCAAATGGCACTAGCTGCGCAGCATTTGTGCACCGCCGCCGTCAGTGTCAGCCAGTTTGCCGTGGCATACGGAGCTCCATCGCAGTCTTTAACACTGGTAGCATGCCGCGACAGCGTGGACGTGAACCGTATGTGCAGTTGACGGACTTTGAGCGAGGGCGTATAGTGGGCATGCGGGAGGCCGGGTGGACGTACCGCCGAATTGCTCAACACGTGGGGCGTGAGGTCTCCACAGTACATCGATGTTGTCGCCAGTGGTCGGCGGAAGGTGCACGTGCCCGTCGACCTGGGACCGGACCGCAGCGACGCACGGATGCACGCCAAGACCGTAGGATCCTACGCAGTGCCGTAGGGGACCGCACCGCCACTTTCCAGCAAATTAGGGACACTGTTGCTCCTGGGGTATCGGCGAGGACCATTCGCAACCGTCTCCATGAAGCTGGGCTACGGTCCCGCACACCGTTAGGCCATCTTCCGCTCACGCCCCAACATCATGCAGCCCGCCTCCAGTGGTGTCGCGACAGGCGTGAATGGAGGGACGAATGGAGACGTGTCGTCTTCAGCGATGAGAGTCGCTTCTGCCTTGGTGCCAATGATGGTCGTATGCGTGTTTGGTGCCGTGCAGGTGAGCGCCACAATCAGGACTGCATACGACCGAGGCACACAGGGCCAACACCCGGCATCATGGTGTGGGGAGCGATCTCCTACACTGGCCGTACACCACTGGTGATCGTCGAGGGGACACTGAATAGTGCACGGTACATCCAAACCGTCATCGAACCCATCGTTCTACCATTCCTAGACCGGCAAGGGAACTTGCTGTTCCAACAGGACAATGCACGTCCGCATTCATCCCGTGCCACCCAACGTGCTCTAGAAGGTGTAAGTCAACTACCCTGGCCAGCAAGATCTCCGGATCTGTCCCCCATTGAGCATGTTTGGGACTGGATGAAGCGTCGTCTCACGCGGTCTGCACGTCCAGCACGAATGCTGGTCCAACTGAGGCGCCAGGTGGAAATGGCATGGCAAGCCGTTCCACAGGACTACATCCAGCATCTCTACGATCGTCTCCATGGGAGAATAGCAGCCTGCATTGCTGTGAAAGGTGGATATACACTGTACTAGTGCCGACATTGTGCATGCTCTGTTGCCTGTGTCTATGTGCCTGTGGTTCTGTCAGTGTGATCATGTGATGTATCTGACCCCAGGAATGTGTCAATAAAGTTTCCCCTTCCTGGAACAATGAATTCACGGTGTTCTTATTTCAATTTCCAGGAGTGTAGACATGCAGGTCTTGCAGCAGTGGGCTGCTCTTTCACTGTCCTGTGTCACAGTAGGCATATTACTTTGTGAGTGCCTTCATAAGTCTCATCCCCCAGTGGTCAGCATGCAGGAGGTTTATGACATGCTGATGGCCACCTGGCAGTCATCATTGTCTGATGCCAGTACCAGTTTTTGTTGTAATATCTAGATCCTGTTTCTCAGGGTAAAATATGTATGGAGTTCCGCAAGGAGGTTGGGTGGGAGACTTTGTGGCCAACATTGGTGAATTTATTTGATGATTTGTTTGAGGATAAGGCCTTCAGGTGTATCCTTCACAACAGTGGATGAAGAGTCAGGGAACTCTTGTAGACAATTTTTAAGGTATCATTTATTCAGAAGCACAGTGTTTCCCGAAAGCCAAATGTGGGATCTGTTCACATAGATTGTCTGTATAGGACATCAGCATTGGGATGTTGTGGTGTTGGTCAATAGTGAATTGAATAATTTTAGTTGCTGAGGAATAGCACACAGTGTTGTAGTCATTGTATCATTCTTTTTCTTCCCCCCCTCCCCTCCTCCTTTTAACACAGTTCTTAGGACCAAACAAGGAAATTAGTGTTGAAAGTCTCTTTGGGTTTGCTGCCGGATCCTAAAATCAACTTGACTCGATATTTCGGTGATCCAACTTTTCGCCATCTTCAGGAAATGCTGCTTCTACTGATGAGTCCCGCTGAGAACTGATGCAAGATTGCAATTCGACGTCCTATATAGGCCACCGTTCAGTAAATGGCACATGCGCCGCCCATCACGGTTTCTGCCTTCCAAAACGGAGAGGTGGCGCTGCCCTTAGTGAAACACTGCTGGCAACGATTTATCGCAATCAAGGCCGCACCGAAGAACGTTCAGTTTTGATGCGAGATAATACAGGATTCCATGTTTTGCTAAGAGGAAACCCATTGTCTCTGTTGATTAAATTATCAGCCAACCTAATTCCAATCGCCTCTTTATAGGCACTATTCCAAAAACTGGAAATGTTGGCAATCACAACAGTTTCCTCAAATTTCATTTTGTGTCCCTCATTTAGGCAGTGTTCTGCTACGGCCGATTTTTCCGGCTGTTGTAGCCTCATGTGACAGCGATGTTCCACACACCTGTCATGCACTGTGTGAATAGAACGGCCAACGTAAGCTTTCCCACATTGACACGGGATTTTGTACACCCCAGGTTTCCTAAGTCCCATATCATCCTTCACAGAGCCGAGAAGAGCCCTGATCTTAGAAGGTGGATGGAACACATTCTTAATGTTAATGTTAAAATTCCTTAAAATTCGTCCAATCTTAAATGATAAGCCTCCAGCATAAGGAAGAAAGGCCACAGATCTATGTTCCTCTTTGTACACCTCTGGAGATGGTCCAAATTCCATAGCCCGACGAATCTATTTCTCGGTGTACCCATTTTCCTTAAAAACAGTCATCAAATGCTCAAGTTCTTGGGTTAAGCTGTCTGTGTCGGAAATGGCATATGCTCTCTGTACCAAAGTCCTAAGGACGCCACTACATTGGTGTGGTTGATGAAAACTCTTAGGGTGCAGATACCAATCTGTGTGTGTCGGCTTTCGGTGAACACTGTATCCCAAAGTTCCATCTGGTTTTTTATAACCCAGCAAACGCAAAGAGACTTTCAAGACTTATCAGGCCGGGAAAGTATACGTAATCAAGGAAATTAGTGGTTTGTGGTACATTATGACATGAAATTTTGACCATAAAGAATGTTATGGAACTTCCGAATGCCAAAAATGATAGCCAGTGCTTCTTTCTCAATTTGTGAGTAATTTATCAGGCATGAAGTGAGTCTTTTAGATTCATATACATGGCCCACACACATTAATGTGTCCACTGCCTATGTTGACATCAAGGTGCAATAACCACTCATAGGCAGCAGGTGGCAGTACAATCAGTGGGGTCTTCATAAAGTGTGTCAGTAGCTGTGGAAAACAGTGCAGACATTGCCGTAATGTGGGAATGGAGCAGTTCCTCTGATGTCCAAAAGGGCATGATTTTATTAGCTTTTGAGCGAAGGGTGGAAGCATTTCCAAAATCATTAAATTTGTTAACTGTTCATTTGCTACCTTGCTAAAGCATATCGTCCGTGGCTAAATGGTGCTACCCAAAACCAATGCTGAGACAGCTGTGCCACAGGTGACAGTGGTGAATGACAGCTGTGGAGGTGTGATGGGGCAACTGTTGAGCATCTGATTACCCACATGAATCAAGGGGCTACCAACAGTGTCTCCTCAATGGCCGTTCAGAAAATGTTGTTTCTTATGGGCCTCTGCAGCAAGCATTTTGTTTGCACTGCCATGCTGACTGCTGTTCATTGGAGGTGAAGGCTAGGTTTTGCATGTCAGTACTGCAACTAGTTGTTCACTGAGTGGCAATAGGTCGCTTTCTCAGATGAATCATGTTTTCTGCTCCATCAGACAGATGGCTGTTGATGTGTACAGTGTGAAATGTCTGAAAGCAAACATTCTGCATGAGTTATGGTCTGGGAAATGTTTTCATGGCATTCCCTGGGTGATCACATCATTATGGAAGGCACAATGGACCAACAAACGTCTACCCCTACATGCAGTTCACTTTTTCTCAGCATGGTGGCATCTGCCAGCAAGACAATGCATGTGTCAAACACCTTGCAGTGTGGTTTGGAGAATACCAGGGTGTATTTACCATATCACCCTGGTCACTAAACTCTCCAGATTTAAACCCTGTCAAGAATCTGTTAGATCAAATCAATCTCGCTGTTCACACAGTGGGTCCTCAACTGAGAAACCTTGCACAGCTGGCCACAGCAATGGAGTCAGCACAGCTCCATATCCCTCTTAGTACCTTCCAGAACCTCGCTAATCTCTTACTGCACATCTTGCAATGGTCCATACTGTAAAAGGTGATTATTCAGGCTTTTGAAAGGTGGTCACATTAATGTGACCGAACAGTGTACGAGGTCTGTTCAAAAAGTTCCGGAACTTCATCCACAAAATTTTTCTATGAAACTTCCTGGCAGATTAAAACTGTGTGCTGGACCAAGACTCGAACTTGGGACTTTGCCTTTCATGGGCAAGTGCTCTACCATCTGAGCTACCCAAGCACGAATCACGCCCCGTCCTCCCGAGGAAGTTTCATATCAGCACACTCTCCACTGCAGAGTGAAAATCTCATTCTGGAATTTTTCTGTGCTTGCCTTTTACTTATTGTGCATGGTCTCCTTTGAAATACTCTCCTCCACAATTGATACACCACTCCCAATGCTGTTTCCACTTGGAAGCAGTCTTGGTATGCCTCTTGCTGAATTGCATGAAGCACCATCTGTGAATTTCCTTTTATCTCATCCGTCATTGCAAATCTTTGTCCTATCAATGAGGTTTCAAATACTGGAAAAAAAAAGATCTCCAGGGGCCAGGTCTGGAGAGTACAGAAGATGAGGCAGCACAGTGATTTCGTTTTTTTTGTGCAGTAGTCATGCATCAAAATGGATGAATGTGCAGGTGCATTATCATGATGCAAGAGACATTAATTGTCTCTCCACATTTCAAGCCATTTCCCTTTAACATTTTATCACAGGCATCGCAACATGTCCCGATAGTACCATCAATTAACAGTTAACAGCTTGTTCCTGTTGCATGAATTCATGATGAACTACTTCAAAGTCAAAGAAAACTATCAGCATGGCTTTGAGATGTGACCTGACCTGACAAACTTTTTTTGGTCTTGGAGAATATTTCCTGACTCATTGTGAAGACAGAACCTCGGTCTCAACATCATAACCATAGATCCATATCTCACCACCAATTATGATTATTTTAAGGAACATATTGTTCTCATTTGTGCGACCCAAAATCTCTTCACAGATTGTGAGATGAAGGTCTTTCTGGTCTTGAATTGTAGGCCATGGGATGAACTTGATGGCAACATGATGCATTCCTAGATGCTGTTTCAGGATTTCATGACATGATCCAACTGAAATGTTTCATTCTTCTGCAATGTCTCTGACAGTCTGGGTTTGATTGGCATGCATAATTCCTGTGATGTTCCTGATGTGAGCATCATCAGTAGGTGTCAAAGGGCATCCTGAATGAGAGCCATCGGTAACTTCAGTCCAAATGTGAACCATGTGTAACACTGAGTATGTATTAAGCACTCATCACCGTAGGCTTTCTGCATCATTTGGTGTGTATCTTGAAAGGTTTTCTTGAGTTTCATGTACTATTTAATGCAGTTACATTGCTTCTCTAAGCCTGTAATCTCAAAATTTGCAAACTTTGTCACATAACGTTCTACTCAATACAGCACTAAACAATAACTAAAAGACATACAACAATGAAGCTCCCAGCAGTTACACATTAAATACAGGCATGTGCAAGAATGCCAACTGTATTTTGCTCCAACACATCATAGGCACAAAACAACGAATGTTCTGGAATTTTTTGCACACTCCTCATATGATGCCGACCATTGCTTTTGTGAGAAAGAATGGTGGTGATGCCATGCTGAGACATGTCAGTGACCAATGCAAGACATTTGATTTTATATTATGTTTAAATTTGTGAAAAACCCCTTGACACTGCTGTGACCATTCATATTTTGCACCTTCATTGCATAGTTTGTTAAGGAGTCTAGTGATCTGGATGGTATTTGATTATATTTTGCATAATCAATTCTTTTGCTAAGTAATAAAGGATGGCTTTTTTGAGTTTGTAGACCTGGATTTTACCTATGATTCCACAAGTTGCTGAGTCAACTGAAATCCTTTACAAATAAATATGTGACCTAAATACTCCACCTGTTCTTGAAAGAATTTGCACTTTCGTAGGTTCCATTTTAAGCCATTTTGTTGTAGTGTCTGGAAAAGAAGGTGTAGGTACACTACATGTTGCTCCTTTGTAACACTTCTTACTAATATATTATTGAGATTATTGACTGTTTCACAATGTTTGGAGTCAACTTGTGCACTACCAATTCTGAAAAATACCCTACTGTATGTATACAATCCAAATGGAGTATTGATGACCATGAATTGATGGGACTGTTTGTCTGGTGGCAACTGTAACTAAGCTTAAGAGAGATCCATTTTGCAGAAGTACTGTGTACCTGATAGTCTTGACATCATCTCGTATGGCCTTCATATAGGATAGATGACAATCTGTGATTGTGCATTTATAGTTGGTCTTAAGTTAGCACAAACATGTTAGGAACTATTTGGTTTTCATAACACTACCAATAGTGTTACCCATTGATTGGATGTGACAGGTTTGTGAATGTTTTCTTTCACAAAATGATTTAATTTGTACTTGATGTCATCTCAAAATGCTGCTGGTACTGGTCTGCCTCTAAAGTAATGAGATGCTGCAGAAGACTTTAGCTGAATGCGAGTTATATAATAGTTTTTACACCCTCAGCCTGGTGAAAGTAGGTCTGAAAATTAGTGCATAGTGAGTCAAGATCATGGTTCAACTGCCAATACAGTGTTGCTGTTGACTGCTATATTTAAATCCACAGATGAAAAAGTGTCCATTCCAAAAGTGTTTTTTGTCCATTGTGACTGCATAACTAAGAAATAAATTGGATGGCTGACTCTTTTGTACAGTTCCATCACTGTGCATTTAGCATGCAAAAGTATGCAGTGGGGTTGTAAAATTTGTGATGTCACCTGTAGAGACAGAGACCCAATCTGAGTATAGATTTCCTCATCTATAGTAGAAACTGGGGAACTGGAACAGAAAAGAAATTTTATTATGTGGTTGTTGATTGTTAGTGGGAGAGAGAACTTTTGCAGGAAAAGGTTCAACTGTGGCTGTAATGTGCTTATACTGCTGGGGTGTTGTTGGTGTAACACAGTGCTTCTTTTACAGTCTTCTGCCACATATCCTTACTTACAGCACTGTGCACAACACGTTTCACTGTACAGGCCTTGAGTGCATGCATATTTAGCAAAACAATCTGGGCAGCCTCAATACTGCTCCCTGCTGTTGTAGTGAGGTTGGGTGGTAGATGGAGTACATGAAGACTGGAGTCAAATTTGTGCCAGTGGTGATGTGTTGTTTGGGCTTTGTCCCTAAGTGAGCATTTGGATTCAATCCTGAGTTGGATGACAAAGATGACCTTGATGAGTTCTGATCACACTTACTGGGGTGTGTATGGGATTGCTGTGTTACACATTCAACCTAACTCACATCAAAATTTTGCTGTCCTGCATTAAATATTTTAAGCCGTTTTACATAAGATATGCTGCCTTCCTCAAAATAGTGCCATGCTACAGGTGGCATTTCAAATGTTTTTGACAGTAGGATTTGTTTACTGCAATGCTTGTGCAAAAACTTCTTTATAGGGTGCATTTTTAATTATTATATTACGCACTAATGATTCAGCATAGGACATTTTACAATTCTGATTTCAACACACAAATTGACACTTATGGGTCAGTCATTTGAGATCAGCTGCCCATACAGTATATGAGTGTTGTGACTTCTTACAACATCCAAGAAATGAAAGCGTACCAAATACAACATGTGTTTGCGTCTTGTAATGCACAGAGAACAAACTGGATTTCAGACAAATGTAAACACACACATTTATTGAGAGAAAATATTTTTTTTTTGTAGAAGACACAATAATTGGAGTTACCAGATAATAAATTTTTTTTTTTTTTTTTTTTTTTTTTTTTTTTTTTTTTTTTTTTTTTTTTTTTAGAAGACATCATAATTTGGGTTAGTAGATTTTTTTGTAAAAGACACTATAATTGGGGTTAGTAGATAGTAGAAAAACACTATTTAGCTACATCTTTTCTCTTACTCATCTGGAAGTTGCACTGCATACATCTGTATTATGAGCAAAATCAACTGTGGCTTCTGGATGAAGTTGTGTGAATGGTGGTGGTGGAAACTATTGTGACCTGATGAATTGCTATAGTGTAAGATGTTACAGCTGTTTGTTGTTCCAGAATTTTCTTTTGTATTTTGTCTTATCATGCCTCATATTGCATTTGAAGCTGCTACTGTCACAGTTTCATGAATTCTGTATCCATGATCACTGAACTTAATCTGTTGCCCTCACAGAAGTTCCAAGTTTGAATTCTTATCACCAATACTATACCTTCTGTGATGCAACACACCTTTTATCCCACAAATGTAGATACATGGTAATCACTCAAGAGTTCATAATTCTGTTGCACACTGCATCACCATAAATTGTAGACCACACCAAGGTAATAATACAGACAATCAAGGGTCAAGCAAATCCATCAATAATCCATGAACAACAATGCAAAACATAATCCAGGTGAAATCCAGTAAAGATCCACACCACAATTTAAAGTGTCTTGCAGCCAGTCAGATGCCTGGTCTTACCTCTGTCCTGACACCAAAATTCTAGCCCTCACGATGATTGCTGGCACCTCCTACTGGTCTCCAGAGGAATCAGTGACAGTGGACGTTGCAGGGTGTCATTCTAGCTGTTGTATGAGAGAGTTGTAGCAGAAATTCTGATCAGTTAGATTTGTTTCACTACAATGAGATGGCACACTTTCGCTTTCTCCAAATTCCCATCCAGCCACCTTGATGCAGGTTTTTTGGGGTTTATCTAGACTGATTAACGTTAATACCAGAATACGTTCTTCACAAAGAACAAGATGGCTTTCCTTCCCCAACATTGACCTATCTGTATGCATGTTCCATTTCTAATGATCTACTAATCTATGATGTGTTTCCTTTCTTCTCAATCTTTCTTCCTAGATATTTGAACTGACCCTCTTCTGTCATTTCTCTCTCTTTCTTTTTATTCTGTAATCTGGAAATCATACTGCCTTTTCTATTGAATTCAGATGTGTGATGTCCTGTCAGAGATTGTCCCATGCCATGTCTCTCACTTGTTCTGTTCTCACTTGAGTACTTTGGGAGCTTGTGATTATACTATACTTCTCTGGAAGCTGCTGTGGTGCTCAGTCTTGTACTTATGATGATACAATTGCTGAGTTTATGGATTTGCTCTATTGACTCTGCCACGGCATCGACATCGTAGCTTATGATAAGTTAACAGTTTTCTTTGTGGTTTGGTTCTCTGATATAATTTACACTGATCAGCCAGAATGTTATGAGCACCAACCTACTATTGATATAAACCCATTCAGGTGACAGCAGCATTACCTGGTGCAGAATGACTGCTAGTGAGACACATGCACGGTACATGCAGTATCAGTGAGTGTGCTGTTCATGTGCCAAATGGGAAAGACGTGTGATCTATCTGAGTTTGACTGAGGCTAGATTGAGATGGCCCAGAGGCTCTGCACGAGCATTTCAGAAACTGCATGACTTGTTGGGTGCTTGAGGAGTGCTGTGGTGAGTGTCTTCAGCACTTGGGAACAGGTGAAGCCACATCTAGAAGTTGTGGACTTGGGTACCCACCTCTTGTTACAAATGTAAGATGTTGTGGGCTAGATAGACTGGTAAAACAGGACAGGTGGTGAATTGTGGCAGGACTAACATCAGACTTTAATGCTGGATGGAGTACAAGCATGTCTGAACACTCAGATCACTGAACACTCAGACGATGGGTCTCCATAGCCGATGACCTATGCATATGCCAATGTTATAAGCACATCACAACATCAGCAACTTGACTGAAATGGGCACATCACCATCGGTACTGGCTGTTGGCACACTGGCAGAGTGTTGCATGGTTTGATAAATCCCGATACCTTCTTCATCATGCCAATGGGAGGGTGCAAATCTGTCATCTTCCAGGAGAACAGCTCCTTGACACCTGTGCTGCAGCATGAAGACAAGCTGGCACCAGCTTCATTAACATTCACATTGGCACATGTGGGAAACATTCACATTGGCACATGTGGGAAACACTCACATTGGCATCCATGGGTTCAGTGGAGATCATGCAAGGCACCATGACAGCCAAGGAGTATCATACACTGGTTGCAGAACACATGCACCCCTTCATGAGGATCATGTTTCCCAACTGCAATGGCATTTTTCAACAAGATAATTCACCATATCTTAACACCAGGAGTGGTTTAAGGAACACAGTGGCGAGTTCCAATTGATGTGCTGGCATCACAACTTGCCAGATCTGAACACAATTGAACACATCTGGGATGTGATTGTACGTGGTGTCAGAGCTCATCGCCCTCCTCCTGAGAATTCACAGGAACTAGGTGACTCGTGTGTACAGATGTGGTGGCAACTCCTTCCAGCAACCTACCAAGGCCTCATTGCTTCCATGCCATGGTGTGTCGCCACTGCTATCCTTGCCAAAGGTGGACATACTGGCTATTAGGTAGGTAGTTATAATGTTCTGGCTGATCAGTGTATACTTATGATGACTTATCCACTATCTTTATGGGCTTGCTTGCTGAATTCTGAAAGTAAATCTATGCACTTACTCTGTATTGTTTGGACCCTGTGCTGATATTGTAATTTATACTTATGATATCTTACCAATTTTCTTTACGGGACTGCTTGCTGAACTCTGCAATGAAATCTATGGGCTTATTTTGTAGGGTTTTTATCGAATTAGGCCACATGTTGGGCACTACAATATTGTTATAAATCATGTATCAGGTACTACAGTAATGTTTTGCCATGTAGCAAGTACTACTGTTAGGTTTTGCACTTGAAAATGTAACCAAATATAGCCCAGAGATGAAGAAATACGTACCACGATGCTATCTTTGATATTTAAACTTATATAAATCTATAATGTTCATTTTTATTCTCACATGTTGAAAAAGGAAAGAAAGGTTTTGGACACGTAGTAATGTAACATTACGAGTCAAGATAGCTGTAACAGAAATTGAATAGCGTAAAGTTATCATTAAAAACGCACGCCGCGCGATTTAATTGAATAGCGTAAAGTTATCATTAAAAACGCACGCCGCGCGATTTGTGACAATTTGGTTGGTCATAATAGTAGTAACATGCTTTTGAATACAATTAAAATATAACGGCGATACCTGTTTAGTGTTATTGGAAACAATATGTAGTAAATTAATGAGTAAGGTAGCCGATCCTATAAGAAGAGGTGAAATTGGGCATATTAAGGTTTTTTGTTTTATGTCGACTAAGCCGATTATACGGCGTCTTTTTTTTCGTTTACTCTTAGAAAAGAAAAACAAATAAGTAACAAAGTGCTAATTGTGCATTGTGAAAAATATAGGGGCGAATTTTAAATAGCTACAGTGTATAGTCAGACTAACAAATGGACATTCAGTTACGCGAAATAGCGGACAGCGAAGTGTGGTCATTAAATTGAGTACACCTACAGGGCGGTCAATTCCGGGATAAGTCTATTCGCATTTCACGAGGGACGCGGTATTGAGACCGGTTTTTTTCTTATTATATCACGGAGAGCGGGCTTCAATTTATAAAAAGGAGAAAAGCTGTATCATTATCATTGACTGTTGGTGTTAAGCAACCAAAACTGTTCATCAGAGGGTTTCGGTGAATGAGTGGTGAATGCGAAATGAAACTGTGAACGAAGTTATATTAAATAAAGCAGAAGAGACAAGACAGTTTGGTCGTATCTGTTATTATTCCATCAACCGTAACATTTCTTCTCATTGTACGAAGCCTTTATAGACGATCGTTATGACAATTTGCTTTGAAGGGATCTCGTTACGAGTTAAGTTTTGGGGACTTGGTCAACAAGGGATAGTTCGTAGATCTTAACTACTGCAGCTATTCTGGAATCAGGTGCTACAGTGACCGTTGTGTGTTGTCAATGGCTTAAGGTCATCATATCTCATGCTCTAAGATCGACACGCCTTTCCTCTTGGTATAACGGTGTCTCACGGTAACAATGACAACGCCGACGGCGAAGGAAGATACGGTAGAGTAATTACAGCTGTATTAGTGGCCATCTACTTATCTGGATATCTAATATCTTGAGAAACAGTTTAATTGTAGCTGATAGGTGGTTTGCTTTGTAAACGACCACACCTTGTGTAAAAAACTGAAGTCAATCAAACGCTTGAGGAATGCAGATTGACCCTTAATCTGATGAAATACCTAGCTTCAAAATTTATGTATCTTTTAAAAGTTATTACCACTATTAATTTATATCTCATTGAAAAGCTTAAAAAACAGAGTAAACACAATGAAATTTAGATAATTTTGAAACTTTTCAGTTGGGATAAAATGTAAGTATTTATTATGTAAATTGCAACTTGGATTGAAATTCTGTAACACTAAAACAATATTTAAACTTGAAAAGCCATGCTGACAAACAATCCAGTGTGAAATTGTAATTTTGTCTTTATGAACATCAACAACACCCACCAAGAGCTGCTGAAAACAGGAATTCTAAATTACATTACTCTAGATGTAACCATTAAAATGAAGTGAAGATATTACTATAAAGTTAGCATCATTTAATACTGAAGCTAAATCTGAAAAGTTATTAGTACTGGTAACCTACATAAGATAGTCCATGTGTAAAAACTGTGTTGGCTCTTGACAAGTGTGAGATGTATGGTACGGAAAAGCTGAGGAGGGAGTTACTTGTCAAGTGTAGCATGAGACAGATGTGTTTTTGTAACGTCCAAAAATCTAAAGGTGGTGTATGATGTTAGTGCCCATATTGCATCTTTAATATATTTGATACATAAGTGGGGCCAGAAGCACCAATAAATCATGAAGATTACTGAAACTAACAGCCTTTTTTTAATTTCTTGAAAGTAAACTTAGAAAATCATTGAGCAAACTCTTGCAGAGCTGCAACTATGAAACTGGAAAACTACATTACTAACTACTAACACAGTTCATGATTCGTGGATCTTAGTTGCATGTTGCCTATCTAACAGCTTCCAGGGGCAACAAATACTTGTTTTTCCATATTTAATATAATCATTGACCAATTTTGAAAATTTAATATGCTGTCAAAATCTATTCATTAAGAGGGATAGTGTTATATTAAAGGTTTAACATAGTAAGGCAAGTATTACAGTTGGGAACTGTGTGTATGTCTTCAGGCAGCATAGATCACTACACACAAGTTACCCTGACTATATTCATCCAGTATTTGAGAATGAAAATACTTAATGACATCCAACAAAATTTAAACGCAATTTCAAACCTTTATGAAATTTCCTGGCTGCCACCCCCCACATAATAATGAAAGGGGAAAAAGTATCATTTACAACATTTATGCTGTTCATGGAGTAAAATTTCAGCATCATGCTTGACATTTTAATTTACTATTTCTTTAATACTAACTCTATTCACTATGTATTCTGCAGATGGTACCCACTTATATCACTGAATGTACCTGCAAAATTATATCATTGTATGACCCATAATTCATGAGATATGACATCATAAACATAAGATGCATGAATGTCTAGCTTTTAAACATTTTTTCATTTTTTGCACCCTTCATATGTATAAACTTGCATACTTTTTCTTCCTCATTTTCAATTGAATTGTGATCTGCTTCCAATAGGGACTGTGAAAGTGCATCAGCTTCCTTGTCTTCAGAACCTTCTATATATTTTGTTTCATTTTCAAATTGCTGGAGAAATATGGCCCACCTTGTGAATCATTAATGGTAAAATCAGCATTCATGCACATAACTTTATGCTTTTTGATCAGATTGTACTATAACTTTGCATTCCATTACGTAGTTCTTGAACTTACTAAAGGCCCAGTGTACAGGAGGCAGTTGTTTCTCAGTCACAGCATATCTGCTCTAATCCTTTAATAATATTCTAGTTGAAAATACAACAGTTTGTTGCTTTGTTTCCTCATGTTCTACTTTTGTTTGGGATAAATGAGCCCTCAGACCATATCCACAGAGTCACAGCACACAGAAAAAGGTAATGCAAAGTTAGGTCATAGCAAGGTGTTACAGTTACTTGAATTTCCTTTGTTTTCTTGTGTCATAAGCTTCTTGACATTTCTGATCCCATTTTCAGATGCTATTTTTTCTCAACAGGTTACTTTAACAAGGCACATTCAGTGATACGTTTTCTATAAAATCTGCGAAACCAAAAATGACTGTGATTGTTTTTTATTCTTACATGCAGGAAATGACATATTTTCCAAATTTATCGAACTTTGTCCAATCACAAAAGCTACTACTCAAGCAATTATGTCAAAAATAGAGAATAAGTAACTAGCACAAATAGGGAAACCAAATGCTATTTTTTCAGATAGTGGTCACAATTTATATCGAAAACATGAAAACTTTATTGGAAGAAGAAGGCTGCAACACATTTTAATTTCAGCATACAATCCATCAAGTAATCTAGTAAGAGAGGTACTTATGGGAGATAGGAATAGTGTATTGAATCTATTGTAGTGAGAAACATCCAACTTGGATTGAACACATTACAGCCTTTGAAGATGTAATGAATAGTCTACAACATTCTCTAGAAAGAGAAATGATAGTCAAGGAACTTATGACAAAACAAAATGAGGATAGGAAGAAGTGACACGATCACAAAGTAAAAATCTCAGGCTTACAGATCTAGTTTTAATGATTACATGTGAAAGATAAAAATTGATCACTTTGCAATTAAAGAAATTTTTTGCTATCTACATAGGACCTTTTGTAGTTTTACAAAACCTTCACCTATATGCACAGAATGCAAAATCTAGAAAATTATTTGGCTTGAGAAATGTAACACCGTTGAAGACCAACATACAAATGTCTTTCAACATATCCGCTGGTATTTGATGACTATTGAAAAGAAAAACTTACCACAAACATATGACCTCAATGGGGCACTCAATCTATGAATGCCATCTGCATGGAAAATACATAGGTCATATCTGTATGACACTATTCTTATATAGTCCATTACCTGTACTGCACAAATTCTGTTTTCTGAGCTTATTAATCAAATGTACCTATTTATATTGTGTTATAAAAACCTTACACAAGGGCTTGCTGGAAAGTAATGGTGCTGAATTTTTTATTCTGTTCTCAATGTCAGTTGAGATATTATGTGTCAAGCATATTACTTGGTCAACTTTCGCATTTCTGTGACACTACTTGCATAATAGTCTCCTTTTGAAATTGGACTTGTTTTTAAGCAAAGTAAGTCAGTGGAAACATGATGTCAATGTATGTGATGACTTTAATATTGACTTCCTCACCAACAAGAGAGATTGCAAAATCTTACAATCTGCATAGCCTTAGAAATGAGCCCACTAGAACAAGATCCACTCACATGACAGCCTTTGACCAAACTCTTGCAAATAGAAATGTGCTTATGCCCAACACTACAAGTACACAATGTAGGACTCTGAATTACCAAGCTGTTGTACTAAATGTCAATGTAAACAAAGATACCACAAACCCAATGCCACTTAAGGCTTTATGGAGGTGTTACATTCTGGATAACTTAAACAGACTAAACACCCTCCTAAGAACAGGGAAGTGGATGGAGATGTATGCAGCCAATGATGTCAACAAAAAATTTAGGTGGTTCACCATTTTGAAGAGAGAATCCCACAAAAATCAATAAGGATAAATAATAATAAAGGAAACATGAACTGGATTACATCAGCTATAAAGAGCTGAAAAAATAATAGGGTTCTCCACATGTATTAAACAAAGTAATGACTCCCCTCAACCAATCAAACACTATAAAAGCTACACATCTATCCAAAGGGGAGTGATAAAACAGGTTAAAAGATTATGTCCATTATAATTATCCGGGCTGTTGTGCCGTGGTCGGTTGATGAATTCTGTGGTGATTCCCAACGTTTCATCTCCGACTGCGGGAGACATCTTCAAGGGGGTCCGTAGCTTGATGGAAGGTCCAACACACACACTGGCTCGCTACTGACTGCCGCTAAATTCCGTGTCCGCGCGCCCCCTTGAAGATGTCTCCCGCAGTCGGAGACGAAACGTTGGGAATCACCACAGAATTCATCAACCGACCACGGCATAACAGCCCGGATAATTATAATGGACATGATATTTCCTGCTGTGAAAGTTTACATTTTAGTATCAGGTTAAAAGATTGCACAATGATGAGTACATTGCCAAATCCAATAACAAATTAAAAGCAATGAGTAATATTAAAAAGGGAAAAAGGGTAAAACAAAGTTATAAACAAACACATAGAAATTAAAATCAATGATGAATTGATATCTAGTCCTTAAGCTGCAGTGAACACATTCAACCAATTCTTTATGGGAATAGCTGAAAATATGGTCAAAAATAATGCAAACAGAAAATATCAAACACCAAACCAGAAAAATCGTACATCTACAGAGTCAATATTCACTGCTAGTCACTGAAGATGTTTCAAAAGCCCTCAGAGAGTTAAAAAAATTTTATTGAGCTGACACTGATAGTATTCCAGCATCTGTCATCAAAAATTGTGCAAATGCTATTGCTGAACTACTGATTCACTTCTATATCTGTTCTTTTCAGGTAGGTACTTTCCCAAAAGCACTGAAAACATATAAAGTAATTCCTGTTTCCAAAAAAAGTAATAATAAAGACATGATCAACTATAAACCTATCATAATTTCATCCTGTTTCTCTAAAGAATTTGAAAAAATTATGCACAAAAAACTGATGGGTTTCATAGATAAAAAAGATTTATGGAGTTAGTCCCAACATAAGTTTAGAAACAATAAAGCTACATAAATGGCAGATTGCATTATACGATACTAGATCTGTAAGATACAAAACAACCCACTATAGTCATATTTCTAGATCTGTCAAAGGCTTTTGACACAGTGTATCACAAAATACTGCTGGAAAAAATTGAACAATATGGTATCAGAGGACTTGCAAAAGAATGGAGTGCATCATTCCTAAGCAATTGCATACACAAAGACAGCAAGAAGTACACTAACTAATAATACAATCCAATAATTGAAAAGGGAATCCTATGTAGTAGTGAAACTGTTAAATATTGGGATGTCTACTTTCCTCCTGTATATTAATGACTTGAGCCTAAATGTAGATGTATGCAAAACCATAATATTTGCAAGTGAACCAATTGTACTATGCAAAGGAGAGAACATAGATGCTGTTCAGAAAGCTATGAACTTGGCTACTGAATAAATGAGAAACTGGACTAAAATCAACAGATTAACCAACACTAAAAAGACAGTTTCCATGAACTTTCACACCAAACAAAATGCAAACTACTCTCAACTACTTCTAACAGCAAATAACCAACCAATAGTTGCTAAAACTGTATTCAGATTGCTAGGTCTATAGGTGCAAGGTAAACTGAAATGGAGTACACATACTGAAGATGTAAATGCTAGAATAAGTACTGGCTGCTATGCAAAGCATGTGCTGAACTTATGTGCTAGCCACAAAACAATCACAGTTGTACATATGTGTCCATAAAGGTCCACATAAATATGGTGTGATATTCTGGAGAAATTCTACAACTACCCTGAGCACATTCAGACTCCAGAAGAGGGCCATGAGGATCTATGTACTATTAGATCACTTAGATTAATACGTAGATATTAAATAAATAAAAACTCTCTGCTGCTAGAGAACCCTGAATTGTAGCATGTAACATGGTGGTGTGTACTGTAACTATGTCGGCAAATGAGAAGCAACGTGCTGTAAGTGAGTTTCTAACCATGGAAGAGTTTTTACACACAGCAATCCTCCTTCAACATGAGAATGCCAGACCACACCTGAATGCTGCGACAATGTGATGCCTTGAGTTCACTATCATCAATCATGTTCCATGCAGCCCTGGCATAACACCACTCAATTAACATCTGTATCATAAACTTAAAAAGCACCTTCAAGGACTCCACTTTGATTGTGATAAAGTGGTGCAAGCAAAGATGAGGCAGTGGATCCATCAACAAAGGCGAAAATTCTACAGTGATAGTATCAACAAACTTGTCCATTATTGGGAGAAATGTGTTCATCACCCGGCTGACTATATTAAGAGACAAATATGTAGACACAAAGAATAAAGAGTTAGAATTTTATTAAAGTTTGTTTTATTTACAAACTTCAAGAGTTTTCCGATGGAAATTCAGAGACGCTGCTTTTCAGCTTGCCTTCATAATTATAGCATGAAAATAAAAATTAAAGTGTATCTGATTTATGTTCAGATAAATAAACAGGGAACTAAAGAGAGTCTGACATATGTTCAGATGAATAAGTAGAAAATTGGAGTCTAATAATAATTATAAATTTTCTGTGTTGATACTCGGTATGCCTCAAATGAAAATATATATCTTACTTTTATAATGTTTAAAGCACATCTGTAGTACATCAGTGGAGCCCTAAATGGATGTGTATTATTAGCATACTAATTCCAATTGCTAAGTAATTTGGCATGTTTATGTGAGAGACAACTATTAGAATGACTTTTAAAAAAGGTTGTTGAAAGAGTTACCAGAAGTCCTGCAGTACTTGACTATTGGGATGGATTCTGTTTCTATCCAAACAAGCTACTATCACATAATTTAATAACTACAGTATCAATTTTTTTTTTTTTCAGAGGGAAACATTCCACATGGGAAAAATATACCTAAAAACAAAGATGATGTGACTTACCAAACGAAAGTGCTGGCAGGTCGATAGACACACAAACAAATCACAAACATACACACAAAATTCAAGCTTTCACAACAAATGGTTGCTTCATCAGGAAAGAGGGAAGGAGAAGTAAAGATGAAAGGATGTGGGTTTTAAGGGAGAGGGTAAGGAGTCATTCCAATCCCGGGAGCGGAAAGACTTACCTTAGGGGGAAAAAAAGACAGATATACACTCGCACACACACACGTATCCATCCACACATACACAGACACAAGCAAACATTTTCAGTATATATATATATATATATATATATATATACACTTATTGAACAATGTTCATTGTGGTTTCATGTGTTAAATGGCATGTACTTTTTGTGTCTTTCCTAATTCAAACAGTTTTCTTTTGAGCTTGAAATACTGGAAACCTGAATGGAGTATATGTGACCTCTTTTTGGGGAATTGTTAATGTTGAAGGTTTAAAGTGGATGCGTTTGTCCTATACATTTAGACATAGATACATCTCACTCTTCTTTATAAGAGATACTTATACATAATGTCAATGTTTTTAATTAAAGGGGTTAGGGAGGTTGTATCACTTTGAGGAAGGAATTGAGCTCATTGTCTGAGAAGTTTCATCTCAATGTTCCATTTTTTTTGGTCTGTGGGCACCTACCTATCCCTCAGTCACTTTCTGGCCCAGGGACATACATGTGCATGTAGTCAGTACAGTATCTTAAACATTATCCACAATATCTCAAATGCTTTTCGATATATTTATGCTAATATTTTGATATTTATCAAAAAGAATTGTTGCTCTTCTGAACATCATAATAAAAATGGCCATATCTCAAATAAGTAAATTCTAACGCAAATGTGAGCAAAATTAATAGATAATAGAATTCCATCCCTAGTGGATTATCTATAGAATTCTAGGGGGTGTTGTAAAGAATTAGGTTGTGTATCAGATGCTAGGGCTGCATTACTAATTTTCCGTGTATGAGGTATGACAGTTCAGATTTGCACACCCAGATGTTGGTAAATAAAACCTGTAGTCGAAGAAATACACATGAGAATACAATCTCTGATAATTATACTTACGGAATTTTATATGTTCAATTTGTATTCCTATGTGTAGATTAAAGAAAGAAAGGTTTCTGACTTATAGTAATTACAACCATGTTTGTGAACATCTACTTATCCAAAGATAATATACTGAGAAGCAATTTAATTTTGGCTAGTAGTCATCTCACTTCTACAACAACTACCCCTTGTTTAAGAAACATAACAGCCAACCAAACTATCAACAATGAAAACAATCAATTATTGATAAAATTATTTAAGGGGATAGATAAAAAAATCTACTCTTCGGGTGGCGGCAGAACACACACACACACACATAAAAGACTGTTGTGATTGGCAAGCTTTCGGAGCCAGTGGCTCCTTCTACAGGCATAAAGGTTGAAGGGGAAGGAAGAAAGTTGAAGGAAAAGGATTGGAGAGGTCTAGAAAAAGGGGTAGATTTTGGGAAAGTCACCCAGAACTGCGGGTCAGGGGAGACTTACCATATGGGATGAGAAGGAAAGACTGTACAGTGAGTCTCCCTTGACCTGCAGTTCCAGGTGACTTTCCCAAAATCTACCCCTTTTCCTAGCCCTCTCCAGTCCTTTTACTTCAGTCTTCATCCTTCCCCTTCAACCTTCCTGCCTGAAGAAGGAGCCACTGGCTCCAAAAAATTGCCAACCACAACAGTTAACCAAACTATTAAGGAATACAAATTGAGCCATAATTTGATGAAACTTTTAGCTTCAAAATTTATATTTCTTTTTAAAAAAGTTATTGTCTTTTGATAATACATAAGTATCATTTGACATCTTTGATGACAGACAAAAAACAGTGCATTTTAGAATACATCAAAACTGGTAAATTGTGATATGGTTCAAGAATTAATTATGTACTTATAGCTCTTGGGTGTCCAGCCAAGTGCAGTTACTTACAAAACTTGATACTCCAACAGTGTACCTTGCTATCATCTTCAGGTGATTCCTATAGAATGAGTATCTTTGCTACATCATGCATCTTATTGTTCCCTAGGTGGAATGATGGGGGGAGATGTAATCACCGAATGCTGGATACAAACTCCAACCCTCAGTGTGTTTGCTTGTCTGTTGGGCTTGAGAGTCACTTTTGACTGATATTGTGACTTCAGCTGGCTGAGATATGGGCTCACACTTAACTGAGAGTCAAGCTGCTGTGTCTATTGTTCACGCCCTCAGTCACTGCTATTTCAACAGACTCCTTTAGAACACAGCCTCAAAATGAAGAGGTCTGTCTTAGCATTTCCATTTGTTCATATTTCATTGAGTGCCCTACAGCAATGCAGTGCTCCTGGCACATTTCTTCAACTGTTCACACAATCTTCTTCATATATGCCTTACTGCATTTGCATAGGAAATGACAAACACCCAGTTTATGAGGCCCCAAGTTAACCTTCACCATACCTAATAGGGTATTTGATTTTATGTCAAGCCAAGATCCTGCTGATTTTGTTTCACACTTCGTCAGTGTTTGTGTCTGGCATATATGCTGTTGTCTTATACATCTTGTTGTGTTCTATTTTCTGAGCCTAGTCCGCAGCTCGTGGTCATGCGGTAGCGTTCTCGCTTCCCGCGCCCGGGTTCCCGGGTTCGATTCCCGGCGGGATCAGGGATTTTCTCTGCCTCGTGATGACTGGGTGTTGTGTGATGTCCTTAGGTTAGTTAGGTTTAAGTAGTTCTAAGTTCTAGGGGACTGATGACCATAGATGTTAAGTCCCATAGTGCTCAGAGCCATTTGAACCATTTTTTCTGAGCCTATACCTTCTACCTGAAAGTACGAATATGTCAGATTTGTCTCCCGCTGCATCCATTCTTCTTTAATACAACTTTAAGATGGTTGAGTTGTTGTGTTAAGCTTTCTTTGGAAAATGTTACATGGGCTCTGTGGACCAGTGCATGTAGAGCACACCCTTATGCTTTGAAGGATAATATGCACATGAAGTATAGAAATACAAATCAGTGTGGGTGGCTTTCCTGTACACAGAGTTTCCCATAGTGCATCAAAAGAAGGGAGTTTGCCATTCTCTTCCATCTCCATAGTGAATTTCATGCTAGGGTCAGAGTGTTCTGATGCTGGAAAAACTCCTGGAGCCTTTTACTCACATATGGGCACACCACAGATGTGTCATCAAAAAAACTGAAAAAGCATGTGGGTTTCAGTGCAGGTTTTTACAGAGCTTTCTCTTCAAAATCCTCCATGAATAAATTTGCCACAACTAGTGGTAGTGCCATTCATTTGTTCATAACAGTCATAACAGTCACTTTCTCCTCAATGGCGTGCTGAACTCACATCAGACATGGCAACATATGCAAATTCCACTGAGACTGCATGGGAAGGACACAGGTTGTGAGAGGCAAAGTTAAAGGCCATAAATCACCATTATTGTTAAAACATTTATCATTCTTCTAACTTTCATACAGTCATCTGCAGCTGAATGATTCCCTGTTGTTGTTTATGACCTAAAACTTCCATTATCATAAATAAACTCCCCAATGAGTTTAATGTAAAAAAAATTATATTTTTCTGAACCTTAAACAACTTTTAGCCACGTTTCCATCCTTCAAATCTTAAGTTGTATAGTTACTATGGAACAGTGCAGCTTTAACTTCATGTTCTCTTTATATCTCACCATACCTCTCGTCACATAACTATGGTTCTCTTGTGCAGTAAGTAGATTTTTTTGCAACAATGTAAGATTCTACCCTGTAATAATTCATGAAGTGTGTGTATATTTCCAACATGGCTTGCTTTTTCCATTCCGGACTACAGTAGTTTTTGTTCTCGTCTGGAGTGTGTATCACATTTACTCTGTATCTCAGTTTTATCTGTTACGAATTTCATCTATTCTTGCTAAACCCTGATTTTAAATGGTGATTTGTTCTTCAGTATTTGTTCTGTTGAAATGCATTTTCCATGCATTGTAGGTATATTACTTTCATTAATACCTCTTTTATGGCCACAAACACTTCTGTAGCTGTTTCATCCACTAACACTTTGACATGTTATTTTACTTCAGTAATCTCTCATAAATTCCCACATTTCATTTTTCCTACTATTGAGATGTATCATAATGTCATACACAGAAAGTTAATTGGAGTCCTCAGAATAGTGTTTTGGGTCCACTATCACACAACAGATGTGTTATTAGATTATTAATAATACTTTTTTGTGAATCCATAAGGAAAAAGGTATCCAGTATATGTAGGATTGGTCTACCATTGCACAAGGAACAATTAATTGCAAAGATGTCTTCACCTGAACAAAACAGTCTCAGTAACTGATAAGTATGTTGCTGTTGTAAGCAGCCCTAAAGTGAATAAACATCCATGGATCCACTCAGAAGATATACATACATCCATGTGGTAGAGATCTGCAATCATTGTCTTTTATTGCACATTTTATCAGCCAATGATTGAGAAACATATTGTTTATCCAGTGTGACGAGAGTGATGAAAATGTTCATTAACACTATTTATCAGCAGTACTTTGTTTTCCTTGTAACTCCAACAAATTTGATTTTTTCTCAGACAGAGATATGGAAACACCATGAGAAGCTCATGCTTGAACATCAATGCAGAGCAAGCAAAGCCTGCAGTTTGAGCTGTTGTGTATGACCTTGAACGGCACCTGTGCAATGTCCTCAATATGTTGAAAGTATCATTCATGGTCAAAACAGTGTTCTGTGTTGTTGTGAGAGCACTAAGTTGAAGCTAAGCAATTTAAAATATGGACAAATTGTTAGTGCTTGTATGGTGGATGCTTCTGTAACCATGGTAGACCATGGTTTTTGGTGTTTCAAAAGGCACCATATCAAAGATTTATACCACATACAGGGAAAGCAGAAAAACATCATCCACTAAGTCAGAACACAGAAGAAAGTGTGTGTTCAGTGACTGTGACAGATGATCACTGAAGAGGAGGGTGACAAAAATAAGAGGATAGTTGCAAAAGTTATTGCTGAAGTGTACGTAGCACTCACAAACCCTGTCAGCACAAAATAATGTCAAGGGAGCTCCATAAGCAGGACACTCCAGGTTAAGCTGGAATTCCAAAAGCACTCATCAGTGATGCAAATGCCCATAACAGGAAAACATGGTCCTGAAGCCTTGAAACCTGGACTGTGGAGCAATGGAAGGAAGTCATTTGATCTTGTGGAACTTGTTTCATACCGTTTCCAACTTCTCGCCAATTTTAGGCCCTAAGAGTGAAACATGGCAGAGGTTCGATGATGATCCAAGCAGCCATATCATAGTATTCCATGGGCTCCATGGTTACTTTACAAGACTGCATTAACATCATGGATGATGTATATAACTGTTGACTGATTAAGTCCATCCATAGTACAAATTTTGTTACCCAATATTGATGCTGTGTTGCGAGAGGACAGGGCCCCTCTTCATACATTTTGCATAATCCAGGACTGGTTTTGTGAGCATGAGGATGAATTTTCATATATGTCCTGACCACCACAGCCATCACATCTCAATGTTATGTAGACTTTGTGGTCTACTTTGGAGAGATGAGTTCGTGATCACTATTCACCTCCATCATCATTACCTGAACTTGTCTCTATTTTGCTGGAAGAATGGTACACAACCTTGTCACATTAATGTGACTACCACATATTTTCAATGTGAATGTGTAACAACTACTCACAGATGTCAGGTGGCAGCACTAGAAGTGGAGGGTTTATAAAGCCTATCTGTGGGTCATGGAATACACAGCAGTCACTGTCGTTATCTGTGAAATAAAACAACCCTTTTGTTTTACATTCCTGTTTCGAAAGTTCCATAATTCCAATGGTATCTAATAAGTGATTTCACATAATACATTAAATCTCATAAAATTTATTATTCCATTTGGTCACTAGATGGTCATGCTTGTCCAATATATGTTTGTAATATTTTGCATTTACAAATGAAGCCATAATTTAAAAAATTAGGTTAGCATTGTTATCTTTCAGTGTTTTATATAATATGGTGTAAATCCTATGTAAAAGTCTTTTTTATTGTATATTCCAGATTCAGCATAAAATAAGCATGGTACCAAGTTAAAAATTGCTGGATCAGAGCTTTTGTTTTCCATTCAAAGCTATAAATCTCATCATTGCCTTTTCCATAGAGCATATTCCATTGTTTCTTTGCCTCTCATTAAAATGTTAAACTTTTAATTGTTAATTTAATAAATTTGCACTGTAGTTTTGTTGACTTGATTGTTAAAAATACATATAAATAGGAGGAGCACAAGGCTCAAGAATGGACAGTTGGAGACAGTTTTGAGACACAACCATTGTGTCACAAGCCTGTGCAATAATCTGATTGTTGTAATACAGTATTGTGACAATGTAGCCTGCTTTGTGGAGTGGGCTCCCACTAAGAAGAAATGGTGCAGCGTGTCATAAATAAACCACTATAAAATGACTTGGTACCTGGATTATTTCATGGAATTCATGTAACTTGATCCAGTTAGCAGATGAAATAGACCGAGGAAACGACTACTTCAGCAGCAGCAGCAGCAGGAAGCAGATTACTCCAAGTTACACTGAACTAAGATATGTATAAGAAATCAACTGACTATGTATGTATCACTGCAGAACTAATTACGAAAGTGTAATGTTTTGGAAACTGTTCTAGCAGTAAACATTTGCATTTGTCTCAGAGTAATTCTCTAAGTGGTGGAGGCCAACATGATCTGTAAGAAACACCGCCATGATCACATGTTTCTTGCTGTCTATGGAACACAAGAATAACAAAAAGTTTTTGAGGTTTTTTTTTTTTTGTTTAAATCAAATAATCTCTTTTTTAAGTTGAAAATTTTTGCCCCAGCAAAATTTCACTGTTTCCCCATGTAACAGTTTTGTTACATGTGGAAATGGAGCAACTTATCTGATATCCTAAAGGGCATGAATCAATGGTGGAAGCATTCCTGAAATGGCTAAGTCTGTAAACTCTTTTGTGTCACCGTGGTTATACAATGCCATGCATGGCAAAATGATGCTATCCAAAATCAGAGCTTAGGCAACTGTGGTGCACAACAGGCCATAGGTGACAGTGGTGAGCAACAGCTACAGAGATATATGTGAGCAAATTGATGTACAGCTGATGAGCAACTGACATCACAGATGAGCCACATTACCACTAACAGCGCCTCTGCAATGACTGTTCAGTAAATGCTGCTGCTTATATGCTTCCACATCAGGCACCCGGTTCATGCACCCATTCTGACAGCTGTTCATGGGACTGAAGGCATGCCAATAGCATAATTGGATGGCCACTGAGTGGTGAGAGACAGCCTTTTAAGATGAATCATGTTTTATGCCCCATCGGGCAGATGGCCATTGATGTGTACGGTGTGAAACATTTGAAAGCAAACACCCTGCAATAATCATTGGAAGGATCCAGGCCAAAGGGCACTCCCTGTGTCCAGGCCAGAGGAGGGGGCATTATGGTATGGATAATGTTTTCATGGAATTTCCTGGGTGATCTTGCCAGTCTGGAAGGCACAATGGATCAACACAAGTATGTATTGATTCTTGGGCACCGTGTCCACACCAACATGCAGTTTATGTTTCTTTGGCATGATGGCATGTACCTGCAGGACAATTCAATGTGCCACACATCTCATAATGTATGTGTGTAATTTGAAGAGTATCAGGATGAATTTACCATACTCCCAGAGTCACCCAACTTGCCAGATTTAAGCCCAATGGAAGATCTGTTGAACCATCTCAATTGGGCTGTATATGACATGGATCCTCAACCAAGAAACCTAGCACAATTGGGCATGGCACTAAAGTCATCACAGCTCCACATCCCTGTCAGTATCATTGAGAAACTCACTGACTCTCTCCCTGCATTTATCGTAACAGCCCACATTGTAAAAGATGGAAAGATGGTTATCCCTACTTTTGATAAGTGATCACATTAACCTGACTGGACAGTGTTCAAGATTCCCTTGATAACCGTATAGCACCTGTATTTATCCATTCCAAAATGACTTATTTCCTTTTACCGAAAGCCTTCTATCCAACCCTTGGGGGGGGAGGGGGATGGGGGGATCATCATACTGATCGATACCCACAAGATAGTTTTGTGCATTAGCCATTGTTGTCTGGAACTCCTTTCTCCAACTAAAGACAGTAGAAGTAGTCACATGAATTTTTTACATCCAATACAGCAACAAAATCTTATCTGAAGAATTTACAGCATGGTACCAAGTTAAAAATTGCTGGATCAGAGCTTTTGTTTTCCATTCAAAGCTATAAATCTCATCATTGCCTTTTCCATAGAGCATATTCCATTTTTTCTTTCACTCTCATACTTTTCTGTTGTATCCTCCGTGACTCAGTGCACTGTCTGATCTTGATGTATTGGCCCATTTCTGCAACTATTTCCTCTGTTTTAAATAGTTAGCACATCAAGATTCTTTCCAGATTTTGTATATATGAAATATCTACTGCTGCTTGATGAACAGAAAATTTTGTTCTCTTTGTTTCAACGTAGTTTCATTTTATATATTTGTTAAGTTTGTTGGGACATCTTCTGAAATAACACCTCTGACCATGGGCTGAACACCAAATAGTGTGAGATCTATGGACTTCAATCTGGTTTACCCCTCACTGCCTTTCTGATGTATCTTGAATTGTGTGCTATTAATAAAGTATTATTATACCAAACCCATGTCATATAAATTGATAGTGCTACCCCAACATCACATTATGGAAAATATTCACACTGTTGGCACCTGACCAAAATCCTGATATGTGCGAACATCATCATGAACCTTGCTGAACATCGTTCCTACACCGACCACAGTTAAATGACAATACAGTGCCACTTCATTGTTTCACTCTACATTGGCACTCCAGATAAGGCTCACTTGAACAGAGAATATCTAATTGACATGTTCAGTGCCCTGGAATAATGCACCCAGCTCGCTCCATGGAATAACCATGCCGGTACTGTGAGTCAGTGCAGTGTTAAACAGTTATATGCTACCCACGTACTTGGACAGTTCGATGCAGAGGTTTAACTGAACTATCTCTGCACTACACAATTCTTTCTGAGCATGTGATCTGACCAGCTGAATTAAACTTGGAAATTTTTTTCTTTGTATAATCAACAATGTGTTAACAAAATTGTCAACAATGGCAGCTGTCCTGCTCACTATATTCATCACACACTGCACAGCAGTGAGAAACCGAGACAACACAATTTTGCCCAACTGCCACCAAAGTATACACTGCCTCTACCCACTGCAGTAGCCTAATGAGATGATGCGACCTCGCCCAATCACTGCCAAGGAAGACAGTGCGTCCTCCACTCTACAGCAGCCAGCTGAGAGGGCCCAAATCAACCTGATCACCACAGATTGAGTCAGCTCCTCCTCCCCACAGAGTGCTGACCTCACAACAGCCAAAATAAACAACACATTGTGTTCTAATATGCCACATTGGACACAACTGTGCTGGTTCCATTTACAGTGCAGCACTTATGCATAGAATTGCAGGCTGCAGAGTACATTATGAGTTGTGCAACTACAAGCACAACCCCAAGATGCTGCCTGACTGGACAATAAAGCAGGAGCACTGGTACACCAAATCTAAATGACAACTAAGCTGAAGTCATACTGCAGCAAAAATACTGCCTGTGCACAACCTTGTTCAAACTACTTTCAATGCAAAATCATCATGAATTCTCTGAGAAATGGTCCAGTGCCAGCCACGACATGACCAGTCAGGTGCATCTGCACAATGCCACCACGCCCCCTGAGAAATGATTTGATTGTGTCTTGCATATGAGCCTGAGATCGCACGATTGCTGGCATTCATCTGTGAGTGATGACACCATTTCCCCAGTTCTCCACACCAGAGTGGGGGACTCTGTGGGAACACCTTGTGAAATAATACCTTTGACCAAGAGCTGCACACTGAGTAGCGTGAAATCTGTAGACTTCAGTCAGGTTTAGTCCTCAGTGGCATTTGAGTATGTCTTGTATTGTATGCTATAAAGAAAGTATTATTATATCGAAACTGTGTTTTATAAATTGAAAATGCAATCCTTACATCCCATTATGGGAAGTATCTACAAGTTCATTCCAGCAGTGTATTACATCATGAAAATATGTAGAAAATAAAACATCACAAACTATAAATTGCTAGGACACCTTAGAAACTACAATAAGATCAAGAACAGAAGGAAAAATATTTATTACTTTCACCAACCTGAGACAAGCAAGACTAACAAGAAAATTGTCATGTGACAATGCAACTCCTTTAGGCAGTCCAGTAGTACCAGAAGAAGTAAGAATAAATGCTGTGTCACTACTTTTGACATTATTCTTCACAGGCTTATGGAATTTTTTAGATTGTAGCAGAAAACTGTCAAGTTCCTCATCCATACAACAATATATCTCACATCTTGAAGTAATTTTCTTGGCAGCATCCAAGATAGCTGTTGCTGATCGCCTTGAATAGAAAATTGCTCTTGGTTTTGTCAGTTTGAGCACATGTTGCAGCTCATCTGTAAAACATTCACCAAATATTCCAGCTGAGAAACCACATTATTTCACAACTGTATTATTAAATGTACTCTTTCTGTCAGAAATCATGAACTACCTCTGACAAACTACCATCATTAGTATCGTATCACTGAGTATGAGGTGGAACATAATACAGGGGCCAGTTTTCTTGTTTCACCACTGGACACTTAAGTAACTATCTTCCTAAGACCAAGCTTAATAACAATGTGGCTAGGTACCATCTGTATTTGGCACTTCCCATTCAATAAGTTTTAATTTACATTAGTTTTCTTCCCTTTGCATGGTGTAGGTTTTGCAGGGTATATAGTAGGTGACAGAGATCTACAGATTCTCCTTCCAGTCTGCTTGTTCGCTGCCACAACCACTAAAGCAGCTCAACCTGCCACGATGGAGACTCAGGAGCACACATGCACTGAAGGACAGTGGTTAAAGCAGGAAAGCTTAGGTTTCCGCTAGCCTGGGAAGCTTCACAGGACCCATTTAGCCTGCTGCACCTGACAAAAGGTTACACTATCAATTCAGCATGACTACAGAATAGCCAGGTACATGTTTGTGTAGGGAGTTTCACTGCAGCTCAGCTATCTTAATGCTAGGAGCAGCAAAGTGAACAAACTAGACTTAAAGGAGATTGAGGAGAAATTAAGAACTGAGCAATACATACCAGTCATGAAACACAAGTCAAGCCCATCATGGGAAAAGTTTTTGCATGTTATGAGGTACCTTCAGATAAAGTGGTAGGTGTCTCACAATGCAAATTATGTATAAAGTTACTAAATAATCATTTGAGAACCTCAAGTGTGTTGCAACATGTATGTACATTTGACCAGCACTTTCCTAATGCCACAAATATTTTGAATGAGGACAAGTGTGTGGAAGTGTGTGCTAAGGACATGAGGCTATTTAACAGTAAATAAGCTTCATAATTTTATGGCAGACATTGACTGAAACAGGAAAAGAAAAATGGCTCAGTGGTTATTAGAAACACATTCCGGTGGTATGCAACATAGTGTGAAGGGAGCTTAGTATGAAAGAAAAGCTTCTTCTCTCAGATCTGCAATTTTTAGATTGACATGATAAGAAAAACAAAATTAATATTTGCTACAATGCATTTGAAGAATTTTGAGTTAACTGTTTTGGCCACCTGAAATGATTTCAGTAAAGCCACACTACATATCCTGGAAAAAGTAATTAAAATTGATATAACTGGGGTTATACTTGGCTGAAACACACCAAGGTTACAGAAACTAGATTTCCTTAACTTTACTTTAATTGCAATTGCAGTATAATAGACATCTTCAGCTTCTTAGGTGGAAAGGATCTTGACTTTCAGTGATGATTCGCCTTACCACAGAAAACATTTATTAGAGGTGATCTGAAAATGGTCTGAATTGAGAGTAGCCAGTACTAGCTGAAACAGGGTGAAGCTGTAGAGAAAATGGTCCATACAAAATAAATAAATACGCCGAAAATATACCAAAAATTAAAAAAAGGGACAAATAAGATCCATCATTTTATGGTCTACAAGGACTCAAAATGAATATACATATTATTGAGCCTCACCTTGTGAGGTTTGAGTAAAAGAAGACTTTTCATAAAAAAGGACTTTTCATCAATTTCCAAAACCTACTCATAACACTGCAATGAAGGCATACAGAATAAACTGCTATGTAGTGTAGCTTTGTGAAAACACAGGTAAGACAGGTAGGTGAGCAAGACTCCTTTAGCTTAGCCTGCTTTGGTTGGGCACAGTATGGCTTGGATGGGAGTAGAGCAGCCTGCTTGTTCAGCTGGTAAATGTGTGGCAGCTTGCCTGCCTAGCTGAAGGCAAGCATGGTCAGGTTAAACACAGAATGTGTACACCTGTGGTGGTCGACAGCATTTTGAGGATGGAGCATGCAAATTACAGAATTGGTGATGATAAAAATTATTTCACATATGGTTGCTACATTCCAAGAAGAGATTTCTGGGTCCATGAGGAGCACTATAGTACTTTGTTATGGACTTGTACACTACCCTGCTTTGTTCCTTGTACTAACCTCCTATCAGTGTTTGTAAATATTTTTGAAATTTTCTTTTCATCAGTGTTATTCATCTTCTATACATTTTTTTGTGTAGCTTATTATTCATAATATGGATTTTAAATCTTGTCCCTATTGTTATTTCTGAATCCCTTCTACTTCATAATCTGGAAAACCTTTTTCCACCTGCACCTTTCCATCTTACCTTTTCTTTTTTCCCTTTTTTTATGTCACTTGATGAAAGATAAACTTTTGCATATGATACATTAAGCAAACTTAGTTCTTTTTCATTATTAATATTTAGCTCTGACAGTATGTACTATATGCAGCAGTATTTTTTCTTTCCTTTATACTATTTATTATTATTATTATTATTATTATTATTATTATTATTATTATTATTATATTATTATGACTAAGATGAAGATGTCAGTCAATTCATGTTTTAACTCTCATGTTTACATAATTTTAATTCTTTGTATCTCCCAGTTCATAAGTTTCATTGGTTATGAAACTACAGAATTACTACTTAAAAAATTTCTGAGTAAATTAATGTCTGCATGAAATATTCATTCCTCCTGGCTGTTTAATGTCCTTTAATATTTGATTAAGTGCAACATGTTTCAAGCATCACACATATTTCAAGCACATTTGTTTTGTTCTTAAAAAAGGGGAGTGTGGAGGGGTGGGGGCAGAACAGACTAGAAAGAGGCAACTAGACTGAACTAAAGTGAAATATGGGAGAGGGGATGGAAGGTGTGGGGAAAGGGGTGTAGATAGAGTTGGAAGTGGGTGTGGGGTGTGGACTAGCAGTGATTGATCCCAGGAGAATAGAGGGATTGAAGTACAGTATATATTTTAAGGATAATTCCCATCTTCAGAGCTCAAAGAAGCTGGTATTGGGAGAGGTGATTTTTTTTTTGGGGGGGGGGGGGCAATAGGGGGGAGGGGGGACTGGTCTGCCAATGAATAGTCAACAATGCTCCTAATAACAGTTTGCAAGTGGTCATTCATTTGGGATGACAGCTGGCAGATGGCCATGGCCATATAAAGGTCTGTACAGAGGTTTCAGTAGTGTTAATATATTGCATGACTGCTTTCACAGGTGACCCTGCCTCTGATGGAGTAGGATAACCCTGTAGCAAGTGGGGTCATAGAGTGTTGAACCTGAATCTTGCACAGCAGTATGATCCATATGGAAAGTGATTTGTGGTAACTGTTGCATTAGGATGGTGTGTGTTATTACATGGTGGTGTAGTAACTCTTTGGGAAAAGCAGACATTGTTTTTGGGAAGCATGTTCGTCAGTTTGGGGGACTGTGAAAGTTAGCTGAAGCCCTGGTGGAGAAGGTGGTTAAACTATTCTAATCAGGAGTGGCTTTGGGTAATAAGGGAGGGTGTTCTAATGCAGACTGTCAGTGGGGGTGGTTGGAGTATTAGTAGCATGTGTAGATATGACATGAGAGACCTGTTTGTGCATTAACTTTTGGGAAGTGTGGGGTTGTTCCTTTTTGCAAAGATCTTATAGTCTGGCTAAAATTACTTTTTAATTAATAATTCACACCTTGGAACTCGATCCCTCCAATCAGACCTTGCAACATCACATGCTGACTTGGACCTTTTGGAATAAGTGTGCAGTTCTCCTGGACACTGACCTCCACCTCTCTGATGGCTCTATACAATCTTCTCTGCATATAAAACACCAATAATACCACCATTTTGATATATGTCACCACTTCTGTACTAAAAATTCTCTCTCATATATTCTAGCTAGCCATGTGCATTGTACCTGCATTGATAAGCATACATTGCCCAATTCTCTGAAGGTTTTATTACTCTCTGATTGTAACTACTTCTCATTAGCATCACTGATAATGAACCACAACAAAATAATAGTTCATTTGCAGTGTATTTGAGTAGTATGACAATCATGTATAACATTTTTTGGAGCACTACAAGGAGTCTATTTCACTATTGCCAGCCATATTATGCCTGTGTTGGCAGCACACTCCCTGCTATCTAAGTCTGCATCAATCTGCAGCTGACAGTCATTGTGACAACACTGTAAAGCCACAGGACAAACTTCAGATGAGAATTAGTTGTAATCAGAGAGAAGCAAAAACTTCAGTGAACTGGGCAAAGGGAATTCTTGTCAATGTAGATATAATGTTCAATGTTAACTAGAATATATGAGAGAGACTTTTTAGTATGAAAGTGGTGACAGCTATCAAAATTAAGATATTATTGGTTTTTTATATGGGGAGAAGATTTTATGGAGCCATCAGAGAAGTAGAGAACGACAACCAGGAAAGTGGCATACTGAGCTCAAGAGGACCAAGTGAAACAGATAGCAGGAAAGGTGTTAAGGCTATGGGGGAGAAGAATGTGTCAGTCATCACACACCTTTACTGTGTCTACTCCTTCTAATTCATTACTTTATAAATGGGTTTATTTGTACCAAAGCAATTTGTAATAATCAAGCCAAATCATACTGTGTATGTTATTTATGCATGTTTTTCCATTTCTTTTATGTTGACCATTTTAATAGCTCTATATGTAAAAAAAAGTTTTCCAATGAGGCAGGTAGCTAAAAATATTTACCATGTAGTGAATGAGTGAAGGAGAGACTTCATCCATTCTTTCACTCATTCATTAATTCATTCATTCATTCATTGAGTCCCATAGATACCATCAAAAAGGTAAATCTCCAAGAATTAAGTAAATAAATGTAACATCATGTAAATTTGACCAGCCCAGTATGACTGTGAGTTGATGTGGAGGTGAAGCTGAGATTTTTGGAAAGAGCAGAAACTTAAGTAGCTTTAAGATTGTTAGTGGATTGTTTAACAATAATATTTTGTGTTTGTTTAGGTTCTGTGTTTTCAAGATGTTGGCAGGGAGTTTTTGGAAAAGTGGCAGATGAAAAAGGTTATATAAGGGATAGCAGGGAGGGGAGGTGTTCTCTGTGTATAGCATACATCCTGTCGGGTAGTGATATTCTGAGGCAAGAATAGGAGGTAGTGGGCTGAGTAGCTTTTTGGGGAGTTGGAGAGCAATGACTGCAGCTTGAGAGGCAACTTTTAGGAAATTGGGATTGCGTAATATAAATATCTTATGGAGGAAAGTAGAGGTCATTCACAGCTGGTTATGCCATTGAAATCTGTTTAGTACTATGTTTATGAGGAATGGGGACTGTCAGTACCTGAAGACTTGGTATTCATGAAAAGAGAGGTATCAGAAATTGCAATTTTTATAGTAGACCATTGGGAGAGATGTCACCAGTTATGTACTAATTGAGGAAGAGGATGTGGGAATAAGGTTTTGATTAAAGGGGTGTTTTTCTGAATTGACAGGTAGGTTCAGTAGGAATCTATTCAGAATGGAATATAGTTTTAAGGAGAGAAAAAGAATATAAATGATGTCAAGGAATGTCCTTTGTAGGAGGGCATTGCACACAATCGTGGAAGGAAATCCTAAAAAGAAATGAGATAAATTTATGAAGTAAACATGGGAAACACATCTACATCTACAGCCAGATCTAATCTGTACTCTACAAGTGGAGGGTACTTTGTTTACCTTGTTACTTCATTTTCCTGTTTAAATCGTGAATAGTTGGCATGAAGAATATTTGTTGGTAAGCTTCCATATGAGCTCAGATTGCTGTACTTCTACTTTCTTGGTCTTTTCCCAAAATATACATAAGAGGAAGCAATACATAGATTGATTTTTCTAGGAATGTACATTCTCAGAGTTTTAACAGTAAACCACATGATGATATAGAATATCTTTATGGCAGTATCTGATGCTGGAATTGGCTGAACACCTCCATGACACTTCTGCGCTTCTATCAAAAACTTGCTGCACTTCTCTGGATCTTTTCTATTTGCTCTACCAATTCCATCTGGTACAGATCACAGACTGATGAGTGAGATTCAAGTATTGCTTAAATGAGGTAAGCTATCTCCTTTGTAAGTTGACTATACTTCTTGAGGATTCTTTTAGTGAATCTCTCTTTGACATCTACCTTACCTGGAATTAGTTTCATGGGGTTGTTCCATTTCAAATTGCTCCATACGTATCCTCCTATATTTTATGGACATAACTGCTTCCAGTAATTGTTTTGCAATCATGTAATCATACAATAATGGGCATTTCTGCTTATTTATGCACAATTCATTATATTTGTTTATTTTGATGGTCAACTGCCAATCCCTGCACCAAGCAATGATCTTCTGTAGGTCTTCTTACATTTTACTACAATTTTCTAGCTTTGCCATTTCTCTCTATGCAACTGCATCACCAATTAAAAGCATTATGGAATTTCCAATGTTTACCCAAGCCATTTACACATATTGTGAAAAGTTATAGACCTATAACACTCTCTTGGGGTACACTCTAAGTTACTTTTATATCTGAAGATTTCTCTCTGTTAAGAACGACATGCTATGTTCTGTTTTTTAAGAACTCTGCAGTCACAGAGCTGGTCTGATATTCCATACATTCTTATTTTGTTTATTAGGTAACAGTGCAGAACTGTATCAAATGCCTTCTGCAAGTTCAGGAATATGGCATCAATCTGTGTGCCATTGTCTCCTGCTTTCTGGTTCTCATGGACAAAGAAAGCAAACTGGGTTTCACATAATATTTGTTTTCAAAATGTATGTTTATTCCTACAGAGGAGATTTTCAGTCTTCAGAAATCTCATAATATAGGAGCATAGAATGTATTCCAGAATTCTATAATAGACTGATGTCATTGATAATGGCCTATAGTTTTGTCTGTCTGTCTGATGAACCTTCTTGAAACTGGGAATGAACTGTGCACTTTTCCAGTCACTGAGAATGCATCACTCCTCCAGCAACCTTTGTTACATCACTACAAGAAAAGGAGCAAGTTCTTTTGCATTCTATATACAGAATTGCAAAGGTATTCCATCTGCTCCAGTGGCCTTTCCTCTGTTGAGCAGTTTCAGTTGATCTCCTGTCCTATGGTCCATTACTTTGGTATCTATCATTTTCATGCTGATGTGACTGTTTAAAGGAAAAACTGCAGTACAATGTCCTACAGTAAAATAGTTTTGGAGAAAGAAGTTTAGTATTTATGCCTTCTCTCTGTCATCTTTTGTTTTGATGCCACTATGGTCACAGAGTATCTGAAAAGATTGTTCCAATCCTTTTACTAATTTAACATAAAATAAAAAATTCTCATGATTTTCTATCAGTTTAGTAGATCAAATATTACTTTTGAATCCATTGAATGCTTCTCCTTATACTAATTTTGACTTCATTCAGTTTTTATTTGTGGGTGAGGCTTTGGCTGTGTTTAAATTTTCGGTGAAACTCTCTCCAATTTTGGATCAGCTCAGATTACCTATTTGCATGCCATGAAATGAGGGACATCCTAACCAAGATACTTTCCATCCCTGCTAAAGTGGTGTTCAATTGCCTGCCCAACCTCCACAACATTCTAGTCCATCCCTACTCCACTACCAATCCCAATCTCTTGCCACAAGTATCATACCCTGTGGAAGACCCAGGTGAAAAACCTGCCCAATCCACCCCCAGCACTTCCTACTCTAGTCCTGTCACAGGTTTATCCTACCCCATCAGAGGCCAGGCCACCTGTGAAAGCAGCCATGTCATTTACCACTCCTGCTGTAATCATTGCACAGCTTTTTATATTGGTGTGACTACCAACCTGCTGTCCACCAGGATGAACAGCCACTGCCAAAACTGTGGCCAAGAGCAAATTAGACCACTCTGTGATACAACATGCCATGATTTTAATGGTTGCTCCACCACCCAAGCCATCTGGATCCTTCCCTCCACCTCCAGCTATCCTGAACTGTGCAAATGGGAGTTACCCTTGCAACAGATTCTCCACTCCTGTAATTATCCTGGCCTCAAACTATGGTAACATTCTGCCCCCACACCCAACACCCATCAGTTCTCACTCCCTCTGTCCTATCATCTCCACCCGATGCTCATCTCTCACTCTGCTTCTTTGCAGCCTTCTGCCAACACGTACACCTGTCTTTCCCCAATCCTCCCTTTTTTTGCTCGTTTTTTCCCACCTCCTTGCCCAACAATCTCCTGATGCTGCACCTGTTGGCAGTCTAGTCCCTGCACACTACACCAGAGAGAGTTCGTCTCTCTCCCCACCTGTACACTACCAGCCCTTCCTGTTCCCCATCCCCTCCAGATTGCTGCTTGCATCCTAAATGATAGTTGTATTCTAGCCCGAGATGCTGAAGCTGGCAGTTTGTGTGTGTGTGTGTGTGTGTGTGTGTGTGCACAAATCCTTGAACTACAGCAAAGGTGTTGTATTGTGCAGAGATATTGTAGATATTCCCGAAGAGGAATTTAAAGATGACTGTGCTCAAGAAGGTGTCATGGATATGCAAAATATAATGAAATGAGTAGATGATGATCTAGTCACAATAGCATAAAACTTCCAAGGCAGATCAGTGCAGCTTTCCTACACTTAAATGTGCAGGCGTATGTCCTCATCACAATGTACTGTTTTAAAGCTTAGTGGGCATCACTCTAGAATGTAAGGGAGAAGCCACCCGTGGCAAGTGTAGTAAGGCCACACATGATAGCATCATTTGTTTGTTTCCTTCAAAATGTGTTAATTGCTCTGAGGTCACCCTGTCTGGAGTAAAGACTGCAGTGTCTACCTTGCAGAAAGGTGGATACAAGAGCTCAAAACAATGAAGTGCATCCCATAAGGTGAGGTCAAAAAGATCAATAATACCATGCAACCTCCCAATTTCATTACTTTTCTCACTTCAGCTCCCAAAAAGCCTATTCCAGCAGCCAATGCCTGTATACTAATGGAGGTTGCAAGTGTGAGCATTTTTCAGTGCACTTGTAAAAATGCAGTTATTCTGGAACTCATAACTCTGTCCAGAGCATCAGAAATGGTCACATTTGCCATCACTGGGGAGCTTCAGGTACACCAAGAGACAGATTCTGGTAAACAGGTCAACACTGCCATTGTCAATACTACTAAACCTTTTCAGGCCAACAAACCAAATGGGAAGCATCCACCACAGAAAGAGGCAGTTAGTAAACCATCGGGTCATATGGACCTCATTCTGTCTTATCTCATTCTGTCTTATGGCTGTAATGGATGGAATACAAAGCTTGTCAGGGGCAACCATCTAGCCTCCAGACTAAGTGTCCATCTGTTGCAGGATTCCAAGCCTGGTAGCAAGACAATGTGTAAGAAAAACTTCACTAAAAAATTGGTTCCCATACTACAGTGGAACACCAACCATTTCAGGACATAAGTGGAGGAACTGAAACTATCAGTGCAGGAATGTCCACTGTGTTTGTATTTACAGGAAACACATTTTAAACTTATTGGCACCCCTGTGCTTTGGGGCTATACCTTCCACAACAAGCATTACCCAACAGTGGAAAGGGCCAAAGGAGGGGTGACTGTGTTTGCCAATAATACACACTGCTCTTCTGCTCTATCACTGACCTGCAACCAGTTGATATTGAACTTCATGTGCGTCACAGCATAACAATATGCACTCTTTATACATTGCCACGGGAAATGATAGATTCTGACACTCTTGGGGATCTTTTAGGCCAACACCCCTGACCAATATTTCCTACTGGGAGACTTCAGTGCTAATAGTGTATTAAGGGGCTCACCCAGTACATGCCGCAGGGATCAAGTTTTAGAGAGCCTCATGAAATCTCAGGAGCTGTGCCTCCTCAACATTGAAAATCCCACTCATTTCATTCTTGCTACTGGATCATCCTCAGCCATACAGTGAAGACTTTCCATTCTGGATCCATCTACCAGATGGAGCAATCCCTGAAAGGAGACCGCTAAGATAGATGATCAGCAGAACTAACTGGATACTGTTCAGTCAGCTGGCTGTGTTTGAACACCAAGGCAGCATCTGGGAATGGGTGGACCACATCACAAGGGTGATCCTTCAATCCACCAATTTATCCATCTCAAAGGCCTTAGATCTTCTTTGAAGGCAGTCTGTACCTTGGTGCAATGATGCATGCTACACAGCAGTTTGGGTCAGGTATGTGGCACTGTGACTGTTTAAGTGCCACTCATTAGCAGAAAATTTTACAACCTTTCAAGTGGTGAGAGCCGAAGCTCCATGCATCATCACAGAGGGCAGAAAAAGGTCATGGCAAATATTCCTGGATTCTGTCAACCACTCCACTATTTCAACAAAAATACTGGAAGCCATCAAGAGGGTTCCCAGTAAACGCAATCATTTGCCAATAGCAGCAGTGCTGAAACAGAGGTATCTCTTAATAACCGATGGGGACATTGCCCAAACAGTGAGAAACCAGTCTGTGATTACTATTGTATCTACCAGCCACTATGTTGTGTTCAGTTGCTACCATATCCTCATAGTGAGAGGTGGGCTGGACTTCAGGTCCAACAATTCTGAACCTTACAACTGCCCTCTTTCCATGTGTGAGCTGGATTTGGCACTTTCTGAGGCTTGTAATACTGCAACTGGTCATGACCAAATCTGATACATCAGCATGCTGCGAAAGTTCAGCACAGCTGTGCTAGGAAGAGAGACTAATTATTGCATATAAAAAAAGATAAGAAAGGAATCAGAGTAAAGATCTGAATGGGCAATGATTGACAAAGTGAAAGAAGAAAATACAAAGTCTGGATGATACTAGATAATTAGTATGTTATCTTCCAGGAAGGACATTATCCAAAAGCTTAGTTACAAGTTCAGGCTTGTTTATGTGGCTTTCAACATTTCAGAGCCAAAGCTATATAGTCAGTGGTTAACTTTAATCATTCCATTGTCTTTATTCTGACCAGAGCTTTCCAGTATAGTTAATTTTGTTGAGATGTATATGTAGTTTGTAGAAAGATATTTCAGGGGTTGGAAAATGAAAATGGAAATTACTGTGAAAATATTTCAGTATGTGCCTGCAGTTTTCAAGTCCCAAGTGCCCAGAAGAAAGTACAGGTGACTCTTGTACACAACAAGGGTAAAATTATGGACACTGTAGTGTACAGGAAAGCGTCATTGTTGAGTGACTGTAGTGGGATACTCGATGAGTTAGAGCAAATTTTTATTTGGTGTGATGTAAGGCAGCTTACTCTAAATGTAGAAAAATGTAAGTTGGTGCAAATGAGTTGGAAAAACAAATTTTCAATGCGAAAAATAATGTTCAAAAATGGTATCAGTGGTGTGTTGTTTGATATACTCATGTTGATTAGACATCCAGGCATGATGTTGGAAGCAATATGAGACAGAACAAGCACATAAGGTTGGTAGTAAGGAAGTAAAGTGGTCAACATTGGTTTATTAGGAGAATTGTAGAAAAGTGTAGGTCAACTATAAAGGAGACCTCATGTAGAACATTAGTGTGACCCACTCTTTAGTACTACTAAAATTTTTGGGACACTGATCAGGTCAGATTAAAAGATGATGTCGAAGAAGTTCAGAGGCATGTTGTTGGATTTGTTAGCAGTAAGTTTTATCAACAGGAAAGTATTACAAAGATGCTTTGTGAACTCACTGGAGGGAAGATGACACTATTTTCATGAAACACTACTGTGAAAATTTAGAGAACCAGCATTTGTGGCTGACTGCAGAATGATTCTAATGCCGCCAACATAAATTTTACGTGAGGACCATGAAGACAAGATAAGAAAAATTATAGCTCATACTGAGATGTTTTTCCCACACTCCATTTGTCAGTGAAACAGGAAAGGGAATAGCTAGTAATGATGCAATATAACTTCTACCATGCACCTTATGGTAGTTGTGGAGTATGTATGTGCTTGTTTATGTAGACTTGTCACACATGGCTTTCTTGTCATAGAAACTGTAGATGAGAAATATTGCTATTTTTACAAACAATAGAGCAAGTGCTAGAGCATGGCATGAAAACATCCAACTTCACCTACAAAGGAAAAGGAACAAAGCCAAGTTTCTGCAGGAAAGCTGATGGTGAGTGTTTTGGGATATGAACATCCTACTGCTGATTCATTACACTCATAAAGGTTGGACAATGAACAGGTACAGATACTGTGACTTACTGCATGGCCTGAATCCCAAATTCAAAACAAAGAGGATTGTGGAGCTTTCAAAAGGTGTGACTTTACTTCTGAGTAACACCCACCCTCATACAGCTTGGAAAACAGTTAAGTCTATTCAAAATCTTGATTTTCAGTTATGGTACTGGAGCACTATCTGTACAGTCCTGACCTAACTCAAAGTGTTGTCTCTTTGGTCTGATGAAGGAGCACCTGCCTGTCTCCAAGATTTTGTCAGATAACAAGGCTGTAGAAGCATTACAAGGGCAGATATGCACAGATCTTCTTTCATGGTGGAATTAGGAAGCTTGCCAAGAGATGGACCACTTGCATACACATTGAGGGATGTTATGTATAGAAATAACTATACTATCAAGTTTATTTAAAAAAACTGCCTATACATTATATACAATAAATTGTTGTGTTGTTTTATGTTCCATTGGGCCCACAGCATACTGCATATCATAATATGACACTATGAAAAGGAAATGGACAGACCAGCTGCAATAAGTTTAATATTCTTTATGACAATTGTTTCAGCTTTATTCCATTTTCAAGTAAAATCTAGTTTCATTTGAAACCAATATTGCATCTAATGGTAACTGGCATTATGTATTTCTCAGTGATTTTGTGACATGCAGTAATTATAAATGTATGGAATATGTTTGACCCTTATTTCATAGTTTATTTACTATAAAGTATGGTTCGACATTTATTTGACAGTTCATTTATTATAATTAAATTTTCATCCACATTACTCACAAACAACCACAAATATTTTCCATAGCAAGAATATGTGTAGATGACAAAATAAGAAACCATGGTTAATTTACTTGTAGTGTATGCAGGATTTAATGGTGCGCATACATATCCTGCTTGAAGACATGCCAGGAGAGGAACACAGAACTGGAGATTATTCTCACTGCATATTACTACTGTGTCACCAGGTTTGAAATTTGATGCATCCAAAATTTTTACAAGCTGCCCAACTGATTGTAATATTTCTCTATAGCTTTGACGGGCTCCTGTATCTGCATCAATCTGAAATATTAAGAAGAAGAGGAAGTATCAGCTATATTTTATAGGTGTTTCAACCAAGCACTGCAATATATTTAAACACATTTACATTTGCACTGAAGGATGACTCTACTTTCTTTAAAATCACAAAAATCTTTCTATGCTCTTTCATTTGTCACATAGATTTCAATACAACACCATATTATTAAGAAAGACAGGACATAGAAGTGCTGTTGGAAAAATCAGACAGCGCATTAATGCTCAGAACATGCAGTCATGATGTCAATCACATGTCTTCAACAAATGTTATTGGCCTCAATTGTATGTTATTTAAACCAACAAAATATTTTTGGCCTCTAATTGTGTATGTAGCATTAGCTGGAGTGCTTCAAGAATATGTGAACATGAAAGATAAATTATTCCTGTAACAAATATATTGGAGACTATCATAGTAAGTGTTGTTGTTGTTGTTGTCTTCAGTCCTGAGACTGGTTTGATGCAGCTCTCCATGCTATTCTATCCTGTGCAAGCTTCTTCATCTCCCAGTACCTACTGCAACCTACATCCTTCTGAATCTGCTTAGTGTATTCATCTCTTGGTCTCCCCCACAATTTTTCCCTCCACGCTGCCTTCCAATACTAAATTGGTGATCCCTTGATGCCTCAGAACATGTCCTACCAACCGATCCCTTCTTCTGGTCAAGTTGTGCCACAAACTTCTCTTCTCCCCAATCCTATTCAATACTTCTTCATTAGTTATGTGATCTACCCATCTAATCTTCAGCATTCTTCTGTAGCACCACATTTCAAAAGCTTCTATTCTCTTCTTGTCCAAACTATTTACCGTCCATGTTTCACTTCCATACATGGCTACACTCCATACAAATACTTTCAGAAATGACTTCCTGACACTTAAATCTATACTCGATGTTAACAAATTTCTCTTCTTCAGAAACGCTTTCCTTGCCATTGCCAGTCTACATTTTATATCCTCTCTACTTCGACCATCATCAGTTATTTTGCTCCCCAAATAGCAAAACTCCTTTACTACTTTAAGTGTCTCATTTCCTAATCTAATACCCTCAGCATCACCCGACTTAATTCGACTACATTCCATTATCCTCGTTTTGCTTTTGTTGATGTTCATCTTATATCCTCCCTTCAAGACACCATCAATTCCGTTCAACTGCTCTTCCAAGTCCTTTGCTGTCTCTGACAGAATTACAATGTCATCGGCGAACCTCAAAGTTTTTATTTCTTCTCCATGGATTTTAATACCTACTCTGAATTTTTCTTTTGTTTCCTTTACTGCTTGCTCAATATACAGATTGAATAACATTGGGGAGAGGCTACAACCCTGTCTCACTCCCTTCCCAACCGCTGCTTCCCTCTCATGCCCCTCGACTCTTATAACTGCGATCTGGTTTCTGTACAAATTGTAAATAGCCTTTCGCTCCCTGTATTTTACCCCTGCCACCTTTAGAATTTGAAAGAGAGTATTCCAGTCAACATTGTCAAAAGCTTTCTCTAAGTCTACAAATGCTAGAAACGTAGGTTTGCCTTTCCTTAATCTTTCTTCTAAGATAAGTCGTAAGGTCAGTATTGCCTCACGTGTTCCAGTATTTCTACGGAATCCAAACTGATCTTCCCCGAGGTCGGCTTCTACTAGTTTTCCCATTCATCTGTAAAGAATTCGCGTTGGTATTTTGCAGCTGTGGCTTATTAAACTGATAGTTCGGTAATTTTCACATCTGTCAACACCTGCTTTCTTTGGGATTGGAATTATTACATTCTTCTTGAAGTCTGAGGGTATTTCGCCTGTTTCATACATCTTGCTCACCAGATGGTAGAGTTTTGTCAGGACTGGCTCTCCCAAGGCCGTCAGTAGTTCTACTGGAATGTTGTCTACTCCGGGGGCCTTGTTTCAACTCAGGTCTTTCAGTGCTCTGTCAAACTCTTCACGCAGTACTGTATCTCCCATTTCATCTTCATCTGCATCCTCTTCCATTTCCATAATATTGTCCTCAAGTACATCGCCCTTGTATAGACCCTCTATATACTCCTTCCACCTTTCTGCTTTCCCTTCTTTGGTTAGAACTGGGTTTCCATCTGAGCTCTTGATGTTCATACAAGTGGTTCTCTTATCTCCAAAGGTCTCTTTAATTTTCCTGTAGGCAGTATCTATCTTACCCCTAGTGAGATAAGCCTTTACATCCTTACATTTGTCCTCTAGCCATCCCTGCTTAGCCATTCTGCACTTACTGTCGATCTCATTTTTGAGACGTTTGTATTCCTTTTTGCCTGCTTCATTTACTGCATTTTTATATTTTCTCCTTTCATCAATTAAATTCAATATTTCTTCTGTTACCCAAGGATTTCTACTAGCCCTCGTCTTTTTACCTACTTGATCCTCTGCTGCCTTCACTACTTCATCCCTCAAAGCTACCCATTCTTCTTCTACTATATTTCTTTCCCCCATTCCTATCAATTGTTCCCTTATGCTCTCCCTGAAACTCTGTACAACCCCTGGTTCTTTCAGTTTATCCAGGTCCCATCTCCTTAAATTCCCACCTTTTTGCAGTTTCTTCAGTTTTAATCTACAGGTCATAACCAATAGATTGTGGTCAGAGTCCACATCTGCCCCTGGAAATGTCTTACAATTTAAAACCTGGTTCCTAAATCTCTGTCTTACCATTATATAATCTATCTGATACCTTTTAGTATCTCCAGGGTTCTTCCATGTATACAACCTTCTATCATGATTCTTAAACCAAGTGTTAGCTATAATTAAGTTGTGCTCTGTGCAAAATTCTACCAGGCGGCTTCCTCTTTCATTTCTTAGCCCCAATCCATATTCACCTACTACGTTTCCTTCTCTCCCTTTACCTACACTCGAATTCCAGTCACCCATGACTATTAAATTTTCGTCTCCCTTCACTATCTGAATAATTTCTTTTATTTCATCATACATTTCTTCAATTTCTTCGTCAGCTGCAGAGCTAGTTGGCACATAAACTTGTTCTACTGTAGTAGGTGTGGGCTTCGTATCTATCTTGGCCACAATAATGCGTTCACTATGCTGTTTGTAGTAGCTTACCCGCATTCCTATTTTCCTATTCATTATTAAACCTACTCCTGCATTACCCCTATTTGACTTTGTGTTTATAATCCTGTAGTCACCTGATCAGAAGTCTTGTTCCTCCTGCCACCGAACTTCACTAATTCCCACTATATCTAACTTTAACCTGTCCATTTCCCTTTTTAAATTTTCTAACCTACCTGCCCAATTAAGGGATCTGACATTCCACGCTCCAGTATAATTCCAATTAATGTTATTATTACATTTGTCAGTACCCAAATTTCCATTAAGCTATCAATTAAACAGGCTTGCAGTGACTCTGTAAAGTACTATGAGTGTGTTGCAGGTATCTGGTGTTACAGTGTAAGCTGCAGCTATTGGAGAATGCGGAGAAATTTGCTCGTCCTCCTTTAAGCACTACCAGGCAATTCTTATTGGGTGATATGCACCATTGTCGTGGTGTGCAATCCATTACACCACACAGCATTGAATCAACATTTGCAGATATACATGAACTCAAGAATGGTTCCATAATCAAATCAATGAAAAGTATCTTTTACATGGAGGCATCCCACAAAATATTGAGAAATTATTCATCCAACAATAATTTTCAGAATCACCTTCTGTTCATATTGAAGTGTGTGCTATTTATTTGTACCCTACTGCTTTTCACTTGAATGCTGAAGTTTACTACTTACTGAAGCACAGATCTGTCATCTTTGGTAAACAAAGCTGCCATCAACACTAAACCTTTTTCACTAAACTTCAAAATGACAGAACTTGTAAGAGGTTTCCAATGACCCTGTGTATAAGATATGACAACAACCAGATAGAAGAGGTTAGCAATGTTAAATTTAAAAGATTACAAGATTACTTTTCAAAAAGACTCACTATATACAGTTCTGTACTTGTAGGAGATTTCCACCGTGCGTATACTAGCTGATCAAAAGTATCTGGACATCTGTTGTGCATATTAGTTCAGTTTGTGTCCACCTTTTTACTTCATGGCAGTCTCAGCACTGCTGGGGATACTTTCAATGTAGTGTCTGAATATCTGTGAAAGAATGCTTTCCACTCTTCTTCAAGAGCCAAAACTAAAAAAGGTAGTGACATTGGATGCTGGGGTCTAGAGTGACATGATGTTCTAACTCCACCCACAGGTGTTCCAATGAGTTCAGATCGGGACACTGGGCAGTGCAGCCCATTTCAGGAATGTTATTTGGTTTAGTTTATTAGAATACTTTTCATCATTAACATAATATAGGACTGTCACACTATCATACAGAATATGCACAGCACAATTCTATAAATTACTATTATAAATGTAAGATTACATTGTATTACAAAATGACACAATGAACTAATGGATTGGTCTTACACATGCTCTCTGAACAAGTAAATGTTTTGACATGCATGCAGTACACTTTGAGAAACACATTTATCACACTATTTAGAACTGAAAGAGTACACAAGCAAAGTATAAAATTTACAATGGGAGCAGCATGATTGAAATGACAATCAAGAAAATAAAAGTGTTTGATAGTGATTTAACGATTCAAAATATTCCTCTATGTTATAGAAACATTTATTTAGCAGATAATTTTTAAATTCTGACTTAAAGTTTCCATTATCAAGCATCACACAACTTTATTCCATAATGGCTCACATGTTTTTGACTTTTTGTTTTTCTTGCTCTTTTGACGTGCATATCCTTCCTGATACGTGGATTGAAGTTAAGGAAAATCTGAATTTATATGTAAACCACTTGAGTGTGTTCTTGTGTCAGTATAGTTTGAGTAGGTACAAAGTTGGTACTGTAAGTATTTTTAACTGCATGAATGAGTACCTCCAGTGTGTTTGTGGAGAGCTGTGTGTAATAATTCTAATGGACCTTTTCTAAAATTTAAAAATCTCTCAAATGAGATTTTGTTACAACCCAGAACATTATTCCTTAAGATGCAATATAATGGAAATTTAGCAAATACACTAATCTTGCACATTCTGTGCTACAAATTCTAGAAATTATTTTCAGTACAAAATATGCAAACTGGGTTTGTGGGATATGTATATGACATGGTTTTTCCAGCTCAAGTCATGATCAAATTGCATTCCCAAAAATTTGTAGACTACATTTTCTCTCTCTCTTCATCACTAAATAACAAATGATAATCATCCTTCTCATTTACTTTACCATACCATATGTAATTTATTTTATTTAAACTACTTGTTAACTTATTAGCATGGAACAACTGCTGCACACTCTTCAGAACTTTTTCACTGTAATGGATAAGGATTTTCTGTCATCACTTACAATTATTCTTATATCATCTGCAAATAACATAATTTTGGATGAACTGTTGGAGCTCTTAATGTTATTTATACAGATCAAGAAAACAGGGGGCCAAGAACACTACTTGCTCACAGATCGTTGGCTCCAGATGCTGCTTTATGGTGAGATGCGTTGTCATGCCGAAAATACTGTCATCATCTCTGAATTATTCCTCTACTGTACACATTACATAATGCTGTAAACTGTGTCAATATGCTTCTGCATTTAACACTTTCTTAAGGGCACTCCCTCATATAAAAAGTTTTACATTTGAAGTTTTTGGAACCAGTGGCTCCTTCTTCCAACAGAAGGGTTGAAGGAGAAGGAAGAGGGATGAAGGGAAAGGACAGGTTTAGGAAAAGGGATAGAGTTCAGAGAAGTCACCCAGAACCACAGATCAGGGGACACTTACCATACAGGATGAGAAGGAAATCTGCCCTAGTCCTATCTGCCTTTGGTCCTACAAAAATTTCATTGCACCACATATTTATCTTTGTACCTGGTTATGGAGTAACAGCCAAAAACCAGTTTGTGATGTAAATAATAACTGTTGGTGAATATTACACCAGTGTTGTATGTGTTTTCATTCCTAATGCAAAAACAGCTCCTTTTTGGGGAAAAACACTGCTCTTTCTTCTGTCTACCACACAGGTTATTATCAGCTGCCTATCCACTGGGAAACTTGAGATCAGTCTAATGCAGATATTAGAGTTATGCTGAATTTATGTTCTTGAGTCAAAATATTCTGATCAGTTGTAAAAGGATTATGCAGTAGCCACCAGAAAGATCGCGGGAGGCGCAAATTGGCATGGCATGTCACGGACGGTAGTGCCGCAAGTAGAGTCCCGTCCACCAGAGGGCACACGAGAATTCGGACGCGACTTCTGCCGGCATAACAACAACGACAACAACAACAACAACAACTCCGGCAGTACGGGCCATGCCCAGTCAGTTAACATCGGGCATGTCTAGGACACAGTCCCGGTCTACGCTAAGTGAAGTGCGACATAAACGTGAACAGTGTTACTACAGATTAGGTAATGAGGTACTCTCTTTCTTTGTTATTTAATACTTATGGATTTTCAATTTCCTGCTTGATGTCCACTGGAAATATGTTATAAACTTTTGCACCAGAGTATAAAGCACCTTTCTGATCACAGGAGATGGATGCATAGTCTATATGAAAATCATTTTTACTTGTAATATTGTGGTTGTGACTTGTAGGGTGCGTCCTAAATTCTCTCTTTATATTAACCACAGTGGGAATATACGTGCTGACACGGACAAGTAAGAATCCTTAGCTTCTGGCAGATGTTCAGTCACCAACTTTATATGGTATTTTCATTGCACACTTTTGCAGAACAAATACTTTCTTTTTTTTACTTAACAACAATATTCTATCCCAGACTTTATGTTGTTTTATATTGTCTTTTTTTTTTTTTTTTTTTTGACCTCAGCTGCTTTGGCACTGAATGTTATCTCATAGGAGAGTATTGAGTGTAAGTGTGCCAGCAAATTCATCACAAGGAGAGAGACTTCTAAGTGCAAAGCAAGCAGAACTGAGCATTTTGGTTAACTTATCCATGTATGGGTGCAGCCTCACTTTATTATCTATCTGCACACCTAGAAATTTCCCTCCTGGAGCCTCATACAGTGTGTGACAGTTAATCTTCACCTCTGGTACCTATAAGTCAATCTGATATGTCTGAAACTGCCTAATAGGAGTCTTTGTAAGATTAAGGATTAAGCTGTTTGTTGTGAACTGATTGTAAGCCAATTTTGTTAGTCTCCTCACTATGTACTTTTTGGGTGTGTATGGGCCCTTTACCAGCACAGATGTGTTGTAAACACATGTCACAGTTTTTGAAAGTCCTCCAATACCCAGAAAAGTCATTTATATAATCAAGAACAGAAATAGGCAAAGCACCAAACATTGCAGGACATGATGTTTAACACATTGGAGCCTAATGGGTTGGCAATCCAGTTAATACCCGGATCCTGAGGAAATTTGCTACAATTTACAATTTTTTAATAAATTTACTAATCCACTTACCTCTTTAGGTAGTATATCAGCTTAACCTTCCATCCTGCCTATTTATGAATATGTATATGCTTAGCACAAATAAATTATACAGGGGTTTGTATACTGGTTTTCAGCATTTTTATTTTTCCCCAAAGTGAACAAAATTTTCAAAAGTCATAGGGAATGGTAGGCTATTAATTTAAAATCACTTGTCAACACGAAATACTAAATGTTTCATTTATAGGTCAAGTGTTTTATTGTGAAATGTTTTTTTCTTGTTTTTATAAATTAGAGAACTTCATGCGGGTATGAAATCTTTCAAAACACTTGGAAATACAAAGGCACATATTACATAACCTACAGTAGTATCTGGTCTCTTTCCTCACTACCTTTCCTGCAGCTTCCCCTTGTTCCCATCAGACCTTGCATCTTCCAGCTGGGTTTGTTTTCTTTTCTGCTGGTGGCAGCTTCCCAGGAAAATGATATGTTGTGAGTCTGTTTGCACTTGCAACTCCAGATGCTGAATGTGTGTCGTTATATAGTTCCGCTCCTCCTTTTTGAACCAATTGCTGTGCTAATTTACAAATAAAATCTGCTAATGCACACTTTTTTAATGTTTTGATATTGTGAATAATGTTCCAGCTCATGTGAGTCATCGTCGTCCTCTGAAAAATCGCTGATGTCTTCCGAAAGTTTGTCAAGTTCTGAGCCATCATTCAACAGTTCATCAATATCTATGTTTGACAAGCAATGTCTGTTAGCCGTATTCACAATTTGAGTTTTTACACATGGGAAGGATGCACAAAATAACACAATATGGCAGCTGACATACAACAAAACAACCTTCAACAATATTCCACGTGCATGCACAGTTCACACAACACTGGTACCATTCACAAGAGACTTGCATGCACAAGCCATCAACAATGCACTTATGACAAGCCAAACAATTAGTCTCTCCACTTACAAACATAAAACATGCATTCAAATCACAAATAAATAATTTGGAAGTGAAGAATGTATGACATACATCCGTTGGATTTTATGGTTAAAACATAGTGAACGTATCTGGTACGTCTGTCGGCTCCAATGTGTTAATGTTCCCTGGTTCTGAATTAGACTTATTCATATCATATACTTTGTTATTGTAACCCTTTGTTTTCTGTTGTTACAAGTGACTCCATGAGTGCAAGGGTAATTTCTTTAATGTCATACCATATGAGTCTCCCATGTAGAATTGTTTGACCTATTTAATCAAAGTCCTTGGCAACACCACAGAAACTATCAGTAGGGCAACTTTTGTTGTTTAATCCAACCAGGACTAATTCATGAGACCATATGTTGCTCTCTAAATAGAGAAACCTTTACAGAAGCCAAATTGAGCTGTTCTTAAATGATTGAAATGATTATTCGCACAAAGGTGGTTTGATATTCTGGGCTAAGCTACGTTCACAAAAATGATAATGTATCAAAGTCTACCACAGCTATTACATGTATCATGAGTCACTGCCAATAAGCTTTATCACATGCAATGTCTGGATTACGTCAGTGTACAAAACAGAAGAATTGTGATAACAACACTCTGATTAGATTCTTCAGACCACTCTTTCTCTGGCAGTAGCTATTGAGCAAAGTTGTCAGCACTGCACAAAGCATAACAACTTGAGTATTGTTAGCAGGTGACCAATCATATGAACTAATGGATCAAAGTCTATCACAGTTATAACACCTACTGTGAGTCACTGCTGATAAGCTTTATCACATACAATATCTGGATTATGTCAGGGTACAAAACAGAAAAAATGTATAACATTCTGATGGAAATTCTTCAGGCCACTCTTTCTCTGGCATTAACTGATGAGATTTGTGCTGTTTTGGCACATTTTCAAGTGAATGGTTGGATAGCTTTTGCAATCAAAACCAACTTGGATTATCATACATTGTCAAGTTAGGGGGCGATCTAGGGTAATGTAGAAACAGAAGTACAACTTCAAACAAGCCGAAATCACCAATGTACAGCATTTATTGTGATGACCGATTTCAGAAAACTATGTTGTCATCATCAGAGCTTCTACAGAAACAGCTTTATTACAATAAATGCTGTACGGTAGCAATCTTGGCTGTTTGAAATTGTACTTCTGTTTCTACAAATTGGATTAATCTGACACAAATGTTTACACCAGAAGTAAAGAACATTTATATCCTGATTAATGAGTTTATACATGGTCACAAAAGATATTAGTGTATTCCAGAAGCCAAAGATGATTGGCTAAAGACATACTCTTTCACCATGTTTGTTGATGAAAGAAAATAAAATAATCAGTCAAGGTATACAAATTCGAACAAATGTTAGGAACTGTGTTTGTAATTATTCTGTTATAACATATCTGGACTTCCTTAACCTACTTATAAAAACTTGCACTTTTTCATTAATACTACAATCATTAGCCATTGAATTTGAGACCCATATCCAGTACATGCAGCATACAATTTCACCACAATAAAGCCCTTAATGCATTGTGCCATAGAGTCCATGAGACATTGGCAAAATTAGGAAGTCATCATGATGTAAAACTTCCCAGCTGCTATTGACTATTGACAGAGAATAGAGATCAGTTGGAGCTGATTCTAAGGTGCACACATCTCCTCCAGTGATCTCCCAGATGTGCTCAACAAAACTAAGGCCCAGCCACATGTGCGTCCTTTGTCCATGGAGTGTTCCTTCAAATCGTTCTGATACAATTAAGGAGGAATAGTGTGTTGGACTGCTTGCTCATAATAAAGATCACCTGCTGGATGCAGCAGATGAACAAATGGATGCACATGGTCTGGTATTATGTTCCTGTGTCATACCAAGTGAGGTAGAGCAGTGGTTAACACACTGAACTCACATTCAGGAGGACGACAGTTCAAACACGCGCCTGGCCATCCTGATTTAGATGTTTTGTGATTTCCCTAAATCACTTTAGGCAAATGCCAGGATGGTTCCTTTGATAGGCATGGCTGACTTTCTTCACCATCCTTTCCTAATCTGATGGGGTTGATGACCTCACTATTTGATCCCCTCTCTCAAATCAACCAACCAACCTGTGTTATCAGCTGTTAAGGGGTGATGTCGTATGTATCAGGAGCCTATTTCCTCTCCATGTAAACATCCTCTACATAAGAATAACTCTGTCATTTGCTTAACAGTGTCCTGTTGTCAGCCAGTGTCTGTCTTATGTGGTTTTTAATATACTTATACCCTACCATCATCAGGTACCAATGTCTGTGCATAACATTCCAGACAACTTACTTCAATGCTTGAAGCAGCCAATGACCATGTTCACTGCTCCCTGTGCTGTGCAGTGTTCAGAGGTAAGAGTGAACCAAGTGTGTCATGCATCTGGAAGAATGAACTGAACACAATGATATAAAGTGCCCTGCCCATACTGCCCTTGGCTATCTGTACATCAATATACATACTCTTCAAACCATTATATGGAGCGTGATGGAGTGTATTCTGTACTGCTGTTAGCCACACCCTTTCCTGTTCTGCTTACAAAGGCAGCAAGTGAAAAATGATTGTCTATAAACAACCAAATTATTAATTATGCAACAGTCTTAATCAACAAGTTAATTTAGGATATTGTGGTCTTGTCATTGGTGGAGTGCTTATATACCTGGAAACTAAGCACACAGTCAATGAAAATTAATATTCAATATAAATTTTGTGACTAAAACTGCCATATAATCAGCTGGTTGGTGATCATAAAATGCTGTGCAGAAATTGAAGCAAAACTGGTATACAAGACGGCTGCTTTCACATGTGGCTTTGCATCTGATGGGATAGGACAAGCTTGACTGGACATGAGTAGGATGTGCTGGGTGGGTGTGTTGGGAAGGTCTTGCACCTGGGTCTTCCATAGGAATATGATCCATATGACAAGAGGTTGGGAGTCAGAGTGGAATAGGAATGAACCAAGATGATATGCAGGTTGAGGGGCAGCGTGGAGGGGGGGGGGGGGGGGGTGACAGAGGAATATCACTTGAGAAGTGGTAGGAAGGATGGTGTATAGTATGTCAGTCATTTCCAGGCATGGAGATAGACAGTCAAAGCCCTGGCATAGAACATGGTTCAAATACCCCAATCCAAAATGATATTGATTGATGAGGATGTGTTCCTTTGCAATTGGTTCTTGGGGGTGGTGGGAAGATTAAGGGTGTGTAAGTATATGGCATGGAAAATCTGTTTGCAGACTAGTTTTGGCCTGCCTGTGAAGGCCTTTGTGATACCGTCAACATATTGTGAAGCGAATTCTCATCATTGCAGATACGCCATCCACAATTATCCAGGCGCCAGGCTATATAGGAGTAATTTTCTGGTATGGAAAGGATGACAGTTGTTAAAATGCAAGTACTGTTAATGGTTAGTGGGCATGATATAAGCAGGAATAGAGATGGAGCCATCAGAGAGGTTGAAGCCAGCATCCAGGAAGATGGTATGCTGAGCTAATGAGGCCAAAGTCATGCGAATGAGAGAGGAAATATTGAGAATTTGGAGGATTGAAGATGTGGTGTCATGGCCCTGTGTCAAGATCATGAAAATATCATCAATGAAACTGAGCCAGATACGGAGTTTTTGGTTTTGGGAGGCTAGTAAAGTTTCCTCTAGATGACCCACAAACAAATTAGCACAGAAGGGTGTCATACAGGTGCCAATGGCCATGCCACAGATTTCTTTCCAACTCCTAGCAACATCCCACCCCAAATGGATCCCTATTCCATACATCTCCACCATTTCATAAAAAAAACCTGGTCAAATCCTGTTCCTTAAATGCTGTCTAAGCCATGGAATCCCCACTCCCACCTCCCACCCCCCAATGATCTAACCATAAAAAGCCCCTCTCTTGATCTCATCCCTCCTTTCACAATGACCTCCAAATTTTCATATTCTGCCTGTTCCTATCCCTTACTAGCCTGGAATTAAAGGAACAAATGTCCATGGTCCAGGCATATCTGGATCAGCTCTCCTCTCTGTGCAAGATATTGTTACTGTATAAATCCAACTACCTGCACCAATCTCTCAAATTGAAACACTTGCTTGTCAACATTTGGCAGAGCATTCTAGACAACACCTCCAAAAATTATTCAATTTATTGACATCCTACTCCTGTCTCAGAGAACTGCTACCCATCAGTATCTATCCTAACCCCTCTGAACACTCCTGTCAATCCCTCATAGCAGCCAGACCCTGCCTTGCCATATCCTCCAAACTCTCTCCTGGCATTCCATAGAACCCAAAGCCTAAACTAACCCAAAAACACTGTTGTCAACTTATCTACCTAAAACATCAGTAATACAGAAGTTTCACTCCTATCCAAAAGTTTCATCGTCAGCCCCACACTCAAATTCAGCCAAGCTGGGTTCACCAGATCCTCTTCTTCTCCAGATCCATTTAGTGGAAACACTTCTTCACTGCCAGTCTTTTCAGCCAAAGCCAACATAACCTCAACACTGAACCTTCACTCTCCCAGTTCATACCATCATTCAACCATGCCCCTGCCCCTCTCGCATCTAACCACTCGCTGGTTGCCTTCCAGGAATTCCTTTCTTCCAACTTCGCTTCACTCTCCTTCCCCAGGTCAACACAAAGCTCTCAACAGAAGAAAGAACAGCCCTCTGTAACCTCAAAACAGACTCTGATTTTACCATACACCCTGCAGACAAAAGCTTCACCACAGTTATGATGAATTGCAGTGACTAGCTAACACATGGTTTCAGCTTTTTGGTTCCTCCACCTACAAGATCAGCCATAGTGATCCCTTCTGAGAAATCCTACAAAACTGCTTGTCCCTAGTCAAATCCTTAGGTTGATTCCAAAATCTTTCCCATACATCCATCACCCCTCCTCCCCTCTCACCCTAACAAAACCTGCACATACACCTTCTACATGCTTCACAAAATTCATAAATCTGGCAATCCTGAACACCCCACTCTATCTGGCTATTGTGCTCCAATGGAAAGAATCTCTGCTCTTGTTGACCAACACCTCCAATAAATTTCTCATTCTGTAACCTCTTGTATTAAAGATACAAGAAACTTCCTTCACAGACAATGAACCATTCCCACCCTATTACTGACTGGATCCCTATATATCAGTGTTGATGTCACCTCCCTGTATGCCAACATCTTCTACACCTATGGTCTTACTGCTGTCGAACACTACATCTCCCACCATCCTTCTGATTCCAGACTCCAACCACAAACTCACAAGTAACTATGTCTTCTTTAAGGGAAAAATATATTACAAAATGCTAGGCACAGCCACAGGCACCACATGGCACCCTCCTACACCAATCTGTTTATGGGTAATTTAGACCAAACTTTCTTAGCCTCCCAAAACAAAACCTTTGTCCAATTCAGGTTGGTTGATGATATCTTCATGACTTGTATGCAAGACCAAAACAGCCCTATCCTAATTCCTCTACACCCTTAACACCTTCTCTCCCATCCACTTCACCTGGACTTCCTGAGCCCAATGCCATCTTCCTGTGGATTGGTTTCCACCTCTGTATAGCCTGGCTACCAAAGGATGGTGACTCTGCAGTGATGAGAATTCCCTCGTATAGTATGCTCAAGGTCACATAGAGGCCTACACAAACAGATACCATCCCCAAACCTAGACAGCAAACAAATTTCTCACATTTTCCTTACACATTCGTAGTCTTCCCATTACCCCCAAGAACAAGCTGCAAGGGAGAATCCCTCATCACTCAGTATCAACCCAAATAGTAATAAGTGGACCATATCCTATATAAGGGCTTAAACTATCTACATTTATGGCCAGAAATGAGGGATATTGTACCGTTATCCTTCTCAACCCATATAAAGTGGTACTATGACACCTACCCAACATACACAACATACTGGTCCATTTCTATTCCATTAATCACTCCCAAGACCCATGTGCAAGACATGCCTGATTCAACCACATAACACATCATACTCTAGTCATGTCATAGGGTTTTCCTATTCCATCTGAGGCAGGGTTCTATGAAGCAAACAACTCCACTGCAATTTCTGCACAGCACTTTATGTGGGCATCATCACCAAGCAGACACAAGACAGAATGAAAGGCTGCCACCAAACCCTTGCCAAGAGCAGAGCTGACCACTTACTGGTGGAACCCACTACTGAGCAGAACATGCTCACGTACAATTGCTTCTTCATCTCCCTACCATCTGGATTCTTCCTCCCAGCACCAGCTTTACTGAACCACATACATGGCAACTATCCTTGTACCATATCTTTCTCATAATTCTGGTCACAATCTCTGCTAACCCACTGCATCCATACCCTCCGTTCAACAGTTCCCCATTCCTGTGTCCTCAACCACCTTTGCATGTAATGATGCTGAATGACTAATAAAGAATCTGAATCAATAATCCCTCACCAACTCAGGTGTCCATGTGTCACATTCCTACCGCATGGACTGGAAGGTATTTAAATATACAGATGATGCAATAATTTTTAACTGTGATTTCAGTAGGAATGATCTGGCACTGCCTTTTTCTAATATTGTAAATGGCTTAAGGAAATACTTCAAAAGAATTTGCTTAAATTTAAATCTTGCCCTCCCCCACTCATATCTAACATACCTGCTGCCTCATTACAAGCTGTCAGCCACCCTTCCCCAACTGTCTCTGCTTTCACCTCTTTTCTCCCTTTACCCACCCTACTCGACACAACCCCTTGCTCTAGTCTACTTCCCAAATTAAAATCCCAGCATTGTGAGTTCAGCTGGAACAATGTAGCTGCACAGTGATATGTGTGTGGTTAGGGAGGAGGCACATGTGCATATGTACATGTACTGTAGCTCATTAAAGGATTTGTCCAAAAGCTAACAAAGTTATCATTTTTTGTGTGCCTGTCAACAATTCAATGCCTGTACTATTCAGTGAGTTGTATCTATTACAAAAAAAAATTATTTACATTTTGCCAGAACTATCGTTACTATATTTAGTAGTATCACGAAATGCAATGTGGTTTAGGCAAGCTCACTCATCATTACTGCCTGCTGAATGTGATTCAGCACACACAGTATTTAAAAAATCAGATAAAAATGAAAGAGTGGTGTGTTTTATATTACATTTGTCATATGCATTTGATGCAGTTTTCTAAGTTCCTACTCAATAAACTGGATGATTGTGATATCAACAGAAATAGGTAAAACTCTGTTACAGTCATCTTTACATGACTGATAGCACATTATACATTTGGACATAAAGAAACTAACATTATTAAGAGCTCCCATTATGGTGAAGAGTGGTGTACAAGGGTCAACTCTGGTAATCCTTTATTGTTTATATTATATGAAATTACCAAAATGTATAACTGGAAGGTATTTAAGTATGCAGATGATGCAATAGTTTTTAACTGGGGTATCAGCAGAAATGATCAGACACTGCAGTGTCCTAATGTCCTATATGGTTTAGGAAATACTTTAAAAGTAGTTGCTTAAGTTTAAACCTTTTGAAAACAAGTATAATGTACCTTCAACTAAACGAACAGCAAATTGTAGATTACAACTATGAAGAGTCACTGTTCCTGAATATTACTCTAGGGGTTCCAGAAGGCTCAGTGCCAAGGATACTGCTGTTTATAATATTTGTAAAGATCTGCCCAGTAACATGCTATGTAAATCTGTGCTTTATGCATACATGAAAACAGTTACGATTAAAGTGTGTTGTGCATATCCTGGACAGTATTATGACAATTCCTATATCATGTAAATGATGAAAAGGATAACAATAAATGAAATGAAATGAAAATGAAATTTCTAACCTGTGCAGCTGTTGCCTCTCCCTCCCACTTTCCCCTCTCATACACACCTGCTGCTTCCTTCTGAGCCATCAGCCACCCTTTCCCAAAAACCGCTCCTGCTTCTTGTCTCTTTGTTCCTCTATCAATACCACACTAGACAATTCCTCACCCTAGTCTACCTGATGAACTGCTGGATTGCAGTACTGGCATTACGTGTTCAGCCAGCCCTATTTAGCTGTACAGTTTGTGTGTGTGTGTGTGTGTGTGTGTGTGTGTGTGTGTGTGTGTGTAAGTTTTCATTATTTTCTGTGTGTCTGTCAACAACTCTAGTAATACTTTTTCTTTGACAAGAAAGTTTTATAATATTATTGCCATATTTTTTTCTAACATTGATTGGAAGTAAACACATTGCTGTGTAATTTTCACATTTGATGTTGCAATCCTTTTTATCAGTGGTTTGACTTCTGTGAATTTGAATTCAGATGGAAACACAACTTTATTTAATACTTCACTGAACTGGTGAACTAAACAGGAATTCATGACTGCTTGTATTTTATTAAAATAATGGAAGAAATTTAATACCATACAGTGGATATTTTACTGCGCAGGGGGTAATGCTTCTTGCATCTGTGGCATTCAAAAAGCCACACATGCCCTCTGTGTTGTGCTGAATGATGAGCACTTCAGCGAGCTCAGCATTTGTTTTCTGGGTACAGGGATTGGTGAGCACTACCAGTCCTCTGTAACCATAATCTCTGGGCATGCTTCAGTGACCTTGGTGCAGTAAGGCAGTGAAACATTGTGTGTTACTGGGAACGAGTAAGTTGGCTTAACTACCCAGATAGTGAATATAGTATATTTCTGTTCAAAAAAAACCTCAACCTCAAGGTGCACTGCTTGCTGATGAGATGCACTGCTATTGAGGCAGAACAGTCATTAGGTGCAACCTCTGATGAACCTGCCACACCTTGGTTGTTTAACACTTATCCAGGCAAGTAGGGCTCTGTTTCTTTCTTTAGCTGCTCATGGGACCAATATGGAACCATTGAACTCACTCAAACCACCTTCCAGCAAAATAGGTTGCCTCTACACAAACGGGGTTAGCATTAATACCCACAGATGCAATAGTGGTGTTAGTATGCAGCCTATAATGCCCTCAATAGCATCCAGAAAATGTCATTGTTGCTTACGTTGTAGAGCTTACAGCAAATCAACAAGCAGATACCAGTAAACATGCCAGCATTACCATTGCTACCAATGTTGCTCCAAAGTCTCCTCTGCCAACTAAGCCTAAAGGGAAGTGTCAAAATCAGAAGAAGAAAGATCATAAGCTATCAGATGGTGTAAATCTTATTCTGTCTGAAAGTTCTAATGATTCTGCTTTAGAGACATGGAATACTTAGTCTGTCTGGGGTAAACATCTAGCCTCCCCCCCCCCCCCCCCTCCCACCCTCTTGTAAGGGCTAAGTGCCCATTTGTTGCAGGATCATCACATAATGGGCTCAGGACACATGTAGAGTGCAGAAATGTCCCCTGTGCTTTTCTTTACAGACAACATAGTTTAAACTTACTGATGACCAAATGCTGCAGGGCTGTACCCTCTACCACAAGTTAGCTAGTTAGTTACAAGTTCCATAGATCATTTGAGGGATACTTTTAACAAACTGGTGTGGAACAAGTCTGTTTAAAGGATAAGTATAAATGACTTGTGTTAATATTAATGAACACATTTTTTTTAGTCCTACACATGCAAATACACTTACAAACAATGAAATAGATGGATTTGTCCACGAGAAATTATTTTAAGTCAGATTTAAAACTTGCTTTGTTATTTGTCAGATATTTTGCACTGCAGCACCAAAGAAACTGGTATAGCCATACTTATTCAAAAACAAAGATGTGTAAACAGGCAGAATACGTTGCTGCAGTCAGCAAGGCCTATATAAGTGTCTGGCACAGTTGTTAGACTGGTTACTGCTGCTCAATAGCATGTTACCAAGATTTAAGTGAGTTTGGATGTGGTGTTACAGTTGGCACATGGGCGATGGGACACAGCATCTCCAAGACAGCAATGAAGTGGAGATTTTCCCATACAACCATTTCATGAGTGTACCATGGGTATCAGGAATCTGGTAAAACATCAAAGCTCTGATGTCACAGTGGCCAGAAACAGATCCTGCAAGAATGGGACCAACAATGGCTGAAGAGAATAATTCAGTGAGACAGAAGTGCAACACTTCTGCAGACTGCTTTAGACTTCAGTGGTGGGCCATCAACAAGAGTCAGTGTGTGAACCATTCAATGAAACATCATTTATATGGGCTTTTGGAGCCAAAGGCCCACTTGTGTACCCTTGATGACTGCATGATACAAAGCTTTATGCCTCACCTGGGCCTGTCAACACCAAAACTCGACTTTTGGTGATTGAGAACAGTTGCTTGCTCAGATGAGTCTTGTTTCAAATTGCATTGAGTGGATGTATGTGTACAGGTATGGAGACAACCACATGAATCCATGGACCCTGTATGTCAGCTGGGGACTGTGCAAGTTAGTCGAGGCTTTGTAATGGTGTGGGGCATGTGCAGTTGGAGTGATATGGGACCTCTGATATTCCTACATATGACTCTGACAGGTGACATGTACATAAGTATCCTGTCTTATCACCTGCATCCATTCAGATCCATTGTGCATTCCAATGGACTTGGGCAATTCCAACAGGATAATGAGACACCTCACACATCCAGAATTGCTACAGAGTGGCTCCAGGAACATTCTTCTGAGTTTAAGCACTTCCATTGGTCACCAAACTCCCTGGACATGAACATTATTGAGCATATCTGGGATGCCTCACAATGTGCTGTTCAGAAGCGATCTCCACCCCCTGGTACTCTTACGGATTTGTGGAAGCCTTGCAGGATTCATGGTGTCAATTCCTCCAGCACTACTTCAGACATTAGTCAAGTCCATGCCATGTCATGTTGTGGCACTTCTGTGTGCTTGCAGGCAATGATATTAGGCAGGTGTACCAGTTTCTTTGGCTCTTCAGTGTACAATATTGGGAAAAATATAAAAATTTTTATTGATGCATATTGAACTCCTTTCTGAGCCACAGACAGCTTCAATAATATGTAAAAAAAGGTCATTTTTCCCTTTAGTGTTGTAGGTGTGGACATCACTGCTCTTCTCAAATTTTGATGGATTATTTATGATGAATTTCATTGGCAGCTAGATGTATTGTGACAGTGTAGTTAAAATGCCTAGGTCCTTGAAAAGATAGCTACATGATGCAGTGTGTAAACACCATATATTATTCCTACTGCTTGCTTTTGTGCAATCATTAATTTTTTTCTAAGTGGTGACTGAACCCCAGAAAATTATTCCATTATACAATATTGTTGAGGTCTTCATTCCAAAGACTGGTTTGCTACAGCTCTCCATGCTACTCTATCTGTGGCAAGCTTACTGAATCTGCTTACTGTGTTCATTTCTTGGTCTTCCTTTACAACTTTAACTTCCCTTACTTCCCTTCAATACAAAATTGGTGATACCATGATATCTCACAACGTGTCCTATCAACTGAATCTGTCTCCTAGTCAGGTTGTGCTATAAATTTCTTTTCTCCCCAGTTCTGTTCAGTACCTCCTCATTAGTTAAGTGATTTACCCACAAAATTTTTAGCATTCTTTGGTAGCAGCACAGTTCAAAAACTTCAATTGTCTTGTTGTCTAAATTGTTTATCGTGCATGATTCACTCCATACATGGCTACACTACACACAATTACTTTCAGAAAAGCCTTCCTAACACTTAAATCTACATTCAGTCCTCGTAAATTTCTCTTCTTCAGAAACACTTTTCTTACCATTGTCAGTCTACATTTTAATCCTCTCTACCTCGGTCATCATCCATTACTTTGCTGCCCAAATAAGAAAACTCATCTACTCATAAAGTCATCTACTAGTTTAACTGTCTCATTTCCTAATCTAATTCCCTCAGCATCAACTGATTTAATTTGGCTACATTCCACTGCTTTTGTTGGTGTTCATCTTATATACTCCTTTAAGACATCTGCCATTCTGTTCAACAGCTATTCCAAGCCATCTGCTATCTCTGACAGAATTACAGTGTCATTGGCAAACCTCAAAGCTTTTTTGTTTCTTCTCCCTGAACTTTAATTCCTCCTCCACATTTTTCTTTGGTTTCCATTATTGATCACTCAACATACAGATTGAATAACATCAGTAATAGGCTACAATCCTATCTCAATCTCTTCTCAACCATTCTCTATGCCCCTCATTTCTTATAACTGCTGCCTGATATTTGTACAAGTTGTAAAAAGCCTTTCACTCCCTGTATTTTACCTGTGCTTCCTTCAGAATTTCAATAAGAGTATTCCAGTCAACACTGTCAATCCAAAAATGCTGTGAGTGTAGCTTAACCTTTCCTTAACATATCTTCCAAAATAAGTCATAGGATCAGTACTGCCTTATCTGTTCCTACATTTCTGCAGAAACCAAACTGATCTTCCCCAAGGTCAGCTTCTACCAGCTTTTCCATTCTTCTGTAAAGAATTCATGTTAGTATTTTGCAGCTGTGACTTGGACCTGGAATTTCAAGTCGGGGTTGGAATTGGAATTATTACATTCTTCTTGAAGTTAGAGTATTTCGTCTGTCTCATACATCTTGCTCACCAGATGGAAGAGTTTTGTCATGGCTGGCTCTCCCAAGGCAATTAGTAGTTCTAATGGAATGTTGACTGCTCCCAGGGCCTTGTTTAAACTTAGGTCTTCAGTGCTTTATCAAATTCTTCATGCAGTATCATATTTCCCATACCATCTTCATCTACTTCCTCTGCTATTTCCATAATATTGCTCTCAAGTACATGTCCCTTGTATAAACACTCTATATACTCCTTCCACCTTTCTGCTTTCTCTTCTTCGCTTAGGACTGGTTTGCCGGCCAGTGTGGCCGTGTGGTTCTAAGCGCTTCAGTTTGGAACTGCGTGACCGCTACGGTCGCATGTTCAAATCCTGCCTCGGGCATGGATGTGTGTGATGGCCTTAGGTTAGTTAGGTTTAAGTAGTTCTAAGCTCTAGGGGACTGATGACCTCAGAAGTTAAGTCCCATAGTGCTCAGAGCCATTTGAACCATTAGGACTGGTTTTCCATCTGAGCTCTTCAAATTCATAAAGCTGCTTCTCTTCTCTCCAAAGGCTTCCTGTTGATGGTATCTATGTTCCCCTCAATGAAATATGCTTCTATATCCTTACATTTGTCCTCCAGCAATTCTTGCTTAGCCATTTTGCACTTTATGTCAGTCCCAGTTTTTAGATGTTTGTATTCCCTTTCACCTGCTTCATTTGCTGTATTTTTATATTTTCTCCTTCCATCAGTTAAATTCAATACCTCCTATGTTATCCAAGGATTTCTACTAGGCCTTTCCTTTTTAACTATTTGATCCTCTGCTGTTTTCACTGTTTCATCTCTCAAAGTTATCCATTTGTCTCCTTCTGTATTCCTTCCTCCAGTTCTAGTCTAATGTTCCCTCTGAAACTCTTGACAACCTCTCATTCTTTCAGATTATCCACATCCCATCTCCATAATTTCCTACCTTTTTTTGTATTTTCTTCAGTTTTAATCAACAATTCATAACCAATGAATTGTGGTCATATTCCATATCTGCTGCTGGAAATGTGTCAAAATTTAAAATTTGGTTTCAAAATCTCTGTCTTACCATTATATAATCAGTTAACCTTCCAATGTCTCCAGGTCTCTTCCATGTACACAGCCTTCTTTCGTGACTCCTAAACCAAGTGTTAGCAATGATTAAATTATGCTCTTTTCAGATTTCTGCCAGACGGCTTCCTGTTTCATTCCTTTCCCCAGTCCATATTCACTTACTATTTTTCCTTCTCTTTCTTGTCCTATTATCAAATTCCAGTATGCCATCAGAATTAGATTTTTGTCTCCCTTAACTTTCTGAATAATTTCTCTTTTCTCATCCTACATTTCTTCAATCTCTTCATCAACTGCGAAGCTTGATGGCATATAAACCTATACTACTGTGATGAGTGTTGCCTTTGTGTCTATCTTGGTTATGACAATACGTTAAGTATGCTGTTCAAATTTGCTTACCAGCATTCCTATTTTTGTATTCATTATTAAACCTACTCCTGCGATATCCCTATTTGATTTGCTATATATAACGCTGTATTCATCTGACCAGAAGTCCTGTTCCTCCTGCCACTGCACATCATTAATTCCCACTACATCTAACTTCAACCTATCCATTTCAATTTTAAAATTTTCTAATCTACTTGCATGATCACAGGATCTAACATTACATGCTCCAGTCCACAGAATGCGAGTTTTGTTTCTCCTAACAACAGCTCCTCCTGAGTAATTCAAACCCAGTGATCCAAATGGGGGACTATTTTGCCTCCAGAATATATTACCCAAGAGAATGTCATCATCATTTAACCATATAGTAGAACTGTATGCCCTCAGGAAAAATATGGCTGTAGTTTCGTCTTGCTTTCAGCCCTTTACAGTACAAGCATAGCAAGGCCATTTTGGTTGATTTTACAAGATCAGATCAATCAACCATTTGGACAGTTCCCCCGCAATTACTGAAAAGGCTCCTGGCCTTCTTGAGGAACTAAACATTTCTCTGGCCTCTCAACAGATATCCCTCTGTTGCAGTTGCACCTTCAGTGTGACTATCTGTATTGTTGAGGCACACCAGTGGTAAGGTCCATGATTCACTGGAGGAGGCCAGAGGACATTATCAAATGGTAATATACAGAATATGTCAGGAGGCAAATTTGTTTTCAAGATTAGCAATTATCTGAAGAGCAAAAGTTTGCTCAACTTAATAGTTAGAGAAATTCAGTAATACAATTCTTCCATTTCAAGTTTTCATCAATATGACTCTATTTGTTGTACAGAACTGAAAATAGTGTATTTTTTTCAAAATTTATGGGATTAAGATCAATTGATTTAGCACATTAACCATGGTGTGATAGGATACCTGAGTGTTCATCACTGAGGAATATGTAACTCTCATCCTGGAAGCTGGGAGTATCAGCATACTCACCATGAATATGTAGGAAAAAGGGTAACCCTTGGTCACCAAAAATAGTGAAATAAACATCCTGGTTCATGTTTATAGCAACCAAAATGAATGGGTACAAGAAACACCCCCAAAATATCACAGAACCGCCTCTGACCTGAACTACATCATCCATACAGCACAGGTTAAACAACTTACTGGCCTGTCAGTTTATTTGATACTTTTATAATTTGAAAATAAACACATTACATGTCTATAATGAGCTACTTTCCAGTTTTTGTGTTGTTTATCCCACTTGTAATGTAACGGACTACTGAAACTACCGATACCACCGGCTGGCAAGGTGTTCGGTGCCATCAATCAACTTGAAGGAGCAAGTGAACTTTAACTAAGTAAACATAAACTGAAATATTATTATTTTGTTACAAAACTGTTAATATGAGGACAATCATGAGGTATATTGCCACAGAACTATATTATAAACACTTTTCATTTTTCATACTATGTTTTTCATATATGTATATGTGCAATGTGTAAAACATCGATATACAACCAAGGTTGGCAGTACTGCACAGTATGTAAGCTCTATGAACAGGAGCTGGTTGTTGGTGGGTGCAGAGACAATGGGCAGTTGGTGTTGAGACGTCTTGTAATATGCTTGCTTTGAGAAGGTCAAGGATAGAGGGAACTAAATGATGTATTGGAAAAGCTGTTACACTGAAAATTATTGAATATTGTCATGATCAGCATTTATAAAATAAAAGTTGGAAGTTTAAATATGTGTCAGTTCTTACGCAGCAGAGTACACACCCTGGACCTCAAATTGATTTAACAAACAGTGGATGGTGTGGTTCATCACTGGACCACGAACATGCAACAATGACCAATAAAAGTAAGAAAGTTATATTACTCTAAATTCAGATTGTGATGATACCTTTCCTTCTCCATGTCTTCAACCCTGTATGTACTCTGTTGTTAGAGTAAACAGCACAACGGGGACCTGTGGTCGACTAGGCACACCAGGGAGACCACACAGGTTTAAAATGATAATTTGTAGCTTAATATACTACTACTGATAATAATTAATATTTGTCTGCCAGAGAAAGAGGTGCATTACACACTGTAGATGTGCAGCTCTACATGCTGCTGTGAGAAATGGCTTTTTGTGAAATATACAACTCAAAATATTCATTGTAAGCAATGCCCTTCAGTATGTGCACTCAGTAAAAGATTGAGATGGACCTACATTCACTAACAGCAGCAAATCCTGTTGGGTTTGAAATCAGATGTCATGACACTTGTCCCCATTTCCTGTTTGTTAAAAATGTTTTATGACCACTGTTCTTACACCATTTTGCATGGCTGTGAGTGGTTCAATATTCCCTGTAGAAATGTTGGACAGTTCACATTGATACATCAGTAAATGAGACAATTGCTTATGAGGTGTAGTCATGGACATGTCCAAACATGATAGCTCCTTTCTGTCATGTCTCCACAGTGATCCATCGCACTATGTTGATTCTATACAACCAACAACCACAGACACATTGCTTCACTACCATGATTGTCATCAATGGCAGAGGGTCACATGATCACCTGGTAACAGTGCCACACCATCCCAGCACTCCAAAGCATCATGCCTATTCTTTTAAGGGGAGATTAATATTATGTCCATGAGCTTATCAAGAACAAGATCTACTGAAGATAATAATAACTGACTAACTTATCACAGTGACTTGACCATATTGTGAAGGAGTTTTACTGTTGAACTTAAGGACAGATCATTAAAGAACATATAGGGGAATGGCTGCTTTGCATACACTGTAAAGAGTAATACCAGACTACAGCTCAAACAACAATTAAAAGACCTGCTTGTTAAAAAAATAAAGTATGGATGCACACTGACTTTGGATCAATAATTTGTAACAAAAGATAAAATTGTGGGCAAAAATCCCACCAAGATATTATGTGGTGACATATTATAAACAGTGCATTAGTGATTTAATCATATTGTTTTTGTAATTTCTGTAAGAGGTTATCATGAAGAATTATTAAGATAAATGTGAAAAATAACTGGCTATGTTCTGCTTGAGACACAAAGCTAATGGTTTTGCTGAATATAGGGCAAAGTTGTAGCCCATAATAAAAAAATAAAAAAGGACAAACCTGTGCAGTGGCATCGCCATGTTGCAGCATGCTATTAAGCAGGCGGTCCCACAGTGTTTGCCCCAAAGGCCTTGGTGGCAGAGGTGGGCCCCGCAGGATCAATTCATCTTCCTTCAGACCCCCTAAACATCATATATGACAAATGTTATAGTCTTTCAATCACTATCATCTCATTGCACAGTTAAAGGATGTCACATGTCAATAGACACATTAGATTAACTCATAACAATAACAGAAACACATTTGAAGACACACAGTTTTGACTAGATTAATTTGAGGGCTCAGACACAAAAGTATAACCTCAAGTAAAGAGAATACTAAATAAAAAAGCAGTTGCTGAACCAGAAAGTTTTTACTTAATTAATGTTTAAGGTACTACTGAGTCATCAAGTGGTGTACTTAATTGATGATGGGTTGCCAGAATTGTGTCAACAGCGCTGACAGAATCTTGCTGCCACTTGCTACATTTTTCAGCTTGGCAAATAACAATAGACATGGAATAAAGATAGAATGGTGATCATGCGAGGAGAAAAAGAAAAACAGATCAAAGAGTCACTGCTTGTGACTGCATATAAAAAAGATTGTTTGATTTTTTATCCCTTCACACTCAGACCAGTTGTCATATCCTTGGCAGAAGCAGGTTGTACCACCTCTTTGAAAAAAAGGAATGTTTGCCTCTCAGATGTTAAATAGTGGTGTGTTAATTGAACAGTACATTCCAAAAGAATGTAGATTGACTGAGCTTGTGAATTTACAGTTATCCTGTTCCAGACTGTGAAATCTCTACTGGTTGGAAGAAAGAGACATGAAAGACAGTTGTGGAGAATGTAATATAGCAGACTGATATTCACCTACTGAAGTATACAATACATCTCTTTAATAAACATCCCCATACACTGTAATTGCATTACATGAACATATATCTCTATTTAAGTCTTCATTTTCAACTTACACTAGTCATTGTATAAAAGCATTATTGTTTTTGTTGTGGTCCAGCTTGAAAATTGATGCAACTCTCCATGCTATTCTATGGTGTTCAAGTTTGAAATTGTGAAGGACTATCTGCTATGTTTGTTTTATAACATTTAGGGAAACTAGGGAAAACCTAAATCATGATGGCCGGATGGGAACTTACTGCACCACTACACTTGGTTCTGGGCATTTGCCGGTCCTTTCATTACTAAATCTTTGTGCATAAATCTTTTCTCTGTTACAAGAAAATGATCCCTCAAGAAATAAAGAGGGAGCTCATCATGATTGTATCATGGCAAGTTTCTTATGTTCAAATGCTAACATCTCACATGAAGAACATTCAAAAGCAAAGTAAGGGTAAATGCTGTGCAATGTGCCGTTTCAAGTAGAACTGTTTTTCTTGTATTTAAACAATCACCCACCTATGTAGAACAAATAATATAACAGGCACACATGCTTGTGCTACAGTAATCCTGCACCAAGATTGGAAGCTGTGAAAGATGACAGTACATTTACATCCAATAGTCAGGGTCTTAGTTAAAATCGTAACTATTTACATACAGTAAATACCTCACCAAAGCATTAACACAATTGTGATCTAAGGGGTCACATTCTTGTGAATAAAAGTCCTCAAATGACTCAAAAAATCAGGGATCCAGAGCCTCCATTTTGCTATTGCTATTTGAAGGAATGGAGTGCAATGGCCCCTGCAATAAAGCATGAGATTTAAACTTAAATGTGACAAACAATTGTCTAAATTGCTTCTTTCAGTTGGATGTGTATGTTACTCAAAATGTTGTTTCTCTATCAGACAGGCATGACAGTTGTCTCTGCCACCAAGAATGTAACTATGCTAGCTAATGGTGGCTCAGTTACAAGCAACGTAACAGAACCTTAGAGGAGGGAATGAATCTTAGTGTGTGAGCTAATCTACAGGGCAGCAGAGAGTCTGAATTCTGTGTAGAGAAGGAACAAGAAGGAAAACCCAATATGGACCACTGTAAGTGACTGACACTGGAGCACATGGAACACAGCATTTTGCAAGGCTAAGACTGGTCTGCAGCCATTGAAATCAGTGTTAGAAGTGTCCAGCCAGACCTACTGCAGCCAGCAGATAAACACCTGGGTCAGTGGTTCTGCCCATGCTATGCTTTGCATACATACTCTTTAGCACCATTCTGTACTAGTTTGCTACAATACCAATGCCATCTCCTCTGCCTCCATCTCAATGTCAGTTCGCAGAGATACTAAATCTCTTCCACCTCACATGTTCATGTAGTGGCAAAAAGTGCTTGGTTTGTGCTGTGCCCCTATTGCAAAACTGAAGAGGGCATGAGATTCCCTGGCAGTGGATAGGCGACTGAAGGAGGCAGCACCAATGCAATTTGTTCCACTGGACGGGTAGCAGACTGCAGAGGTTGGGATAATGGCTGGTCCACTGACATGGTCAGGGGCAACGACTCCACTAATGGCAAGCAGGGAAAAGCGGGCACTGATTCAAATTCCATGGATCCACAATGGCAGGGACAGTAGCTAGACCTGTTGGCACCTATTCTGTGGTCAAAGCTAGGATGGCAATGGATGTGGAGGGGGCAGCAGCAGGGGAACATACTGTCATAATTGGGAGTCTTCCACTGGAACAATGCAGCAAACGACAACATCATACAGCTGACTTGGAGATGGTCATGTTTAAGGTCCGACAGCTCACAGCCAAAAATGATTAGAATGACAGTTCTTTTGCTCCCAAATAACACCAAACATAAACAAATGTCGATCTTTATGGCCCAATACTACACGCAGCATCCAATCCTATTGCTGGCTGATACACTTGGTCCAAATGGCATCACCATGGGAAAAGCACGGCAGGTCACAATTGACTGAGGCATGCGACTTGTGATGTGACAAATTCAAAAGACCCTGCATTTGGTGCCCATGCAAACATTAGCTGGACTACACCCATTAACCAATGTCACACGGTACGAAGCCAGTAAACTCGATAGAGCATTGTTGTGGGATAAGGCAGACAGACTTCTTCATTTGGGCCTGGAATGTGTGAATCAAGTACTCCACCCCCATGTTAGAAACTAGGTGAAACAGAGTGGAAGTCAGATGGTTGATACCATTGCAAATCCAAAAGTCTTCAAACTTCTGCAAAACAAATTTCTGACCATTATCAGATACGAGTGTCTGTGGGGAGCCCTCGACAGCAAAAACTGCCAGCAAGTGTGAACAGCTGTTGTCAGTGGAGGACAGCTTGACAACGTGAGCAAAATTTTACATTAGATTGGCTATCAACAACCACATGCTACCCAAAAATGGGCCAACAAGGCCGATATACACCCTGTCCCAAGGGTGCTTTGGGACTGTCCAAGGGGAAAACTGACACAACGAAGCAGCCTGGATTTGCGCATAGGCCATGCAAGCCCACACAAAGTGTTCAGTGTTGTGACTGATCACTAGCCAGTAGACATGACAACATGCCAAAGCCTTAATATGACTCATACTCCAGTGGGATGCCTGCAATAGTAGGAATACGCAAGGATGCAAAGCCAGAGATATAGCAACTCGACAGGTTTGTTCCTCCGTAAGAAGTATGAGGGCCCCCTGGATCACAGTGAGTCTATCATGTAGTAAAAAAAATGTTCACTATGCTGAATTTGCTCCTGAAAGAACGTACTCAGGCCACTCCTGGACAGCTGGAAATATCTGGTTAAAGCAGCCATGACCTCCCACACTGTCAAAGGAAAATCCAATAAGGTCTGCAGCAACACATCATCCACTCCCTACAGCCGAACTCCAGATCCTGTTACTGGCAGTCATGGTAGTGCATCCGCATTTGCATGCTGGGTGGTGAACCAACACTGAATGTCATAATTACCAAGGAAAAGTGACCACCTCTGTAACTGGTGGGCAGTCCTATCCACCAGTTTGGAATGAGAGCTGAATAAGGAAACCAGCAGCTTGTAGTTAGTGATTGCTAGGAACTTCGCTCCATGCAAGAAAATGTGAAACTTCTTGATTCTGAAAATAATAGCCAGTGTCTCCTTTTCCACCTGTGAAAAATTACACTGTAGCATGGGAAGTGTCTTTCATTGTCATCAATGGGCTGCTCAGTGCCGTCCCTGTTCCAATGCAACATGACGGCACATATGCCAAACTGAGCCACTTCACACACCCAACGTAAAAGAAGGCAAACTGGAGAACAAACATGCTTCTGGGACTGAAAAGACCATTGATAATCTGCAGACCAGGCAAATTTGATGCCATTTTGGTGAAGCCAGTTAAGGGCCTAGCAGATCTGCACAGTGTGGGGATTGAACTCATCATTACGCAAAATCTTGCCAAGAAAGGACTAAAGCACCTTCATGTTCTTGGATGGCAGCAGGTTCATGATGGCTTTTGTGCTCATCTGTAGGGATGAGACCATCTTTTCTGAGCACAGGATCCAAAAAATGCAGCTTTGGGGGGAAAAAGCTACATTTTTCGAATTTGCAATGAAGGCCGTTCTCTAGCAGGTGTTGGAAAACCACCTGCAGTTTCTCAAAATGCTCCTCTCATGTGAAGCCCTTGACCGAGATGACTCTGAGGTAGTTCACATAATAAGGGATATCCTGAATCTACCACTTACGGCATCGTTGATAAATTCCAGGTGCAGACGAGATTACAAAAAGCAAACGATTAAACTGATAAAGCCCAAACGGGGTGTCGAACACTGAGAAATTCCAGAAGTGGCGTCTACATCTAAATCTACATCACATTCTGCCAACCATCTAATTGGGCATGGCGGAGGATACTTCTGGTACCCCTTCATGATCCCCCCGTCCTGTTCCACTCACAAATGTTGCGTGGGTTGAATGATTGTCGGTAAGCCTCTGCATTATTTCTAATTTCTCGAATTTTCTCATTGTAGTCATTTCGCGAGATGTATGTGACAGAAAGTAATATGTTGACAAACTCATTACAAAAAGAGCTCTCTCAAAATGTCAGTAGTAAATCTCTCAGTGATGCAAAACGCCTCTCTTGTAGTGCCTGCCACCAGAGTTTGTTGAGCATCTCGGTAATTCTCTTGCACCAGCTGAACTATCCCATGATGAACCGATCTTCATTGGATATTTTCTATCTGTTCTAACAGTCCTAACTGGTATTGGTGCCAGATTGATGAATAATACTCAAGAACTGGTCAAGCAGGCCCTTTGTAAGCCACTTTCTTCATGGATGAGTTACATTTCCTCAAAATTTTTCTGAATCTAGTCTGGCATCTGCTTTCCTTATTGTTTGTTTTGGGTAGTCATTCCACTTAACGTCACTCTGGATAGTTACTCCTAGGTAATTTACGGTGTATACTGTTTCCAGCAATTAGTCATCAGTAGTGCAGTTGTACACTAGTGAATTTCTTTTCCTATGTATGCACAATATATTATATTTATTTACGTTCAGGGTCAACTGTCAGAGCCTGCACTATTCATCAATCCTCTGCAGGTCTTTCTCCAAATTGATAGTCTTCTGGCGTTGCTACTTTGTTATAAACAACAGCATCATCTGTGAACAGTCTTGAAGGGGCTTCCAACGCTCTCTACTAGATAATTTACACTGACAAGAAAAAAAAAAAAAAAAAAAAAAAATCGCTGCATCACGAAGGAGTTGTACGATATAAACGACAGTTACTTGGCGTGTTTCTACATGTGGAAGATGATGTCTATTGAAAATTGACGGCAGTCTTATAAGAGCGGCGCTAGTAGCGTCACTATGAGGGTTCGAAGAAGGTTTGTATTAAACATTGCTGTAAAGGTGCCGAGCGTTATTTACCTTTGAGACTGGACGTGGTGAGTTGTTAGTGAAGAGAGCCTTTAATGTGAGAAAGACGCCATAATTAGCACCTCACTGAGTGTGAACGAGGTCATGTAATAAGGCCACAAGAAGTTGGAGGTTCCTTCTGTGATATTACATTACATTTTTATTGGTCCTTTTGATCATTTGTTGTACAAGGTATAGAATATGATATTGGACAAGTCATTGTGTTTTACAATACATGTTTTTAAATCATACAAGAGTATTTACATTGATTTAGGCTTAACATTTTCACAACTGAAGGTTCAGCTTCCATACACTATATTTAACCTAATTAATTAATTAATTTTTTTTAGTATTTGGCAATAAATTTTTATGATTCAAGACATTCATCTATACTATAATAACAATTTTGCAATAAATATTTATGGACAGCAGTTTTAAATTTTGAAGTGTCTTTCATTGTTTTAATGTTTGTAGGTAGCTTACTGTATAGTCTGTTTCCTGTTTGCAGTGGTCCATTCTGTTTTAGTGTTGAGTGTGCATGTTGAACATGTATGTCCTCCTTTCTCCTTGTGTTATACAGGTGGATACTCTGGTTAGTTGACACAAGATTGTTGCTATTTTCTAAGATTTTCCTTACAAATATGATTACTTGTAAAATGTACAGACATGGTAGTGGAAGGATATGTAATTTCTTGAATAAGGACATGCTTGAGCTACTTGATGCAACATTTTCTATGGCTCTTACAATTCTCTTTTGGCATATAAAACAATGTTTGCTTGCAGATGCGTTTCCCAAAAAGATTATGCCGTATCACAGTAAGGATTCTGCCTGAGCAAAGTATATGTCTTTTAGTGTCTCTCTCGATGTGCAATCAGAAAGAATTTTGATAGTATAGCAAATGCTATTTAATTTATTTGTAATGTATTTTGTATGTTGCACCCATCTTAGATCTTCTTGGATCCATATCCTAATAAATTTTGTAGAGCTTACATTTTCGAGGGTTCTAGTGAACAATTCTATGTCTGGTGCTAGTGGATATTTATTTTGCACTGTGTGTATATGCATTGTAGCTGTTTTTTTCTGTGTTTATTTCTAAGTTGTTTCCAGAAAACCAGTCTGTAATGTGGGTGGTACAATTTTTAATCTCATGTAGTAATTCTTCTTTGGTCCTTCCTTTTACTATCACATTTGTGTCATCTGCAAATTTTTTGTAATTATGGAATGGGCTAGGTGATTCCAAGTCATTTACAAAGAGTAGAAACAGAACTGGTCTTAGAATGGAGCCTTGTGGTACTCCATACTTGATGCTCTGCTTTTCTGAGCAGTAGGGCTTTATCTTGTTCCCTTCTTAGATAGTAAGTTCAACTAATTGCTCTCTGTTTTGGAGATATGATTTTATCCATTCGTAGGCCGGGCCCCTAATACCTACAGGTTCAAGTTTCTGAAGCAAGATGTTGTGATTGATTACATTGAATGCTTTAGAGAAGTCTAGAGATATGGCTGAGATATGTTCTTTATTGTCTAGTGCATTTAAGGCTTCATTTAGGAATGCAAAGACAGCTGTCTCAGTAGATTTAGATTTTCAGAAAGACTTGTCAGGAATATAAGCACTATACATGATCGTTGGCAGGAGCGGTCACGAGAATATACGGTCACAAGACGACCTGGTTCTGGATGGCCTCATGGCACTTCTGAGAGAAAAGGTCATTGTGAAATGGTCATATTTATTGCAATACTTCCATTTAAGCAAGATATTCCGCGAAATTCGAAAATGGTAGCCATGAAAAATGAAGGTTGCTATGTTTTTCAGTTTGGTGCATATTACATAACATGTCGCTGGGTATGAAATTTAGCAAACATACTGAATTTTTCTGTTGTAGTACACTCATATGCAATCGCGCGCCCCAGCAATAAAGCCAGAATGAAATATCCACAGCATTCCTCATATTTCATAAACGAATTCAGGTACTGAAATGAGATTTATTCAAATAACAGCATGCAAAAAGGAGACATTTTGTCATATGGTTATTATTCAAAACTTCATTACCACCATGTTACTCCACTAACTTTCTCGATGAAAGAATATGCTTTTTAAGGGCTATCGATAGCTGGTAAGCAAGACATTCTGTGGGTTTAGGAGCAGCATAAGTGAAGACATTACACGTTTATTTTTCTACCATGGATGTGCTTTTTCTAAGCTGTTAACCTTACTTTCCCTCAGTTCCTCACTTAATAAACCACAGTTTCACAATTCTTTCGCAATTACGTCTGCACATCATGTTAGTGAAGTGACATTGTGTGAGCTCCACAGTTTGGCAAAAGAAGCAAATTTTAATATTGCAACAAGAAACATTTAGGTTTTGCACAAAAATTAACCACTCATGATGCCCCTTGAAAATTACAAATGGTTAACAATCCAGGCGAAAATACATCGCTACTTTTGTTGCATTTTCGGCGGAATTATTTCTAGATACTAACTAAAAAAACAGAAGTAACAGTAGATCACTTCAAATGCTCACCATGCAAGTGTAGGCTTGGAGGGCTACACTTATTATTTACAATCTTCCGAATTATCAATAAGTAGTGTAGTGTCATCCACGAAAATGGTGAATCTACAATATTCCGTAGTGAGAGGAAGATCATTTATAAATATAATAAAAAGTAGGGGGCCCAGAACTGAGCCCTGCGGCACTCCACATGTGATGGTGCCCCATTCTGAAGATATTGGGACACCATCTTGACTATCTACTACAACTTTTTGTTTTCTGTTTGACAGATATGAGTCGAGCCATTTCCCTGCTGCACCACTTATACCGGGATGTGCAGCTTTTTGTAAAAGAATTTGGTAATTTACACTGTCAAATGCTTTTGTTAGGTCACAAAATATGCCAATCACTTTCAGTTTTTTGTTGATAGATTCCAAGAGTTTGCCAGTAAATGCAAATATTGCATCTTCTGTTGACAAACCTTTCTGAAATCCAAACTGACTTTTGCTGAAGCTATTGTGTTCACTGAGATGCTTAACTATCCTGGCATACATTAGTTTCTCTAAAACTTTTGAAAAGCTTGTCAGTAGTGATATTGGCCTATAGTTAGCAGTAGCCGTCTTATCCCCCTTCTTATACGGCGGTTTTACAACTGCATACTTAAGCCTCTCAGGAACTATTCCTTGCTTAAGTGATGCATCAAAAATGTGGCAAAGGACTTTACTTACATGGCCGGAGCAGTATTTTAATAATTTGTTAGAAATGTTGTCAATTCCAGCAGAGTTTTTACTTTTCAGGGATTTAATAACTCTTTCAATTTCTTGAACAGTGACTGTTTTTACCTTCATGTGTTGTACTAAACCAGGTACTCCAGCTTTCAAAAGATTGATGGCTTGCTTCATGGACCCTTGTAAACCTATTTTTTCTGTTACTGTTAAAAAATTGTAGTTGAATGTGTCTGCAACTGTTTTTGGATCACTAACAAGATTACGCTCACTTTTGATTTGGATATTTTCACTACAAACTGCATTTTTGCCCGTTTCCTTCTTTACAAATTTCCAGATAGTTTTTACTTTATTGCTCGAGTTGTCAATTTCTGCCTTCAAGCACATGTTCTTTGCTGCCTGAATTGTCTTATTCAGAACTTTATTGTAGATTTTATAGTGTGTAATCCTACTGTTATCATTTGAACTCCTGGCTGCAGCATATAGTTCTCTTCTTGTTTTACAAGAGATTTTGATGCCTTTAGTAATCCAAGGCTTGTTTCCAGATTTGAACAGGTTTTCTCTCACTGATTTTTTAGGAAACGCTTCTTCAAAAAGGCTTGTAACTTCATTGATAAATATATTAAATTTTGAATTAACATCAACTGTAGCATATACAGAAGACCAGTCCACAAGCCGTAATTGCTGATTAAGGGTTTCAGTGGTGTGTCTGTTTATAATCCTAAATGTTTTCCAAATGAAATTTTCTTTTCTTTGTACATTCATTTGGTTTAGAGTGAGGAATTGCCCTTCATGATCAGAGAGACCATTTATAATATTTTTCATGGTTAAATTATTGCAAATATCCTTATCTACAAATACATTATCTATTAAAGTGCTAGAGCTGGCAGTTACTCTAGTTGGAGTGTTCACAAGTGGTACTAAATTGTAACAGTACATTAAATGTTCAAAAGCTGTCTTGTTTCTATTTTCTGTTAAAAGGTCCACATTGAAGTCACCGATAACAATGATAGATTTAGTTTTCCTACATCTGTCTGACCATTAGTGTTCTAATGGAGACATGTTTTCTCGTATTCTTACTGTTTGTGTAAAGCTAACAGGCGGAAACAGTTATCCAGTCCACCAATGCGTAGACGAATACGGGTAACCGCGGGAAAACCACATTGAGACTGGTTAGGGGAGTTGCTTTGGAACGATTTGAGGTTGAATAGACACTTTTGACCGGAGGCACATCAGACTTTTAACGATTTACTTATTGATTAGGGGTACTAAACACTGGCTAACATTTAGCTATTTATTCGTCTAAACAGCTATTGCTGTGCGAATGGAGCTAATACAAGTCAAGTGTGACGTAGTTTTAGCGTCGTGACTGATGTTTATTATGTTGGTGAGATAATCAGAGTGCATAAGATCTGTTAGTCCTTAGAACAGTGTAATGAAATTCTATTAAACGTTGGCTTCCACATTTTATACGGAAATATCATAATAATTATAAAAGGATTTGAGTACACATTGCTGCTTACAGCTCTCGCATTTGACCAGTGCTATGAGCCTCATGCGATGTTATATTAGGAGGACAAAATCTCCCAGTAAACTGAGGTTGTGGGGTTGACCCGGTTTTTCATCGTAATATATGGTGTCCCGAAAAATTGTTTCAGGGCGCTCGAAAGTCCCGGTATTCAGGTTTAAATATAATTTAGAGATTTCGCTCGCTTGAAACGGAATACAACTCTACAAATTAGACATTTTAGTTTATTGCCCTAACCTCAATAGTCCAACAGTAATCACAGTATAAATATCAATATTGTTACACTGAAATAATAATCTATTTTGAGCGGTACTGTGGCTCGAGACTAGTTGTATTGTTGCAAGAATTCCAGGCCTTGCAACTTGAGAGATTTATAAAAAATGGCCGATTGTCGCGCCACTTACCACAGTCATTCTCAGAATAGTCTAGTAGTAGATTTTATGTCAGACAAGCTGTACTGGTGGCTTCTTTTATTACTTGTATTGTTGCAACTGAGTTCACAACGCATTGCCAATACATGCCCGCAAGTTCAGCGACAGTTACTGTAAGGAGTGGAATTTAATTCAAGAAAGATCGATTTGATTATGAAACAGAGTGTTGATTGTGAAACAGGGCGGATGGCTCTCTTCTTTAACCATTTGCAAGTTCAGGTTTCTCAGAATTTTTGTGATGCTCTCCAGTGAGTCAAGAAAACATTTGACCATTCATACAGCTGTTCTTTCTATATATTCAGTTTCCCCAGTTAATCCTATTTGGTACAGGCTCCACACCACTGAGAAATATTCTAGAATGGCCAATGAGTGTTTTGCCTGCAGAACTGGCTCTTTTTGCGAATGGTACTAACTTTATAACAAATCCCATTAAACAGAAAGCAACAGATGAGATTGTTGATATTTTTTTTCAAAGAATTGTGAAGTAGTTCTCTGAAACTGAACTCTCCCAGGAAACACATAAGGACCTATATTTCATTTTGTGTAACAAATAGAGTCATACTAACAATTGATGTAGCACATGAAGAGGAGTCAGTAAATAGGGTGGAATAATCGAAATGTTTGGGTGTACATATTGATGAAAACTTGAACTGGAAGAAGCATTTTACTGAGCTTCCCAAAGAATCAAGGTCAGCTACTTTTGCTCTCCCTATAACTGCTAGTCTTACAAACAATGAATGACCCTCCTGATACACTTTTTTTCAAATTAACATGCGATAATTTTTTGGGGTACCTCGTCACTTTAGAAATAATTCGTCATAAATGGTCCATTGCAATTTTAGAAGAATGGTGATGTCCATAAATACAGCAATATAGGAAAAACGGACTTTTATCACCCATTATTAAAATGGTCAGGGGTTCAGAAAGGAGTTCAATACTCAGCAACAAATATTTTTGATTGGTTATCCAATAACATAAAATATCTGCAAGGTCGCAAGTAGTGTGAGGAGGGCTATGCGAGACGCGTTCAATGAATTCGAAAGTAAAGTTCTATGTACTAACTTGGCAGAAAACCCTAAGAAATTTTGGTCTTATGCCAAAGCGGTAGGTGGATCAAAACAAAATGTCCAGACACTCTGTGATCAAAATGGTACTGAAACAGAGGATGACAGACTAAAGGCCGAAATATTAAATGTCTTTTTCCAAAGCTGTTTCACAGAGGAAGGCTGCACTGTAGTTCCTTCTCTAGATTGTCGCACAGATGACAGAATGGTAGATATCGGAATAGATGACAGGGGGATAGAGAAACAATTAAAATCGCTCAAAAGAGGAAAGGCCGCTGGACCTGATGGGATACCAGATCGATTTTACACAGAGTACGCGAAGGAACTTGCCCCCCTTTTTGCAGTGGTGTACCGTAGGTCTCTAGAAGAGCGTAGCGTTCCAAAGGATTGGAAAAGGGCACAGGTCATCCCCGTTTTCAAGAAGGGACGTCGAACATATGTGCAGAACTATAGACCTATATCTCTAACGTCGATCAGTTGTAGAATTTTGGAACACGTGTTGTGTTCGAGTATAATGACTTTTCTGGAGACTAGAAATCTACTCTGTAGGAATCAGCATGGGTTTCGAAAAAGACGATCGTGTGAAACCCAGCTCGCGCTATTCGTCCACGAGACTCAGAGGGCCATAGATACGGGTTCCCAGGTAGATGCCGTGTTTCTTGACTTCCGCAAGGCGTTCGATACAGTTCCCCACAGTCGTTTAATGAACAAAGTAAAAGCATATGGACTATCAGAACAATTGTGTGATTGGATTGAAGAGTTCCTAGATAACAGAACGCAGCATGTCATTCTCAATGGAGAGAAGTCTTCCGAAGTAAGAGTGATTTCAGGTGTGCCACAGGGGAGTGTCGTAGGGCCGTTACTATTCACAATATACATAAATGACCTTGTGGATGACATCGGAAGTTCACTGAGGCTTTTTGCAGATGATGCTGTGATATATCGAGAAATTGTAACAATGGAAAATTGTACTGAAATGCAGGAGGATCTGCAGCGAATTGACGCATGGTGCAGGGAATGGCAATTGAATCTCAATGTAGACAAGTGTAATGTGCTGCGAATACATAGAAAGAAAGATCCCTTATCATTTAGCAGTTAATTCCATAAATTATCTGGGAGTACGCATTAGGAGTGATTTAAAATAGAATGATCATATAAAGTTGATCGTTCATTGGAAGAATCCTAAGGAAATGCAGTCCGAAAACAAAGGAAGTAGGTTACAGTACACTTGTTCGCCCACTGCTTGAATACTGCTCACCGGTATGGGATTTGTGCCAGATAGGGTTGATAGAAGAGATAGACAAGATCCAACGGAGAGCAGTGCGCTTCATTACAGGATCATTTAGTAATCGCGAAAGCTTTACGGAGATGATAGATAACTCCAGTGGAAGACTCTGCAGGAGAGACGCTCAGTAGCTCGGTAAGGGGCTTTTGTTGAAGTTTCGAGAACATACCTTCATCGAGGAGTCAAGCAATATATTGCTCCCTCCTATGTATATCTCGCGAAGAGACCATGAGGATAAAATCAGAGAGATTAGAGCCCACACAGAGGCATACCGACAATCCTTCTTTCCACGAACAATACGAGACTGGAATAGAAGGGAGAACCGACAGAGGTACTCCAGGTACCCTCCGCCACACACCGTCAGGTGGCTTGCGGAGTATGGATGTAGATGTAGATGCAGATGTAGATGTAGGCGCAGATGTAGATGTAGAAGCCTGGGATGGGACCTTGTGATGCAAGCTTGTATCTGCAGCTCACCAGGTCTACGCTATACATGTGCACATCCATCACTCAGATACAGACACAACCTACTTTCATTACTGAAGACAACGGAATGCCACTCTACTCTCCAGTCCATTTTTTCACGACACCAGAGTATCCATACTTGACAGTGGCATAGTGTCAGTGGTAGATGGGGTAGAGGTCTTAATTGTGCTATAAATCGGATGATTCCCAATGGTAATTGGTGACACAGCAAATGCAACATGTGCCCAGATTTCGTCACTGGAAAATGTTCAGTCACCCACCATTGCTCACACAATGTGACGATTTTGATGTGTGTGTGTACTACAAGGTGTGACTGGGAAGTTTTAAGAATGGATCCGCTACTGCTTACTGGTTTGGCAGGTAGATACACGGAGGGTGGGGAGTGAGTCATTGCCTTGTCCTTGAACGCCTTCAGACAGTAAACTGTGTTTCCTTTATTCAGTTCATTGTGGCAGCTGGATAAGTGCTGGTGTGTTAGGGCTTGTTGCCGGATTCTGCCTGTGTGAAAATGGATGTAAAAACGGAGCAACACGTTTGTGTGAAATTTTGTTTTAAAACTGGGAAATTAGCTTCTGAGACTTACGAACTATTAAAAACAGTTGGTGGAGATAATTCTATGAGCCAATCAAATGTTTTTGTCTGGTTCAACCGATTTCAATTGGCCTCGAATCACTTGAAGATGAACCACAGTCTAGGCGTCCTTTCACCTCAAAATCGAATGAAAATGTTGTGAAACTTCACGCCTTAGCGCACTCTGATCGTAGACTTACAATTAGGGAGATGGCTGATGAACTTAATTTAAGTTTCTATGCAGTTCAGTCGATTTTAACCGAATATCTGAACATGCGTTGAGTGTCCACAAAATTCATTCCAAAAGTGTTATCAAGTGACCAGAGACAACACCGACTTGAAGTGTGCCACAAACTGATTAATCGGACTAAACATGACCCATATTTGTTAAATAGGGTGATTACAGGTGACGAATCGTGGGTATAAGGATATGATCCTGAAACCAAAGTGCAGTCTTCGCAGTGGAAAAGTCCAGGTCAGCAAAGTCGATCGAAGGCGAAGACAATGTCAGTGATTTTTTTTCTATTCAGCCGGTGTTGTGCATCATGAATTTACCGCTGGAGGACAGACAATTAACCAGGAATACTACAAATGTGTCCTTGAGCGTTTGCGCGAAAAGTGCGGAAGAAAAGGCCTGCATTGCGGAAAGACAGGTGATGGGTACTATACAATGACAATGCTCTGGCTCATCGTGCCTTCTTCATAGTTGAATTTTTGACCAAATTCAAAATTCTTGTGTTTCCACAACCGCCATATTCCCCTGATTTGGCCCCTGAGAACTTCTACCTGTTTCCTAAACTGAAATTTTCACTGAAAGGGAAGCGATTTGACTCGATTGAAGACATCCAGGCAAATATGGAGAGCGTCCTTAACACAGGAATGTTTCCAAAAGTGGAAACACCGTTGGAGTCGGCGTGTTCAGTCAGAAGAGGACTATTTTGAAGGAGATGTATCATAGTAGCATGTAAGTACCACCATTATACAATTACAAGCCCATTCTTAAACCTTTCCTGTCACACCTCGTATGTGGACATCCAGAACAATGTCTAAAGGTGTAGGGATGTTCCACAGACTAGTGTGGAAAACAACGAGGCAGCACTGATACATTGCGGCCAACCGGTGCAGCAATCCATCGATACATTCAGCCAGCTTCCTAGTGGGTCTATGATGCGATCCTATTCAAATGGCCAAACCTGTTCAACAAGAGTACATATTCGTTGGAGGGGCATGGTTGTAGCCTAGAATTAATGTTGCAAATACTGTTCAACTCTAAACTCAGTGCAGTTACTGCCCTCTATGTCAAACACTGTCAAACCACAGGATGCACAGACATGCGTCCTGAGCGCCATGTGTTCGTCAGTGACCAAGACAAATGAATCACTGACACTACACCCCCCCCCCCTCCCCCAAAGTATTCACATATTGTACTCTGGTGCCATTGAACACAGTCATTGAGGGTGTTGCATATTTTTCCTGGCAGTGTATATTGGTGATCTGACGCCGTCTATCTAACCATGGCTGGTTAATGAGGTAGCCCTGGTAATCAATGGCAATCAATCATACCGACAAGGACTAGGAGCGTCTGTTGCCAAATTTCCACTCCGTTTCACGTCTACTGAGCAAATGACACTGAGCTTTCTGCTGACACAGGATAGCGTGCTGCTAGGTCTCCTCGCGCACCCACTTACTGCTGGCAAGTTTTTTGTTATGCATCCATCCACTTAAGCTTCCTTTGGGCAACGTTTCTCAAGGTATTACTATTTCTACAGATGTTAGTGTTGATAATCGCCGATTACGCAGTTGAAGCAACGATGATTACTAAAGTAGAAAGGAAAAACAAAATTGACAGAAAGATTTGTGAATTCAATACACTAGGTAATGAGGCATCCCAGTCGTGTTGTGTATTAATCACCTCACAAAGAATAGCAACCTCAAACATGTTGCAGATGTTCCAGTTATCTATAATAAAGTACTATCTGATAAAAGCTGCGCAAAGGTGGGATCCTGGTAAAATTTGAAAGTGGTACAAAGATTGGCAACTTTCTTTAGATTTTCATAAATGTATAACTGTGCACTTAAAAAAAACGCAGAAACGTTGTGTATTATCACTACAGTGTCAGAAAGTCACAAATGAATTTTGCTCAAGTGTGTAGGATTTATACCAAATAGGACTAACATAGGACACTGAACGCGCACAACAAAGATTTAGGGGTAGCGTCTTTGACTAGTAATCAAAACTTCCCACGTATCGGGATAGATTCAAACTACTACTCAGATTTTTAATAAAAAATGTCAGTAATGGCGTCCGAAGACTTCCAACAGCTTTATCAAAGATGGTGGAACAGCGGACCGACTTTTAGGGCAACTTCTTACTCTTGTGGTGGGATACTGCCCACAACAGAAAGACGAATCAACAGTGATCCACGACATGAGGATGCAGAAGGCAATTGAAAACACTGCATTAAACGCAGTTAATGTATATCCACAGGACATGTGGACTGTAATTCAAAAGGTATCAAAATGATCTCTCTGCAAAAGTTTCTGGATTCGTCCACCATTTGATTTCGAGGAGGGGACTACCGAGGGGGAGGTGATCATGAGAAAAAGACTGAATAAGCACATGAAAGGGTAGCATTCTACTATTTGGAGTGTGGAATGTCAGAATTCTGATCGTGGAAGGGAAGCTATAAATACTGAACAGGGAACTTAAAAGCTCAATCTTGATATGTGGGGCTCTGTGAAGTGGAAATAAGATAAGGATTTCTGGACAGACGAATACAGGGTAGTATCAAGCAGGCATAAAATGATACGTTAGGAGTAGGATTCGTGATGAATAGGAAGTCAGGGCAGAGAGTGAGTTACTGTGAACAGTCCAGTAATAGGGTTGTTCTTCATTGGAACAGCAGCAAACCAACGCCAACGTCGCCGTTTGGATATGAGTGCTGACGTCACAAGCAAAAAAAGAAGAGGTGTTGAAAGTATCTGAAGATATTGAATGATAATGCAGTATGTACCACTGGATGAAAGTCTAATAATCATGGGTGACTGGAAAGCCTTAACGTCCTTCTCTATGCCTCAGATAAATCAAATTGTGCGAGAGAAGTAGTGGAAATTTGTAAATAAAACTGGAGGATAGAAAAGAGGAACCATCAACAAAAAAAGAGAGAATAGATGAAAATAAACTTCGAGGAATCCAGTTCTTCCTGAGAACCAGGAAAGGGTGAATAAATTTTATGGGAAGGTAGGCCCTAAGTGCTTTCCAAAAACCAGCTAAGCAAATGGTGAAACAGGGAAAATCGTAAGTGAGAGGAAACAGACCTATGAAAGATGGTGCTGACGTGTTGACAAACTGCTCAACTCTAGAATATTACCAAGAGATCCCATAGGTGTGCAAGGATTACGTCACTCGGATACAAGCATGGCCAACCTATTCTAAAAGAAATGAGAACTGCTTTGAAGAAATTGAGGAACGCTAGGTCACCAGGAACAGATAACATTTCAACAGAACAGTTCAAGCCAAGTGGAAATCATTTAAAACACATTCTCCTAAAACTGGTCAATTCAGCATGGGATGAGGAGAAAATGCCTCCTCATGGGAGAAAAGGACTTATGTGTCCTAAAAACAGGAGATTTGAAGGAGTGTGCTAACTATCGAGGAGTCACGCTGCTAAAATTGGAATAAAAAATATTCTGCAACGTACTGTTTGACTGTCTCCTTTCTAGTTTTCAGAGAGATTGGCTCAGTGTGTATTCTTCCCCAGCTAATTAACAACAAATCAGATCTTCATTAAAAGGGTAGTAACAGAAAAGACAACTAAATGTGGGATAGGTATGCATCACTTTTTCATGAACTTGTTAAGGCTTGTGGGAATGACAATGAATGAGGTGCACAGTAGTATGAGAACTAGAGGAATGGCGTCTGATCCACTAGATGTACAAGATGGTATGAGGCAAGGAGATGCGAAGGTGTGTCTCCTTTTTAATGTTGCTTTGAAGAAGATAAGAGGGACGCAAACCTGTTGAGCAGGGGAACAATTTATTATAAATCTGTACAGATATCGTATTCGCTTATGGCGATGGCATATGTATAGCCGACAGGAACTGGGAAGATAATTGAGGAGACGTTTTCACACTTGAGCAGGCCAGTAGGAATACGGGAAAGAATGTAACCCGACAGAAAACAAAATATATGGTTGGTGGGAAAGCACGCAAGGAGAACATGTCGCCTTCAGTAACAATAGGTAATTTTAAAACAATTTTCGTGTTTCTTCGGTTTACTCTTAGTCCATATTCAGTATTCATTTGACTGTTCCATTCAACACGTCCTGTAATTCCTTTCAATGAGGATCGTAATGTCATCAACAAATCTTATCATTGATTACCTTTCAGCCTGAATCTTAATGCCACTCCTTAAACTTTCTTTTGTTTCCATCATTGCTCCTTCGCTGTATACATTGAATAGTAGGGGTGAAAGTTTGCATCGCTGTTTTATATCCTTTTTAATCCCAGCATTTCAGTCTTTGTCTCGCATTCTTAATGTTGCCACTTAGTACTTGTGCATATTATACATAACACGTCTTCCCCTACAGTTTACTTCTGTTTTTCTCAGAATTCTGAACATCCTCTACCATTGCATAACGTCTAACGCATTTTGTAGATCGACAAATCCTATGAACGTGTCTTGGTATTTTAAAGCTTTCCTTCCATTTTTAAGCGCAACGTCAGAACTGCCTCTATGGTGCATTTACCTTCCCTAAAGCCCGTGCGATTGCTGCCTAATAGACTCTATTTTGCATTCCATTCTTCTGTATATTATTCTTGTTAGCAACTTGGATGCAATGCGCTGTTAGGCTGACAATACGGCAGTTCTCGCATACATCGGCCCTTGCTATCTTGCGGATTGTGTGGACGACATTTTTACGAAAATCTAGTAGTATTTCTCCTTTCTCATATATTCTACACGCCAGCTCGAATAGTCTTTTTGTTGCCGCTTCCCTTCAAGATTTTAGAAATCTATCGCTTCTGCCTTATTTGATTCCAAGCCCTATACAGCTCTGTTAAACTGAGACTCTAACACTCGATCCCCATTGTCTTTCATATTTAACCTGAAATCCTCTGTTATATTTAGAACGAAAAATTTCGTTTAGAATACACTATTATGATTATAACTCATCCTATCACGCATACCAGCTGTCTTATTATGTGTTATTAGAATATACAAAATTCGTTTGGCTATATCGATGCTTTGACTCTACGGAAAATTCGAACTGTTGTCAGGAAAATTGCAGAAATAATATTAACGATAAAATTAACGTAAAAATTGAGGTGGACATTGTTAAGGAATTCTGCTTGCTTCGAGGAAAAATAAAACTTGACAGGCGAAGGAAGGAGGACATAAGAAGTACTGCCACAGGCAAATAGGACATTCCTGGTCAAAAGAAGTCTACTAATATCAAACATAGGCCTTGTCTAGAGGAAAACGACTGTACGTTTGGAGCAGAGCATCGCATGGTAGTGAATCATGTATCTGGGAAAACAGGAAAAGAAGAGAATCGAAGCGTCTGAGATGTGGTACAACAGAAGGACACTGAAAATCAGGTGGACTGGTAAGGAATGAAAAGATTCTCCATAGAATCGATCAAGAAAGGAACATATGGAAAGCTTGAATAAAAGAGGGGACTGTATGATAGAACATGTGTTAAGACAATAGGGAATAACTCCCATGGTACTAGAAGGGAATGTAGAGGGTGAAAACTGCAGTGGAAATCTGAGACTGGAATATATCCAACAAGTAATTGAGTACGTACGGTGCAAGTGCTATTCCGAGGTGAGGGGACTGGTGCAAAAGGAAAGGAATTCGTGGTGTGCCGCAATAAATCAGTTAGAAGAATGATTAATTAAAAAGAAAGGGCGCGACGAATGGTCACAGGTTTGTTTGACTCCCGGAAGAGTGTCACGGATATGCTGAAAACCATTAAGAGCCAGACGCTTGGAGATAAACTCGAACCATCCCGCGAAACAGAACTTTCAAGAACCACTATTAAGCGAGCAGTCTAGGAGCTGTAATGACACATTCCTATGCAGAGACATACAATATCTTAAAAGCTGCGCCAAAGATAAATTGAGAGGCATGTATACTATAATCTTTGTAAAGTTCACATTGGATTCTCTTTTGTTTCATACTCCAAGAAGGAGCTAAGGGACACTTTCGATTGTTGCCTCGTGGAGGATGGACGTGATTTTTGGACTGTGAGAAAGGCAGCCATGTAGTTAGTAATTATGGTTTGTGCGACGAGTAGAGCAAGTCTTATTGTCTTGTGAATAAAAAATAGTGAGAAGTATCGAAGTGTTACGAAAATTATTTAAAGCAACGTAGCATTGTATTCTCTGGTTTCCACCGTCTTCGTGAAGTGAACCGATGCCGACTTAGGAAGATACACACGGTCAACAAAGAGAAGAACTTCGATGGCGACTGATAAATTAATATTGTGGCAGAAGGACTAATTCTACGTCTAAGGTGAGAACTCTGATTAAATCAACAATGACGTAGAATTCAAAATGTAATTAATCGGAATGGTAAATTATATTACAGGCATATTTCACGCAGCACTGTATTTGTCCGCATTCAAGCCGGTCAATACAATCCGTAGAAAAGCCTTTCAAAAATTCTAAAGTTAAAAAACACAATAAAATCAAATGTTTTTTTATTTATTTCGCCACACTGGCGACCGTTGTAATGACACATTCCTATGCAGAGACATACAATATCTTAAAAGCTGCGCCAAAGATAAATTGAGAGGCATGTATACTATAATCTTTGTAAAGTTCACATTGGATTCTCTTTTGTTTCATACTCCAAGAAGGAGCTAAGGGACACTTTCGATTGTTGCCTCGTGGAGGATGGACGTGATTTTTGGACTGTGAGAAAGGCAGCCATGTAGTTAGTAATTATGGTTTGTGCGACGAGTAGAGCAAGTCTTATTGTCTTGTGAATAAAAAATAGTGAGAAGTATCGAAGTGTTACGAAAATTATTTAAAGCAACGTAGCATTGTATTCTCTGGTTTCCACCGTCTTCGTGAAGTGAACCGATGCCGACTTAGGAAGATACACACGGTCAACAAAGAGAAGAACTTCGATGGCGACTGATAAATTAATATTGTGGCAGAAGGACTAATTCTACGTCTAAGGTGAGAACTCTGATTAAATCAACAATGACGTAGAATTCAAAATGTAATTAATCGGAATGGTAAATTATATTACAGGCATATTTCACGCAGCACTGTATTTGTCCGCATTCAAGCCGGTCAATACAATCCGTAGAAAAGCCTTTCAAAAATTCTAAAGTTAAAAAACACAATAAAATCAAATGTTTTTTTATTTATTTCGCCACACTGGCGACCGCTGACAGGGACAGTGCTGGTGGAACAAAGAGTAAGTACTTCATTGTTGTGCTACAAATGTACTTGTACTAATTACTGTTTCTCTGTTACATGACGCACATGGAAAATGATGAATAAGGTGAAACAATGTTAACTGTATAAACAGATGGCACAATAACCAGAAGGAACAAGGACAAGGATTTACAAAACTAACGTAATCGTGAGTGACGCAGCTCAGCCGGAATTAAGGTAGGAAAGCGCAAACGCATGCAGTGGCTGCACCTTGGCTTAGCTCCACTTAAAGCAGAACCTTTTCCTTTCCATATTAAAATCCTGGTAGTGTTTGTGGCAACACACAATTACACTTTGATAATTACTTTTTTATGTTCAACAATCGCAGAATTAGAAGACGTAGTGCGCCATCTTGTAAATTTCCGACGCGCAACAAATAACAATCGCGAGATATTTCTATTAATTAAACTGCGAGAGAATTTAAAGATTTAGATTAACAGTAAAGTACAGATAAAAATAATATCTCCACAATGGAATCGGAGAACTTTAATTTGACAAATGTTCATGGACACGTCACCGATTCTGACAATAGTGACGTAAATGATGACGCAATTAGTTTTTCAGCACAACATAATGTAGAAGTAAATACGATTCAATTGCACTCCACAGGGATTAACAATAATGAACCACTTGCAAATGAAACCTTGTGCACAGTCGATGAAGCATCGATTACCAGATCAGATGAAAATATTTCGCGTGAAATCAGTGAACCTAGCCCGGTTTCGATTCAATCAGATCGTGGTAGAGAAACAATGGCTACAAATAATGGCATAAATACAAACACACAAGCTTCGTCAGTTACGCTTGAGGCATTATATAGTCTGATGTCAAACGTGAGCGAGCAATTATCTGATTTAAAGATCAGCCACAACACAACGAACACAAAACTGGCGAATCTAGAAGTCAGCCACAACACAACGAACACAAAACTGGCGAACATGCACAGACATTTCGATCAACGCTTAAATAAACTCACCAATGAAATCGATCAAAAGATCGAAGACAAAGTCATCAAAACCGTCAATAGTGTATACAATGTATTGGCAAATGACTTAGAAAAGAAATTGTCAGATCTTACAAACAAACAGGAACAGGAACTGTCAGAAATAGTAGAAACACACAATCAAACACAAACCGTACAAAAAGAAATACATGAAAACGTACAGGCTATTCAATTAAATTTAACAAGAGTACAGTCCGCATGTGAAGAAATACCTGACCAAGTTAATAAAGTTAACGAAGAAGTCGGTTTTCTGAAACAGGAGACTCGACGTATCAAGGCGGACATTATCAAAATAAATGAAACTTTAGAAAACGGTAATGTAAATGAATCAATAACTGACCGGGAAACAAAACTTTTTGAAAAATTAGGTAATGAAATCAAAGTAGCCGAGGACAGAATACATAAGGAAATTGCTGGTAGACTAAACGTTTCAAATGACTTGCCTACGTCAAGAAAGAAGCAGCGCGACACTTATTCACCCGTGCCAGATTACGATGTCAATAACGCAGAACATCACGCGCCCAGTCCGGCGTATGTGCACGCACCGGCGCAGGCAAACAATGGCTATTCGCCAAACGCGGTGCTGCAACAGGCAGTAGGCGTGTCGCCTTGCATCTCGACGATTCTAGTCGATGAGAGCCTGTTGAAACATAGACAGTTTCCAGTTTTCTCCACAGAATCCAGAAAAACTCATCCAGTCGTATTTGTAAGAGCATTTAAAAATGTCTTACCAAGAAACTGGACTGAGGCACAGAAGATTAGATATGTAGTAGGCTTCACACAAGGCGACGCACTTTTGTGGGCCACAGACATGGCTGAACAGTGCGTCACCTACGAACAATTTGAACGGGCTTTCTTGGAGAAATATTGGTCTGCTGGGGTCCAAGAAAGACTGCGACGTGAGGTATTCAACCCACAACCGTTCAACCTAAAAAACGGCGGGTTGAGAAAGTATTTCGAAAAGTACTTGAATAAGACGCGCTATTGGAACAATCCAATACCACACGTAGACGTTCTCAAAATTCTGAAAAACAGACTACCCGCGAACTTACGCGAAAAATTGGTAACCATACCGGAGAACGACCTTGAATACTTTCTTTCCGTGCTTGACTCAATTGATCTAATATACGAAGAAGAGCCGAGCACAAGTAATCGGAATGAATATTCCGGAACCAATCAAAACAACGGTAACGGATATCATTTTAATGGCAGTGGACAAAACACACACAGTTGGCATCCGTATGCGACAAGGCCAAATAATGTAACCTGGAATTACGGGAATCGGAGGAATTGGGCGCCACAGAGACGTGAAGACCGAAGGTATAGTACAGATTACGGTCCACGCCGGTATGGAAATGATAGAAATCACGTGAATGATTGGTCAGGCCCGCGTGATGAAAGGCGGCACACAAATGAAAATTACAATAGTTACAGTAATAGGAATGACAGACCAAGGAGGAATAGCGACGGCCGGTCGCAAGAAAATGTTGCACGCAGCGGTACGGAAACTAAATGGCGACAGAATAACCACTCAGTACACTTTGTAGATGTAACGGACAGTACTGAAGCAACGCCGTTGTCTCCCCCGGTAAACAACAATCGGTCGTAATGAGCCCCCACCGGCCGACCGATTTGACAACAGGGGGCACAAACAAGCACACATTACATCTTAGACAATTATTTTTAAGATATGATCAGGATGCGACCGAAGAAGATGATCTATGTGAAGAAGAGATGAAAGCACCGGACAAGGTAAGTGACCTCGTGCAGGCTGTAATAACAGCAAAGATAGGAACTATAATTACCAACGTAATTTTAGATACAGGCGCATCTACGAATATTATTTCTAACAGTTTATTTAAAGAAGTTTCGAAAGCATTAAAAGTACCAGCGTTGCCAACGGAAAATTGTAAAATCTTGACAGCTGTAGGTAACACGTCAAAAAGTATTAAGTGGCAGACGCAAATACCTGTTACCATTAGCGATGTCACGATAAACTGTACATTCTTAATCGTTGACAAGTTAATCGTCAATTGTATTTTAGGTATGGAAGTTTTCCGGCAGTATAAAGTAAACATCGAAACTAGTAACCAACTGGGGGCATATGCCAGCTAAAAAACGCATAGTTAACCACACCTAATGAAATGTGTTGCTGTGAGTCTTTAACACTATAAAATAAACCATACGGTACTTTTGTAGTCTAACTCAGTTATTTAAGAGAGAGGAACGAAGCCAAATTAACGCGAGGGCCAGAGTTTGTTCGCTTGAGACGAGCAACAAACCACGCGTCGAAGTTGCAATCCAACGCTCAGCTGATGAGCACGCGATAGCTGCTTGTCAAGACGAGGTCATTGGCCGCGCTGTAGGCAGCGAGCCGGGGAGAAATCTTCCCCCTTCCCTGTCCGATCAGCTGAGTGTATACAAAGCGCGAAGGCGCATGCGCGGTCGAGTCCAGGCGTCACGTGACTCTATTACACGATGGCGGCTATCAGGAATAATGTTCACCAACAATGCAGAGTTTTCTCCGCGCCTGCAGTCCAGTCATGGTACACAAGCGTGCATGCGCGGAACGTTTAAAAGTTTTGAGACCACGCTTACTATGAGACACAGTGACGAGAGCCATTCAAAAACAAGAAGGAAAAGGGTACACAAGTCTTGTAAATAGTAGCTTAGAAAATTTAATTATAAGCTGGTATTACGTAATAAAAGTGAACATACAAGGACATACTGGTCATGGACGGTATTGTAATATTATATTATATTGAGTAAAATCTTAGCTTGTACGGAAGGAGAAAGAAAATAGAAAAAAAAATAATAAATAATGCAGATAGATAACCGGATGAAAGGTTATGTACACGAGAACAACACACAATTACATATTGGGAAAAAGCAGCAAAGAGGAAAGCAAAGAGATAACGCATACATTTACATTACACAGTAGCTAGCGATTTTTAGAATGAACAACAAGGTAAACGTGTGAATTTTTGTGACTAAGGAAAAGAATGACACAAGCGTTAAAATAGGAAAATAATAAACAGATCTATGCAGCGTGAGTAATGAACTGAATCGCTCTCAAAGCAAATACCTAGGATTTGAAACACATTAACGTTAGGAAACAACTAAAGCACTCAGCAAACAACTTTGTAGAATATATAAGCTATACACGAGGTTATATGTACGAAGGCTAAAGTGTAAAGGAGGAAAATATGGAATGATTGCGCATTAATGGACCGTAAGGCAGTTATGTATGTAAGAAGAAATATTTAGTTGTAAGTATTATTAGTATAAGGGACGATGCTCAGCACACCCTGAATTATTTTGGAATATTGAGGGAATGGTGCAGGGTACCGAAAAAGGGCCCCACCAGCAATGTGTATATTAAGTGGTAGATATTTTTTGTGTGTATAAACGTATGTATGAATGTGTGAAAGGCGAAAGAAGCTCTGTACATGTACGGAACTTAAACAACGTAGAAGTGTATAAGGAAAATTAAACTCTTAAGACAACCTCGTATAAACAGGTATACCTAACGTCAAGAAACAATTAAAACCGTAAGACTCTACGAGTTTACCAGAAAATACGAAAAACCTGATACAAAGTGCAACATTAGCGATTCTTCACTCATGTATGCGGAAGGAAGATATGAATTACTTTACACACTTGAAATATGAAATGATAAATCATGTCAAAATTATATCTTACATACATATCACGATTTACAGTCACAAAGAATGAAAATGATATCGCCGCTGTACGAGAAACAGGTAAGTAGTGTGATCGACGACCTGTAAGCAAAGGAATCGTCTATAAAATAAACTATGAAAAAAAAAAAAGAACGTCATAAAGAATTTCATGCTGCACTGAAGCTATGCAAGTCTGATTATTCGTGTACATAGATTTTCATGACAACCGATGCATTAAAATGTTTGTATTTTTTCTCCCATGATAACACAAGACGCCTATAAGCGTACTTAAATTGAAAATGATACACGCACACAAGGGCGTGCTGCTATTATGAAACACTGTACATATTAATAGTTGCTACACCCTGAACTTCAAGATTGTATGTTTATATGTCTATGTTAATGTAGGAAATTTTATTAGAGGTAACGATTTACAAGCACACCAGAACGTGCTTAAGCACAAAACACTGTACATATTAGGGTTACGCTACATATAAATTATTATTTCGTGCATTTTCAGATTTTATAGGTAAAAACCGTAGCATACACGTAGTCGTTGCCATTACCCTAAGTAGAAGGTAGAAAATTCCCTTCCCAAGGTGCAGTGGAGCGGCTACAGGTGTATTCTCTGCATGCTGATGCATGTCGTTGCGTATGAAGAATACGTAACGAAGGTAAACCTTAACTTACACTCGAGTTCAAGAAAGAAAACAAAGGACTTGTTCCTTCTAACTGATTAATGGAAAAAGGTGTGTGTGTGTCAGTAAAATCCAAGACGAAGAAGCCACTATGAGTGGTCAAAAATTCTTTTTCAATTTTCGTCGATAGTTTTTTCCTGTAATTAATGTAACCAATGTATTGTATGTGTTTTATGTTATTCCATTGTATGTGATGTACTTTGTATTTCATGCCAAGTCCCGTGACTGACTAATTTGTGAATATTTATGTACATTGACCAGAAGTATTGAGGGGAATGAATCTCGGTACAATAGGTAAAAGGGGTTAATGCGAAGAAAAAAGTATAGTGAAAAAGGAAGTTTCGATCGCAATACTCGCGGTTAAATTGGTGTGTGTAGAAATGAAAATTGTGCAAAGTAGTGCTACGTTGCAAGTGTCAGCGAGCCTAAACAAGTGACATCGAAAAATTGAAGCTAGTATCGTCAAACGAGCCATGGCGTCACAATAGGAAGGAACAATGCCAAACAAGTTTGACATGGTACGCTTCTTACCTGGAGCGGCATCGACGGGATCGTCCTCCACCTCGCACATAGTGTGGTGTGTTCTTCGGGGCACATATTCCAATGTACCTCGTCGTATCCAGTCTAAGTACTGGAAGGAACTGCAAAAAGCACACGCATACTGAGGTTCGGAAGTCTTGACGGTACCCTCACGTCGGTGTATATTCAGTGCACTGGCGCGCGCATTCAACCAACGTCGCCCGCTAACGGACGACCAAACAATCAGGCGCGCGTATCACCCGCCCATATTCAACACTGCGGCTAGCGAACAAACCTCGTCGCCCCAGAATAAATACAGAAAGGAATACAAGGACTTAATTTTCACCCCAGATGAAGAAGGAAACATTTGTAAATAACGTTGTATTCATTGTATATTTTATTGTACAAACTTTACCACATGATGTTTTCTCAATGTTAACCAAAACTTTGTATATTAGGATTAAGGTTTGTAAATATTAGCATAAGTATACCAAAAACTGACACACACTCAGTAATACCAAAGAATTCACAGTGCCATGAAAATGAGACAATAAAAATGAAGGTTGTAAATAAAAGACCCCCAAACCTATCAATTGCAAGGTCGACTACTGTATCCTGTCAATCAAATAAAAATTTTCTAGTGACAGTATACAGTAGGGGGGCAGTTGTAATGACACATTCCTATGCAGAGACATACAATATCTTAAAAGCTGCGCCAAAGATAAATTGAGAGGCATGTATACTATAATCTTTGTAAAGTTCACATTGGATTCTCTTTTGTTTCATACTCCAAGAAGGAGCTAAGGGACACTTTCGATTGTTGCCTCGTGGAGGATGGACGTGATTTTTGGACTGTGAGAAAGGCAGCCATGTAGTTAGTAATTATGGTTTGTGCGACGAGTAGAGCAAGTCTTATTGTCTTGTGAATAAAAAATAGTGAGAAGTATCGAAGTGTTACGAAAATTATTTAAAGCAACGTAGCATTGTATTCTCTGGTTTCCACCGTCTTCGTGAAGTGAACCGATGCCGACTTAGGAAGATACACACGGTCAACAAAGAGAAGAACTTCGATGGCGACTGATAAATTAATATTGTGGCAGAAGGACTAATTCTACGTCTAAGGTGAGAACTCTGATTAAATCAACAATGACGTAGAATTCAAAATGTAATTAATCGGAATGGTAAATTATATTACAGGCATATTTCACGCAGCACTGTATTTGTCCGCATTCAAGCCGGTCAATACAATCCGTAGAAAAGCCTTTCAAAAATTCTAAAGTTAAAAAACACAATAAAATCAAATGTTTTTTTATTTATTTCGCCACAGAGCTCTCTAAAGCCCGTGCGAATACGCGAGTGGAACTGTATGAAATCTCAATATGTGCTACAGTGGGAAGTACTGTCTGCCTTACACTTTCACAGTGATTTGCGAAGTGCAGGTTACAGAGGCTGGACAAAAATATGAGGATACCGCGAGAGATGCATGGCTGAACATAACTGTAGATGCTAGCCAAGCGGGCAGGTAGCGCTGTTGTATTTAACTACGAACGGCAGCCATGCAGTGTCGTCAATACGTTTCCAGTGCCGGTCATGGTCAGAACAGTGTTCTATGTAGTCGTGAAGCATTATGTCGGAGCTAACCGAATTTGAACGGGGGCAAATTGTTGATGCTCGTATGGTAGGTGCTTCCGTAACCAAGGTAGTTAAAGTGTTTAGCGTTTCAAGAGGTAATTACCGTATCGAATATTTATACTGCATACGGGGAAAACCGCGTAGTCATAACGCGGGTGAAAGTGTGTGTCGAGTGATCTTGGCGGACGAACATCGAAGAGAATTGTGACGAAAAATAAGAGGACGAAAGCTGCAAAAGTCAGTGCAAAGATGAATACTCTTGTCGTGACCCCTGTCGGCAGCACAACAACACGAAGGGAGCTCCATAAGCAGGGAACTGCACGGAGAACTGGAAATCCAAAACTCATCAATGATGCAAATGCCTGTAAGAGGAAAACGTGCTGCCGAAGCCATTAAACCTGGATTTGGGGCAATGGAGGAAAACAGTTTGGTCGGACGAGTCTCGTTTCGTATTTTTTTCTATCTTCTGGCCGAGTTTACGTTCAGAGAGCGCAACATGGCGAAAGTCCGGTGATGATTTGGGCAGACATATTTCACGGACCCTATGATTACCCTGCAAGGTGCGTTACTGCCAAAGATTATGGACCATTTTGGATAACCAGACCAATCTCATGGTACATCGAATTTTCCACATTGGTGATGCTGTATACCAGGAAGACAGAGCCTGCTGTTCATAGAGCTGCCATCGTCCAGGTCTGGTTTTGTGAGCACAAGGCTGAATTGACGCGTCTCCCTGGCTACCACAGTCAACAGTTTTCATTATTATTTGAACCTTTATGGTCTATTTTGGAGAGAGGGTTACGTACTCGCCACCCACCTCCATCATCGTTACTTGAACTTGTCACTGTTTTCATGGAAGAATGGTAAAAGAATCTCTTAAAAAACATACAGGACCGGTATTTATGTGTTTCGAGACGACTGGAAGTTGTTTCGAACGCCAACGCGTTTCCTGTGCCGTATTAGGCATGGTAATGTGTGGTGTTTTCGGTTTTTCCATATTTTTGTGCACTCCCCGTACAGGCAGATACATAAAAAAGTTATAGATTATCATGTGTTCTTTTTGTGGACTGGATACCAGCTACATTAACGGCTGTGGTGTGGGATTTTTTTAGGTATTGTTTCTTCATTGTGATGAATTTTTAGTTGTTTTTAGCGGCTATACTGGATGCTTTAGAGCTATTACGACTGCAGTGCCACTTTCGCAAAGTTATTTGACTTGAGAAGTACATCGACAGTAACGTGAAGAGTATGCCCATTTGATGGATTATACACACATCAAAAAAAGTTTTGGATCACCTCGGTTCCGAGAGTTCCGGAACACGTACAGAAAATTGGAATACAGATCAACATTAATATCATTTCCGCCTTTTGTATTGCTCATAAAAACCACACATTGCATGTTGTAGCACCACACAGCGAGACCTTCAGAGGTGGTGGTCCAGATTGTTGTACACACCGGTACCTCTAATACTCACCAGCACATCCTCTTGCATTGATGCATGCCTGTATTCGTCGTGGCATACTATCTACACGTTCATCAAGGCACTTTTAGTACAGATCGTCCCACTCCTCAACGGTGATTCGGCGTAGATCCCTCAGAATGGTTGGTGGGTTATGTCGTCCATAAACATCCCTTTTCAATCTATCCCAGGCATGTTCTATAGGGTTTCATGTCTGGAGAACATGCTGTACACTCTAGTCGAGTGATGTCATTATCCTGAAGGAAGTCATTCACAAGATGTGCACGAGGGAGGCGCGAATTGTCGTCCATGAACACGAATGCCTCGTGAATATGCTGCCGATATGGTTGCGCTATAGGTCGGGGGATGGCATTCACGTATCGTACAGTCGTTACGGCGCCTTCCATGACCAGCCGCGGCAAGCGTCGGCCCCACATAATGCCACCTCAAAACAGCAGGGAATCTCCACCCTGCTGCACTCTCTGGACAGTGTGTCTAAAGCGTTCAGCCTGACCGGTTTGCTTCCAAACACGTCTGTGACGATGGTCTGGTTGAAGGCATATGAGATAATCATCGACGTGATGTCAATGGACAAGACCCATCTGTACCGCGCTGCATGGTGTCGTGGTTGCAAAGATGGACCTCGCCATGGACGTCGGGAGTGAAGTTGCGCACTATGCAGCCTACTGCGCACAATTTGAGTTGTAACACGACGTCCTGTGGCTGCACGAAAAGCATTATTCAACATCGTGGCGTTACTGTCAGGGCTCCGCCGAGCCATAATCTATAGGTAGCGGTCATCCACTGCAGTACTAGCCCTTGGGCTGCCTGAGCGAGGCATGACTTCGACAGTTCCTATCTCTATGTATCTCCTCCATATCCGAACAGTATCGCTTTAGTTCACTCCGAGACGCCTGGACACTTCCGTTGTTGAGAGCCCTTTCTGGCACAAAGTAACAATGCGGTTGCGATAAAACCGCGATATTGACCGTCTAGGCGAGGTTGAACTACAGAAAACACGAGCCGTGTACCTCCTTCCTGGTGGAATGACGAACTGATCGGCTGTCGAACCCTCTCCGTCTAATAGACGCTGCTCATGCATGGTTGTTTACATCTTTGGGCACGTTTAGTGACACCTCCGAACAGTCAAAGGGACTGTGTCTGTGATACAATATCCACAGTCAACGTTTATTTTCAAGAGTTTTGGGACCCGGGGTGATGCAAAACTTTTTTTTATGTGTGTAAAATTCAAACATTTGCGACTGGCAATACAGCAGAAACTGCGCCTGTATTGCATGCAAAGGAAAGGGATACAGCAACTTCCCAATCATACGGTATCAGCGCAGATTAGCCGGTTTGCCGATTATCCGTGCACAGTTCGGCGATGTTTTTAAAAAAAATAAAACAAACTGAACCTGAAATCTTCTGTTATATTTAGAACGAAAAATTTCGTTTAGAATACACTATTATGATTATCATCCTATCACGCAAACCAGCTGTCTTATTATGTGTTATTAGAATATACAAAATTCGTTTGGCTATATCGATGCTTTGACTGTACGGAAAATTCGAACTGTTTTCAGGAAAACAGTGAATGAAAAAAGAAACAGGAAAAATCCCGATTACTTTCCAGAAGTGAAATAAAAGGACGTGGTACAAAATACAGCGTGTTTTATGTGTAATTTTGTAAGTAAGTTCCATTTCCCGTCTTCGCACTTTTCTCACTAGACATCCTCACATGACATCCTGAAAGCCACGTATCAACGCAGTCAGGTTGATGCAGTATTTCTCGATTCCCGAAAAGCATTTGGCTCAGTACCACTCCTACGCTTAATATCAAAAGTACAGCCACATGGGGTTTGTTGTTGTTGTTGTGGTCTTCAGTCCTGAGACTGGTTTGATGCAGCTCTCCATGCTACTCTATCCTGTGCAAGCTTCTCCATCTCCCAGTACCCACTGCAACCTACATCCTTCTGAATCTGTTTAGTGTATTCATCTCTTGGTCTCCCTCTACGATTTTTACCCTCCACGCTGCCCTCCAATACTAAATTGGTGATCCCTTGATGCCTCAGAACATGTCCTACCAACCGATCCCTTCTTCTAGTTAAGTTGTGCCACAAACTTCTCTTCTCCCCAATCCTATTCAATACCTCCTCATTAGTTATATGATCTACCGATCTAATCTTCAGCATTCTTCTGTAGCACACATTTCGAAAGCTTCTATTCTCTTCTTGTCCAAACTATTACCGTCCATGTTTCACTTCCATACATGGCTACGCTCCATACAAATACTTTCAGAAACGACTTCCTGACACTTAAATCAATACTCGATGTTAACAAATTTCTCTTCTTCAGAAACGCTTTCCTTGCCATTGCCAGTCTACATTTGATATCCTCTCTGCTTCGACCATCATCAGTTATTTTGCTCCCCAAATAGCAAAACTCCTTTACTGCTTTAAGTGTCTCATTTCCTAATCTAATTCCCTCAGCATCACCCGACTTAATTCGACTACATTCCATTATCCTCGTTTTGCTTTTGTTGATATTCATCTTATACCCTCCTTTCAAGACACTGTCCATTCCGTTCAACTGCTCTTCCAAGTTCTTTGCTGTCTCTGACAGAATTACAATGTCATCGGCGAACCTCAAAGTTTTTATTTCTTCTCCATGGATTTTAATACCTACTCCGAATTTTTCTTTTGTTTCCTTCACTGTTTGCTCAATATACAGATTGAATAACATCGGGGAGAGGCTACAACCCTGTCTCACTCCCTTCCCAACCACTGCTTCCCTTTCGTGCCCCTCGACTCTTATAACTGCCATCTGGTTTCTGTACAAATTGTAAATAGCCTTTCGCTCCCTGTATTTTACACCTGCCACCTTCAGAATTTGAAAGAGAGTATTCCAGTCAACATTGTCAAAAGCTTTCTCTAAGTCTACAAATGCTACAAAACGTAGGCTTGCCTTTGCTTAATCTAGCTTCTAACATAAGTCGTAGGGTCAGTATTGCCTCACGTGTTCCAACATTTCTACGGAATCCAAACTGATCTTCCCCGAGGTCAGCTTCTACCAGTTTTTCCATTCGTCTGTAGAGAATACGCGTTAGTATTTTGCAGCTGTGACTTATTAAACTGATAGTTCGGTAATTTTCACATCTGTCAGCACCTGCTTTCTTTGGGATCGGAATTATTATATTCTTCTTGAAGTCTGAGGGAATTTCGCCTGTCTCATACATCTTGCTCACCAGATGGTAGAGTTTTGTCAGGACTGGCTCTCCCAAGGCCGTCAGTAGTTCCAATGGAATGTTGTCTACTCCAGGGGCCTTGTTTCGACTCAGGTCTTTCAGCGCTCTGTCAAACTCTTCACGCAGTATCGTATCTCCCATTTCATCTTCATCTACATCTTCTTCCATTTCCATAATATTGTCCTCAAGTACATTGCCCTTGTATAGGCCCTCTATATACTCCCTTCACCTTTCTGCTTTCCCTTCTTTGCTTAGAACTGGGTTTCCATCTGAGCTCTTGATATTCATACAAGTGGTTCTCTGTTCTCCAAAGGTCTCTTTAATTTTCCTGTAGGCATTATCTATCTTACCCTTAGTGAGATAACCCTCTACATCCTTACATTTGTCCTCTAGCCATCCCTGCTTTGCCACTTTGCACTTCCTGTCGATCTTGTTTTTGAGACGTTTGTATTCCTTTTTGCCTGCTTCATTTACTGCATTTTTATATTTTCTCCTTTCATCAATTAAATTCAGTATTACTTCTGTTACCCAAGGATTTCTACTAGCCCTCGTCTTTGGTATGGGGTATCAGGCGAAATTTGTGATTGGACTGTGGATTTCTTGGTAGGGAGGACGCAGCGTGTTTTCTTGGATAGAGAGTCAGTTACAAATGTAGAAATAACTTCGGCTGTACCCCAGGAAAGTGTGTTGTGTCCCTTCCCATTCATGTTAAACCTATGAATAGCAATGAGTTTTCCATAACGCGTATTACTGTGTGGGAGGGAGGTTACTTTACAATAACCAAAAAAGTATTTAAAAATTACAAGTTTAGTTAACTGTTGTTGAATTTTATTCACGACATCCTTTTCAAAGATATTCCAATGTTTAAGAAGAGTCCTGAACCTGAAAATATGAATACGACATTTTTTTGTGAGAAGTCGCATCCACTACTGAGACTTAAATTCTTGGGTTAAATTTTGCTGGAAAATTTAAAACAACGGTGGAATCTGTAGAAGAAATTATTAAAAACAATAAATATTTTTAAAAAGTTTTAAGAATTGTGTACCTGACTGGATCACAAAATTTTCAAAAGGTGGAAATAAAGCACCCCCTCCCCTCCCACCCCTTTGTACTGCGAAGGTTAATGACCTTGCGGACGACATTAAGAGTAACCTCAGAATTTTCGCGGATGATGCTGTTATCTACAGTGAAGTACAGTCTGAGCAAAGCTGCACAATTCCTTAGATAAGATTTCAAAGTGATAAAAATATTGGCAACTTACGTTAAATGTTCAGCAATGTGGAAGTGTGCACTTTACAAAACGAAAAAGCATAGTATCCTATGAATATATGTCAGTGAGTCACAGATAGAATCGGTAAACTCGTACAAATTCCTGGAACTTTGCAGGGACATGAAATGGAATGACTTCGGTTTATTGGTGGAATACTAGGGAAATGCAATCAGCCTAAAAAGGAGATTGATTAAAAGTCACTTGTGCGACCCATCCCAGACTAAATGTATGGGACCAGTTCCGATTGGTTAAGCAGAACGTATTCAGAGAAGAGCAGCACGAATGGCCAGATGTTTGACTTGTGGGAGAGTGTCACAGAGATACTGAAGGAACTGAACCGGTAGACTCTTGTAGGTAGACGGAAACTATCCACAGAAAGTCTGCTAACATAGTTTCTAGAACTGGCTTTGAATGATTACTCTAGGAATATACTACATTACGCATCGCTCCCATAATTATTGTGAAGACAAGGTTAGATTAATTGAACCACGCACAGAGACTTTTAAACAATCATTCTGCTGCGCTCCATACATCAGTGGAACGGGAAAAATCCCAAATAGCCGATTCACTGCGATACCTCTGTCATGCATTTCACATTTATTCGCGGAGTATAGATGTATATGTAAAAAACTGCTATATGCAGCATGTTTCGTAAATAATGCAAATAGCACAATGAATTTTCCCTCTGCAGCGGAGAATGTGATGATCTGAAACTTCTTGGTAAATTAAAACTGTGTGGCAGATTGATACCTGAACTTGGAACCTTTGCCTTCCGCGAGATAGTGCCCTGCTGTCTATCCTTTACTTTTCACTTTCTTACGTTCTTTTGAACTTCCCATCTCCTTTTATAGCCCACCCTCTCTCCACAAATGCTTTCTATGGCTAGATTGTCACGCTATATTATTTTTTATATTTTTCTCCATCTAATGTTGTATTCTTTGAGTTGTCCGAAATTACAGCACAACCTTTGTACAAAACGTAATTTAGAAGGCCCAAAAATATCAAATCAACATTTTCTTAAGCGTAGCACGCAATACTCCTCTTCGAAATAGAAACAATGAACTACTTTTCAAAACACAAACGTGATACTTGCTCCAAAACAAACAGCACTCCTCTTCCACAGCAAATGAAAATCCTCCACTACAACAAACAAGATTCATCTTTTATAACAATAAAACGTCTCCTCTTTTGAAACATACATATCTTCTCTTCTGAAATACACAGAACTCCTCTTCTAAAACCAAACAAGACTCTTTTGAAATTAACATTGCTCCTCCTCCAAAACAACGCTTCTGTTGGCGTTAGAAACCAAACGGACTTCTATACTTTGTTTAAAACACACGAATTGCTTGTTTGAGATGGGAGCTTAACGACCAAGACACAGAAGAACCGAAACAGACCCTGACAGTTTCATTTCCGACAATACCTCTTTCCTACTTTCCAAATTTCCCATGGAGAAGAAGTGCTTGCCAAGCTGTAAAGGCGGCTCGTGCTTCATGATTTTATAATTCCGTTGATAAAGTACATGTCCAGTCAAGCACACACTTTTCCATCTGCCAGGCAATTTCAAAAGAGCATGTAGCATTCTCTTGCAGCAAAATGCGTATTCTGGATGTTCCGTGCCCGCATTCAGTCGGGTAATCGGCAGTTTGCTTTATTTTGCCCCACTCTATGACATTTGCTACTGTTATCACGCAGAAAAAATACTCTGTATGGCGTAAAGTACTATATGTTTCCCTCAGCTTAAGAGAGCGCAGGATGTCATTCATCCGCTGAGACACGTCGCAACAATCGGTCGTTTCGTATTAAACAAGTTGCTACAGATCGGAGTAATGAGTTTGTTCACTACGCAAGTGGAAGAGCAACGGGCGTGGCAGGAAAGCATCCCAACAGAACAACGCCCGTCCGATGAAGAATACTGCCAACAGCAGAGCACCTACTTTATTTACTAAGTGGGCGAAGCGGCGCGGTACTTACGCTGAGCCATTTTGTCGTCCGCCGCAGCTGTTTAACGAACCGCCTGTCGCCGCTCTTCTCGCAGAACTGCGGTCTTCACAACAGCCGGCAAGCTGAAAGCAAGACACACTGTCTAATCTGTTACAGCCTCTCTCCTTACGTAACACCTTGTCTTGAGTTCTTTCATTACGTCCTGTGCTTGCTGAGTCGTACGACGTTGATAGTGTGACAAACAAGCACTTCTATTTGTATTTCACTGCACACATACAACGCGCGGGCACACACACACAAACACACACACACACACACACTTTTTCTCTTTTTGTATCTGTCCATCTTCCTTACTTCCTTTTTCTCTGGTTTGGTAGCTGCACAGGAGTCATTTGAAGGTTCGGGAGTCAATTTCTGACAGGGCCTTGACAATTAAAGAGCCTTTAACTTCTGTCATTGGGTACTGACTCAGGGGTTTCACTTACGATGTCCGATTGTGTAGGCAAACTGATCATCTGCAGGCCTCTGGATCTTGCGTTCGTGCATTTAATTTTCTGGGCGTATACTGTGAGACACAAGCATTAAAGGTAATAAAAGAGAGGAAACAGAAAATTAGAGGTTTGCCACAGACATTGGAATTCTGTCAGAGACGACAAAGCACTTGGAAGAACAGTTGAACTGAAAGGACAGTGACTTGATAACATATGAACATCAAAAATAATTAATACGCACCATAACTCTAACAAAAATGACTTAAGCTTCAACAAATCGAAAGGCATGCGTCAGTCTGGTAGGCCCATAGCATTTATTTATTACATATTACGTACATTACTGAACAACGTTAACGTCTCATATTGTGGCAACTCGAGATACCAATGGGTTTAATGTATTGTTACTGAGATTGGCTGTGCAATTGAACTAGTCATTCAGTAAAGGTCATATACAGGGTGAGTCACCTAACGTTACCGCTGGATATATTTCGTAAACCACATCAAATACCGACGAACCGATTCCACAGACCGAACGTGAGGAGAGGGGCTAGTGTAATTGTTTAATACAAACCACACAAAAATGCACGGAAGTATGTTTTTAACACAAACCTACCTTTTTTTTTAATGGAGCCCCGTTAATTTTGTTAGCACATCTGAACATATAAACAAATACGTAATCAGTGCCGTTTGTTGCATTGTAAAATGTTAATTACATCCGGAGATATTGAAACCTAAAGTTGACGCTTGAAACCTCCGACGTTTAGTTGCGTGTTGTAACAACACGGGCCACGGGCATTTCATAGGACGTGGAGGGCGCATAAATTGGCCAGCCCGGTCTCCTGATCTTACACCTCTGGACTTCTTTCTGTGGGGTACGTTAAAGGAGAATGTGTACCGTGATGGGCCTACAATCCCAGAGGATATGAAACAACGTATTGTGGCAGCCTGCGGCGACATTACACCAGATGTACTGCGGCGTGTACGACATTCACTACGCCAGAGATTGCAATTGTGTGCAGCAAATGATGGCCACCACATTGAACATCTATTGGCCTGACATGTCGGGACACACACTATTCCACTCCGTAATTGAAAACGGAAACCACGTGTGTACGTGTACCTCACCCCTCATGGTAATGTACATGTGCGTCAGTGAAAAAGACCAATAAAAAAGTGTTAGCATGTGGACGTAATGTGCTGTTCCAGTCTTCTCTTATGTACCTAAGGTCCATCACCGTTCCCTTTGGATCCCTAAGTAATTCGGTGCTCTTCGATACACACTATCGAACAGCGGAGGAGTGGTACTCAAGCGTGGAGGAGTGGTACTCAAGCGTCAACTTTAGGTTACAATATCTACGGATGTAATTAACATTTTACAATGCAACAAACGGCACTGATTACGTGTTTGTTTATATGTTCAGATGTGCTAACAAAACTCGGGGTTCCATTTAAAAAAACGTAGGTTTGTGTTAAAAAACATACTTCCGTGCATTTTTTTACGGTTTGTATTAACCAATTACACTAGCCCCTCTCCTCACGTTCGGTCTGTGGAATCGATTCGTCAGTATTTGATGTGGTTTACGAAATATATCCAGCGGTAATGTTAGGTGACTCACCCTGTATATTCGAGTGTATAAAAGAACCTGTGACGAATCCTGCCACTATTATTTGATCTTCTCTATTTCTCCTATTAATCCCATTAAGCAAGGGCTCCAGGCAGATGAGGAGGACGAGCAAGACTCAAGAAGCGCTCGAACGAGTGATTTATGTATCACCTCTTTCGTGAGTGAATTACATTTCCTGAAGAGGCTTCCAGTGATTCTTCGTCTTGAATATACTATTCCGAAAACAAGTTTCATGTGGACATTTCACTTTAGGTTATACCAGAATATACTCCTAGAAATTTGTCCGTGAATCTACTGATACCAGAAGCAGCCTACTCAATTACTTCCAGGGAGCACAGCTTTTTTTGTGAAGAATTATATTTTTCTTGTGTCAAATATGGCCTGCAGCTGACAAATTACCTATGAGATTATGACACGATATCAGCCTGGTGTAAGGACTGATAAATGCTCTAAATATAGAGAAATGTGAAGATGAAAGTTAAAAATTTAGTTGCTTTTGACTTCACAAATAATTAATTGGTCACTTGAAGATATTACAAGGGCTGCGTCTTTACATTGTTTATTTTATAAAGTGTTATGTTTTGACATGGATGTATTGAAATACTTCTTCGAAGTGCAGTCACTATTACAAGAAGATTCAGGCAGTTTAGCGTTCTACCAAGTTTCATTGTTTTAACCTTAATATTGTGAAAAACCATCAAGGCTACTAACTACACTTGAAAAACTTGTAAGTTGATTATTAATGAAAGTTGACAGTGACTTATGGTTTGACCAGGTAGAGGAGATTCTCACAGGACCACAACACAATGCTCAGTTTATTGTGTTTCGAGAATTTCTGCGTAAATTGTAGAATCACTCAGCCTTCTACCGTCTCGAACACAGGATATTTTAGAAGTGAGTGTGGGATGATAGAATCCTACCTACTGCACGTCACATGTTTGTGTGTTCAGGTTTGAAATTCAGTCGCGAGAAGAATGTAGACGCGGTGGTCGAACGGGACCGATAAGTACTTGTGGGGCGATCCATGGAAGTTTTAGTGAAAGTGTACAGAAGAACCATGGGACTTCTATGTTATTCTGTGCTAATTGTGTCAGTGACCATTGTTTTAATAACGAGAACAGCTGAGAAGGTACTCTTGAGAAAAACTCTTGTCTTAGCCTTGTTGAAGGGTAGACGTGCATTCTGATTCATGTTGAGAATGGACATGGTGTTTAAACCATCTTTCTATTATATGTACATTAGTTTGTTTCTGACGTTTGGAGACACGAGAGACTTACTAAACAGTATATATGTAATGTGAACATTGGGTTTCGCAATATGTCTGAAGTTTAAATATACGTCGTCAATTAACGCAAATGAAACTTTGTACATCTGCTTATTTTTACAAATAGAAAGGAACTTAAGGAATCCCTGTACCTAGCAGATACTTCTCAGAAGAAGTGAAAGAGAGTTAGCAGCAGCAGGCTAACCAGCAAGGAAGGTCGGCCGAGCATCTCAAGTAAGTCATCTCGGAAAAGAAGTGGGAGTTAGTATATCTACTGCACACTCAAATCGTCGTCCCAAGCTGTTAGAACGTGGCGACCAGTGAGAAAGGACTGAAAAACTGGAATTCTAAGACCAAAAAACGAACGAATAAACTGTTGTGTTTTGCCATAGCAACTACACCAAATACGACAAATAATTACTCCGAGACAACGGAACTTGATCAAGTATTTAAACGAGCAAAATTTTGAATTGAGAAATAGAGAGGAAGGTTCCAGTGTGTTTTTCTAAGAAGAAATACGCCTAGAACACTACGACTAAGAAGATCCGGTGCGGGGAGTGTAGAGCTCTCATATACATCGCGGGGACGCACACGCGGAAACCAACATCCGACGCCGCCGGCACCAGCTGTGCTGTTCACCGGTGCTGACCTGCCTCCACATCCGCTCACCGACGCAGCGCAAATTCTCCGCCGGGTGCCCGTAAAACAGGACTATATCGTTTTAGTGCAAAGTGGTACAAACTGTTGAGTGAACTTTATTAGTGTAGTTATCATACTTAAAGTTAGTTAGATGCTTACACGATCTAAAGCTTGCAAGAATATGAATAACATACAACAAGTCGAGGAGACTCAAGAACCCGCAATGGCTATGGTCTGAGTTACTAAATCTAATCAACACTCAAAATGCGACTCTGAGTACTCAATTAGGTGCACAATTAAATGTTCAATATGCGACCTTTAGTGAAAAACTAGGTTCAGTACATTCTCATTTAAATGCCCAGAGCGCAACTTTAAATGCTCAAAATGCGACTCTAAATGAAAAACTAGACTCAGTACATCCTCAATTAAATAACCAGAGTGAAACCTTAAGTAGTCAAGCGGCAAATATAGCTTTATTAAATACGAAAGTTGATTCACAAAGCAAAGAATTTGGTAATCTATGCGAAGGCATGGATGCTTCAAAGACTGAATTCGACGCCTTAAATAGTAAGGTAGAGAATTTAAAATTAGTTTTTAAGAATGAACTGACTAATTCCCTGACCATTCATGTAAATCAAATGTTCACTGACTTTAGTCAGTAACGGAATGATAATTTTCAGGATTTGACAAAAAGGTTAGAATAGAATACTGAAGATAAATATAATAGTGTACAATCGGAGCTTAATGGAAAGTTAGGATCCTTTGAAAATGTGTGTAATGTTAAATTTAATGCTGTAAAGCAAGGACTGAGTACTTTGAAAGAGAATGTCGATAAGCAGGATAATTTAATGCAAATAATTCAGTCACAAATTACAGGTGTTAATACACGAGTAGATAATGTGGAAATGAACTTCAAAGAGAAATTAGCGAATTCTGATATCATAAATATGAGTAGTTTGGAGGAACAGGTTGAAGAAATTATAGATCGAAAAGTTACCGAGAGAGTAACATGTGGAAACGTATCTCCTATTCTACCTTCTGAACTTAATGATACCAGGAAAGATATAGATGACCTGTGGAAAGAATTCAAGCTTATCCAGAATAAAGTAGACAAAAGGGTAACTTCACCTAATGTGGTATTAACTAGTGAAGTGATGACTGATCTGCAGTGTGGGGCTAATTCAGGGTTATCCAGACAATTCCCCAAATTTAAGCTCGATGGAGATGTACATCCGACACATTTCTTGGCAAGGTTTAACCAAGCTTTGCCGAAAAATTGGGAAGACTCTAAAAACATTTAATTTGCTGTGGGGTACCTTCTAGGGGAGGCCTCTGAGTGGGGAACCATGAATATTGAGAATTTTTCTTCTTGGGCAGACTTTCAAAGAAATTTAAAGAGAAATACTGGTCTACCAGTGCACAAGAAAAGTTAATATCAGATCCATGGGACCCGGGCGGAGTCACCCAGTGACGTTAACATTCTGAGTTAACGGGCGGAGTGACGACCGTCGGATCCCAAGTTGTTTTCCGTGTTTCTTCCAAAATAGTCTTCTTGCAGCGAATTCCTTTAAAATCTTAAACTATTCTGTCATCTATTTCTAACATCTTAAACTATCCTACAATCATAGTGCTTAAAAAACTAGATACGACTACAAAATAAAGAAAACTTAGGAGAATCACAGAATAAGAAAGAAAGTGATATCAACATAAAATAAAATGAATAGAGTATTATATTTATGGATAATATGATATGAGGTGAATAATCAAACAACTGTGATGACATAGTGTATAAATTTTCTATTTTGTATAGAGTATTTTATACTTTTTATGAGATGTGGTGTAAATGGGAGGGTTTGTATAGGTTTTGAAAGGGGTGGGTATTGTAAATAAAAGCGTGGTTTACAAGCGCAAATAAATCATGGCTAACACAAAACACACATCACACATTTCAGACAACCCTCGCAAACAAGTGTGCCTGATTCTTCACCATTTACGTTTCCATAGGGTTGCTAAGATTTCCTTTGGGGACCTCAAGGGTGAAGGTGGGAATGCCCGTTCTATAGGAGACGATTTAACACCAAACCACCTCCGGCGTCTCACTCAAGTGCCTGAGGGGTAGGGATCCTGGGGAAAGAGAGTGAGAAGGGTTTCCTGTCTTTGGGGCTATCTTCTTTCTCTTCTTAGATCTTAGCAAGCATATCTATTTTTTTCGTTTCTTACTTCTCATTTGAGGACCTATCTATTTTTCCTCTCTTTCCATATTCACAAACTTCTATCGCTTAAGTCCTTCCTTGTTTCCATGGTATCTAATAACTTACATTTTATCTTTAGATAAGAAACCCGGAGAATCAGACTACATGAACACACATCCGCATACACCCAAAAATACATTTAGACACAAACATTGAAATTACAGCCTAAAAAGCCTGTCAGGATGTGAGAATCGCCAGGTATTGTAGAGGAAAGAATATGTGTACAGGGAAATATGCACACAAGTATATATAAAAACTATGATGATTCCACATCACATTTGTATATAAGAACTATGACGGTTCTACATGAGGTGTGTATAAAGAGAGTACTCATGCGAAAAGAGGGAAACAAAAGCATGTGAGTTGTGGGATAACTATAAAGCAGTAATGAGCAGGAGATAGACAAGGAAGAGACGTAAGCAAAGAAAGAAAAAAGAAAGCAGGAGTGGCATTAGTCACACTGATCATAAGGAAATGTCAGTTTAATAAATACTTTGGCGAATTCTAGGACAGTGGGACCTAAATAGTAATACAGACATAGTATCTACTAAGAGTATAGAAGTTGAGAAGTAGAGAAGGACTTTAGGGAGTAAATGATGCAGTAAAAAGTGAACGCAACGTGTAAAATACGTTTTTATTTTTACCAGGGAATATTTAATTATAGTATACATAGGAATGATGCCTAATCATAAAGGATAAGGGGGGTGTACTCAGTATTTGCTAAGTATATAGAGCAGGCATACCTACATGGAGATAAGACGACCCGTGGCCTAAAAAATAGGAAAGTTTTACCTACCAGAATGGAAAGAGGAAGTGCTCTCATAAGATCAACCCACAAGCAAGGTATAGGTGCTGATCCTAGGAGAAGAGGACAGTATCGTGACAAAAGTCACAAATTTTATAAGGGTTATTCCAGAAAGTTTGAATTCTATGCACAATTAGCATTGTTACGTTTCATGTAAGTTTAAGAGTGTCAAAAAGAACACTTTCATTTTGCCCAGAGTTCCTCCAAACTACAAAAAATAATAAAAATAGTATACACTAAGGAAAAGAAGTACAAAAAATGAGAACAGAAAGTGGATTACTCATGTGTCATAAAAACTGGAGTTTACGATTGGAAGCATAGGGAAAAAAAGATTCCACACAATTCTTAAATATTAGAAGAGCTGATTAGAACCACAAGTGACTGCTCATATCTTAATATCAAAGTATGAACAGAATAAAGAAACACTCAGCTATAGATTGTTCTAGAGAAATAATTGTTGTTATGAGTGATATTATTTACATAATGAATGTGTATAAAATATCGCGTGTCCGATCTGAGAGAGGGGATATGTAGTGTTTCGAGAATTTCTGCGTAAATTCTAGAACCACTCAGCCTTCTACCATCTCAGATATACGATATTTTAGAAGTGAGTGTGGGATGATAGAATCCTACCTACTGCACGTCACATGTTTGTGTGTTCAGGTTTGAAATTCAGTCGCGAGAAGAATGTAGACGTGGCGGTCGAACGGCGACGAGAAGTACTTGTCGGGCGATCCATGGAAGTTTTAGTGAAAGTGTACAGAAGAACCATGGAACTTATATGATATTATGTGCTAATTGTGTAAGTGACCATTGTTTTAATAACGAGAACAGCTGAGAAGGTACTCTTGAGAAAAACTCTTGTCTTAGCCTTGTTGAAGGGAAGACGTGCATTCTGATTCACGTCGAGAATGGACATGGTGTTTAAATCACCTTTCTCTTATATGTAAAAAGAGAGTTAGCAGCAGCATGGCAACTAGTAAGGAAGGTTAACTAGTGAGGAAGGTCGGCGAGCATCTCAAGTAAGTCATCTCGGAAAACAAGTGGGAGTTAGTATATCTACTTCACACTTAAATCGTCGTCCAAACCCATTAGAAGTTCATGGTTATCAGAAGTTTAGTAGAAAAATGGATGCAACCTATTTATTATTACTTTGATACAGCCATTTCAAAGAACTTGTTGACAGGAAGCAACACAATTTAAAGTGGCTGATGACATCCAAGGTGGTGAAAAAAGCTGACATCCTTCAGAGCATTTCAACAATCATAGAAAAAAAAGAATCTCAGATAAATGTTAGAAAACAACAAGTCTTTTTGGTATTTACTAGACGAAGTTTTATATACAGACTTTTTTTAAAATAAAGGCGAAAACATTTGTTTATTTAACTAATAAAGAACTTAATAATAATAATGATAATAATACATTCAATTACAGAAGTGAGGAAAGATCCAGAAAGAATCAACATCAAAGAATCAGAAATAGCAGAAAGAAACCGTTTTAAAAACAAAATACTAAATTTGGACGGCTTTCCAAGCACAAGAAATTAAAAAATCGAGAACAACGTGGGCAGAGGAAAGGAAGAGACTTCAGGGGGACAAATTGAGGGAATACTGGAAAAATAGGAAATAACAGCAAAGGAAGAAGAAGAACTGAAGTTGAAACTTCCTGGCAGATTAAAACTGTGTGTCGGACCGAGACTCGAACTCGGGACCTTTGCCTTTCGCGGGCAAGTGCTCTACCATCTTTTTTTTTTTAATATCATTTTGTTCGTTTTCGTTAGTTGTATCTGCTCGGAGCGGACGTCACAAGACAGCCGTTTCAGGTCGTCGTTGATCCATTAATTCAGTTTTTTTATTACAGAGGACAGCTAACCCTCTGACCGAATGAGTACCGTGCCGGCGCCAAAGCACGACTCACGCCCCGTCCTCATAGCTTTACTTCCGCCAGTACCTCGTCTCCTACTTGCTGTGAGGACGGGACGTGGGGTCGTGCTTGGGTAGCTCAGATAGTAGAGCACCTGCCCACGAAAGGCAAAGGTTCCGAGTTCGAGTCTCGGTCCGGCACACAGTTTTAATCTACCAGGAAGTTTCATAACAGCGTATACTCTGCTGCAGAGTGAACTCATTCTAGAACTAAATTTGTTAATGTGATCCTAGTTGGTCAATAAGATTGTAAAAAAATACATTTAACTAGTAAATAACTTAAGAACAATAATAATAATAATAATACACTACAATGCGATGAAATCCCGTTTGTATTCGCATTTGTGTATAAGTTAAATATATGTATGTGGGTTGGCCACAAATTTCATTGGGTGCAATGAGGTGAGAGGGTCCTCTGTGACATTACCATTCACAGCACAGCTGCATGTGATACCTACTGTGTGTTCAAAGTAACTGTGGTTCAAACTGAGTGAAAAGCGATGAATACCGGTAAAAGTGATATCGATTATTTATATTCATTCTTTAACTTTGTTGATGAGCTTTGGGTGGCTCATTGTGCTATATCCACTTCCTTCAAGCCAGCTGGTAGCTCTGCCTGATTAAAATCCAGTGTTTTTTAACCTCTACATTAACTGCTCCTATTGAAATCTCATCATATCAAGTATCCTTCCCTTACTAAATACCTTGACTGGCTTTATACTCCTCATCTGACATTGCTTTCGAAAACGCTTATTTTTATTATGAACTGGCTGTTACCTGTGGCTGCACTTCCATATTAGTAGCTTTGTTATGATGACTGATGGTGAATAAGTAAGCTACTGTACATGCACTAACATCATCTTCCCACACATGTCTGCCTGTTTGGGTCAACATAGATCGTGATGCGTGCCCTGCTCTCCACCTCACAAACTATTTAGTTGTGTCAGCATGTGCAGTGTCACTGCCGAGCAATGCGTACAGAGGGGGCATGGGCGGGAGTATGCTTCTATGCATCATGCTACTGAAGTAGCTGTACATTATAAAATGTTTACATCATGCAACAAATAGAGTGGAAGTACGGATTAATCACATTGAAGATTGTATAAGCTTTATATTCATTGCTTTGAATCTTATCACATAGCACATATCAACCAATAAAAGCATTTTCACAAATATGATAAAGATCGAAAGTCAAAGAATAAATAGCTTGTCCAAAGAGTAAATATTTTTCTTTAACTTGTGTAACGTTCTTCAAATCAATAAGTATATGTTACTTGACATCTTCTAAATCAACCTACATTCCTCCGAGGTTTCAAGCTATCTCCATATCAAATTTCATCGAAACCTGTTCAGAGAGCCAGTCGTGAAAACTTAACACAGATACTTTCGCATTTATAATTTTAGTATGGATAAAACTTTCAATTAGGATATCTTTTTTTCTGATTTTGATGCAATAAAGCCTATACTGTGCCCCAAGCTATGTTCAAGTTACCAGTGAAAACCACATGAAAGAGATGAGCGTGTTCAAACAGAGAAACAACCGACAAAAACTTTAAATCACAATATCCTTCATTTCTTGATCCAATTTTGTTGAAATAAAGCTGCACTCAAGTTACCTGTGAAAACTCCACGAAAACTCGTTTAGTGGTTTTGGAGTGTACCGTGTTTGTTTTAAACAGACAAGATGGTTTTAGTAAAACTTTAAATTCCACTATATTTTTTTCGGTGATCCGATTTCGATGAATTAAAGTCTACACAGCTATACCCAAGACACCTGCGAAAACCGCGTGAAACCTCGTCTAGTAGTTTTCGAGAAGTGTGTACAGAGAAATATTTACAGTAAGCTTTGGATGCCTGTAAAAATTGAGAAAAGGACGCTAAGTAATTTAATCTAGAATACCTAAGTATTCTGAAATATAGTATCATAATCAACATTTCCAACTTCCTGCCTGATAAGTCTATTTCTCTTAGTTTTTGTCTCTATTTTTTCAGCATCATACGAATCTATGGTAACTTGCAATTTTATAGGGCAGTGATTGATTGAAATTCGAAAATTGTTTACAGCTTAAAGATACCGGTACTTTACAGTTTCGGTATCATTTAATAAAATATAGTCAACTTAATTTTTAACTCCGTTTCGTCGTCAACGAATCAATTTTCTATTTGGTTTCTTCTGGAATAATGTTTCAAGTAGAACCATATTGCTTTTCTCTGCAAATTCAACGAACATATAACGTCTGTCATTTCTGTATTGCATTAGTTTTCACTGAAGAACTGGTCTCTGGCTTTTGTCTTACTTTCGCATTCATATACCCTATTATCATTTTTAATGGGATTTGATGTCATTTATGAGCTGACGTACTGACGTAGCTCTTTGTAGAAGTCTTTTACCTCGTCATCAGAACATGAGTTTGTTGCTGCATAGAATTTAATGGTTCCTATGGAATATGTTTTGTATATTTTCTAAGACAAGACATGATCCTCTGTCTGAGATTCTTTTAGTATATTTAATATTGTTGTCGATTTCATCTTTTCGTTTTGAGGCTGAATCTGAAAGTGCCCTTCATTGCATTTTTCTATAAAAAAAACATCACTGTAATTGTATTTGGTCTTTGATAATCCTACTGTACGTCGTTTGATCTTATTTAACCAAGTCCAGATATATGTATGAACTGCCTGACTTGAAATTTGACCCATTACTATACTGTCCTTTCATAACCAGTTGTTGGTAGTCAGAAGAAGAACCCTCAACGCTCTTGAAACGTTGATAGTAACTCACCATTACGCCAAGAGAGATTAGCTTGTATATCTGCATTCTTTTACCTAAACTCTTTTATTTCTTTCTCCGTCATTTCTAAATGTTCCCACAAATGCGCATTTTTGCGTTTAGAGCGATGTTTGTTTTCATAATCAATGTTTTCTCTACCAGCAGATTCTCCTCAGTTGGAGAATCTTTACCTGTAAAATTTCTTGTACTTTTTTATGACAACTCCATATTTATGTCTGGATTTATCACTTGTTACTAGCTCTTTACTACTCTCTAAATTAGCTCTGTAAGATAGAACTGGAACAGCATCAGATTTCAACTTGCGTTTCGCAGGAATAGTCAACATATCACTTTTCAAATCCTATTCATAATCCGTCAGCAATTGAGGACACACAGACGTCAGCAAATGAAAACGAATCGGCACATTTACAAACATTTACCTGCTTTGATTTCAGACCATTGTTCTTACAAAATACATTGCGTGCCAAAAGGTGAAGCACACAAAAGAGGTGAAAGAAACGATATGAAACTTCACTGGTTGAGAGGGGATGTGATGTTATTTCGTCTACATCTACATGAATACTCTGCAAATTAAATTTAAGTGCCTGGCAGAGGGTTCATCGAATCACCTTCACATTTCTCTATTATTCCAATCTCGTATATCGCGCAGAAAAGAATGAACACCTATATCTTTCCGTAAGAGCTCTGATTTCCCTTATTTTATCGTGGTGATCGTTCCGCCCTATGTAGGTCGGTGTCAACAAAATATTTTCGCCTTCGGAGGGGAAAAAATGGTTCAAATGGCTCTGAGCACTATGGGACTTAACTGCTGAGGTCATCAGTCCCCTAGAACTTAGAACTACTTAAACCTAACTAACCTAAGGACATCACACACATCCATGCCCGAGGCAGCACTCGAACCTGCGGCCCTAGCGGTTGCGCGGTTCCAGACTGTAGCGCCGGGAACCGCTTGGCCACTCCGGCCGGCTCGGAGGAGAAAGTTGGTGATTTGAATTTCTTGAGAAGATTCCGTCGCAACGAAAATCGCCTTTCTTTTAATGAGTTTCAGGCCAAATCCTGTATCATTTTTTGTGACACTCTCTCCCATATTTCGTGATAATACAAAACGTTCTGCCTTTCTTTGAACATTTTCGATTTACTCCGTCAGTCCTACCTGGTAAGGATCCCACACCGCGCAGCAGTATTCTAAAAGAGGACGGACAAGCGTAGTGTAGGCAGTCTCCTTAGGAGGTCTGTTACATTTTCTAAGTGTCCTGCCAATAAAACGCAGCCTTTGGTTAGCTAGCCCCACAACATTTTCTATGTGTTCCTTCCAATTTAAATTGTTCGTAACTGTAATACCTAGGTATTTAGTTGAATTTACGGCTTTTAGATTACGCTGATTTATCGTGTAACCGAAGTTTAACGAGTTCCTTTTCGCACTCATGTGGATGACCTCACACTTTTCGTTATTTAGGGTCAACTGCCACTTTTCGCACCATTCAAATATTTTTTCTAAATCGTTTTGCAGTTTGTTTTGATCTTCTGATGTCTTTATTAGTCGATAAACAACAGCGTCATCTGCAAACAACTGAAGACGGCTGCTCAGATTGTCTCCCAAATCGTTTATATAGATAAGGAACAGCAAAGGGCCTATCACACTACCTTGGGGAACGCCTGAAATCACTTCTGTTTTACTCGATGACTTTCCGTCAATTACGGAAATCGAATAAATTTTTAAAGAAGTTTGCAGTATGAGCCCTCTTATCAATATAACGTTGCACCCTCCCTGGCCTGGATGAAAGCACTGCTTTGTTGGGATTGTTGTCATATATCTGTTGTATCCTCTCCTGTGAAAGCTGGATCGCAGCTTTTGTAATTCGTCCTCGATATGGGATGTAGTTAACATGTGAGCCACTATGCATGTGCTACAGGGGACAGATCTAGGGATCTCTCTGGCCATGTGAGTACCCCAACACCACTCAGGGAATTCATAGAGAGACATGCCAATAAGGATGACCATTGTCCTGTCGAAATATGGCATCACAATACTGTCGCATGAGAGGTAACATGTCCATAACATACCTTTGTAACGTCAGAGTTCCCACAATCACTACTATCACATGAAATCATAAATGATGGCTCCCCACGCCATGAAACTAGAACTAATGTCCCTGTGCCTCTCCAAAACACTGGAAGAGTAAGATCTCTATCTGGGTCGCCACAATACTAGCCAACGACACCCATCCAGAGTAGTGCAGAAGACAATGTGCTGCCATTCATCACAGTCCATGCTTTCCAGACACAGTACCATTCCAAATGCTTCCGTTTCTGTTGCGTTATTAATGGCAGCCTAGGCAAGGGACCACTACCCGTTTTTCGGATGGCAGGTACAAATATGAAGAAGTTATAATGTGCTTGGCGCACATTAAGACGATCCTCACTTTTGATGATCAGACGTGGTTGACCAGAACCTCGACGATGAGTATTTGTACCCTCAAGATCACATAGTCCAACATCAGGTCACTCTCAGATGTCTCACAAATATGAATATTGCATGACTTGCCAGCGAAATGGAGATCCACATGAGGCACCGTTCAAACATGGTCAGGTGCTAATAACGCTGTTTCGCACGAGAATGCACCATTTCTGTGTCAGTCATAGTGAGTACTCAACATCTGACACTGTTCACGCCCCTTATATACCCTACCAGTACTGGCAACAACGCTAAATACGACCAACACTAATGCCCTCTGGTGGCCATTAATCCAGTCGCAGAGAATTGAGACTTTTATCATATGAATACCTGTCGATGGTGTGCACGTGCGTTGAGCTACATTGACATTCGACCATCGCTTCTGGCTCTTCATTTCTTTTTATCAGGTACTAGTGTACATGAAATTTTACTTTTTTGTTGCCTGCAGTGGTTACTACAACCGAAACCACATAACAAACTATTATTTACGTGATGCCAGTTACGGTATACTGATTGTGAGCAGTGGCAGGGTCATCTGTGACGTCAGCGTCACAGTTCATACTAACAAGGGAACCCCCCCCCCCCCCCCCCCCATCGCACCCCTCCTCAGATTTAGTTACACTCCTGGAAATTGAAATAAGAACACCGTGAATTCATTGCCCCAGGAAGGGGAAACTTTATTGACACATTCCTGGGGTCAGATACATCACATGATCACACTGACAGAACCACAGGCACATAGACACAGGCAAGAGAGCATGCACAATGTCGGCACTAGTACAGTGTATATCCACCTTTCGCAGCAATGCAGGCTGCTATTCTCCCATGGAGACGATCGTAGAGATGCTGGATGTAGTCCTGTGGAACGGCTTGCCATGCCATTTCCACCTGGCGCCTCAGTTGGACCAGCGTTCGTGCTGGACGTGCAGACCGCGTGAGACGACGCTTCATCCAGTCCCAAACATGCTCAATGGGGGACAGATTCGGAGATCTTGCTCGCCAGGGTAGTTGACTTACACCTTCTAGAGCACGTTGGGTGGCACGGGATACATGCGGACGTGCATTGTCCTGTTGGAACAGCAAGTTCCCTTGCCGGTCTAGGAATGGTAGAACGATGGGTTCGATGACGGTTTGGATGTACCGTGCACTATTCAGTGTCCCCTCGACGATCACCAGTGGTGTACGGCCAGTGTAGGAGATCGCTCCCCACACCATGATGCCGGGTGTTGGCCCTGTGTGCCTCGGTCGTATGCAGTCCTGATTGTGGCTCTCACCCGCACGGCGCCAAACATGCATACGACCATCATTGGCACCAAGGCAGAAGCGACTCTCATCGCTGAAGACGACACGTCTCCATTCGTCCCTCCATTCACGCCTGTCGCGACACCACTGGAGGCGGGCTGCACGATGTTGGGGCGTGAGCGGAAGACGGCCTAACGGTGTGCGGGACCGTAGCGCAGCTTCATGGAGACGGTTGCGAATGGTCCTCGCCGATACCCCAGGAGCAACAGTGTCCCTAATTTGCTGGGAAGTGGCGGTGCGGTCCCCTACGGCACTGCGTAGGATCCTACGGTCTTGGCGTGCATCCGTGCGTCGCTGCGGTCCGGTCCCAGGTCGACGGGCACGTGCACCTTCCGCTGACCACTGGCGACAACATCGATGTACTGTGGAGACCTCACGCCCCACGTGTTGAGCAATTCGGCGGTACGTCCACCCGGCCTCCCGCATGCCCACTATACGCCCTCGCTCAAAGTCCGTCAACTGCACATACGGTTCACGTCCACGCTGTCGCGGCATGCTACCAGTGTTAAAGACTGCGATGGAGCTCCGTATGCCACGGGCAAACTGGCTGACACTGACGGCGGCGGTGCACAAATGCTGCGCAGCTAGCGCCATTCGACGGCCAACACCGCGGTTCCTGGTGTGTCCGCTGTGCCGTGCGTGTGATCATTGCTTGTAAAGCCCTCTCGCAGTGTCCGGAGCAAGTATGGTGGGTCTGACACACCGGTGTCAATGTGTTCTTTTTTCCATTTCCAGGAGTGTATAAGTTGGCGCAGTGGATAGGCCTTAAAAAACTGAACACAGATCAATCGAGAAAACAGGAAGAAGTTGTGTGGAACTATGAAAAAAAAAGCAAAATATACAAGCTGAGTAGTCCATGCGCAAGATACGCAACATCAAGGAGTGTGTGAGCTCAGGAGCGCCGTGGTCCTGTGGGTAGCGTGAGCAGCTGCGGAACGAGAAGTCCTTTGCATGACATTCAGAAACATGAACTAAAAATCAGTGTCTCGATGCTACATATAAATTATTATGCCTGTCCTGCAATGTTTTACCCAAAAAAAGATGACAAATGGCCATGTAAAAGGGTTCAAGGAACAACAATAAGAGAGAAACGAAAAAGGAAACAATATAAAAACGAAAACCGATAAAATGACAGTAATGTTAACCAACACTAGGAATATAATGGGTTAATAGAATAAAATGTGTTTTTGTAAATGTATCGTTGTTAATATATTTAAATAAATATATATGGTTACAGAAGAATGGTTCAAGTATTCCCTCGAGTGAAAAGTTTACTTTCTTTATTTTTGCAAAGTTATGATCTGTCCGTTCGTTCATTGAAGTCTCTGTTCACTGTAATAAGTTTAGTGTCTGTGTTTTGCGACCGCAACGCAAAACCGTAATGAAAGGACGTCCCTATCCAATGGGAACCGAAAACATTTGATCGCAAGGTCATAGGTCAACCGATTCCTCCACAGGAAAACACATCTGATATATTCTATACGACACTGGTGACGGCATGTGCGTCACATGACAGGAATATGTTGTCGACCCACCTAACTTGTACACTTGGCGAATGGGTAAAAAGATTCTTGTACCTTGCCCGATTTAGGTTTCCTTGTGGATGTGATAATCACTCCCAAAAAAGTGATGAATACATAAGAGTTTGTCACATAAACTGCAACAAATGAATGCAACAGTTTCACAGTCGCACAGTTTTCCCTGTGCTCTGTCAAAACATATGTTTTTAACGTTTTCAAATTTTTCCGTGTGTAGACCGTCAAATCCTGCATATGTCCGAGCAAATCTGAACATGTCCTGGAATTATGGAGAGCGAAGTTGATTATGTGTGAGTGCCTGAACTTTGATAATTGTCTGAAAATAAAAAATTAAACTTTTCACTCGAGGGAAGACTTAAACCAAGGACCTCTCGTTCCGCAGCTGCTCACGCTGACCACGGCGCTCCTGAGCTCACACTATCCTTGTTGTTGCCTATCTTGCGCATGGACTACTCAGTTTGTATATTTTGCTTATTTTTTTTTCATAGTTCCACACAACTTCTTCCTGTTTTCTCGACTGATCTGTGTTCAGTTTTTTTAAGGCCTATCCACTGTGCCAACTTATAACTAAATCTGAGGGGGGTGCGACGGGGAGGTTCCCTTGTAAGTGATCCCTACCGTATATTCTAATAACCGTGGTTTGTACTGAGCCTGTACCAACAACTTTTGAGAAACAAGGCATTGATTCACCTTATGTTAGTTTGCTGAAGAATGTTACATCATCATTACATCTTCCTATAGGTTTCTTCAGAAAAATAAGGAATTCAGGAGTCAGGTACGGAGATTTCACACCAACTTTTTTCAGGAGTCCTTGTCGTGAGGAACAAGGTATACATGTTAATGCAATATATGTGAACGATTTTGATTTTCCAGTTGAAATTTTTGTCCTTTATACATTTAAACAACTGTTGGCAGATATAAATGGAGTAGTTTGTCAGGAAATCATTGAAAAAAATATTAAAATAAATTTTAATGAACATGTCGCCAAGGCAGTGACATAAATTGCCAGTGTAGGCGTAGAACCAGTTTTTGAGTTTAGGGTAGCTGAAAACAGTGACTGGATGAAATCAGAAGAAACAAACAGAAGAATAAAAAATGACCTTGACTGAATTAGGTAAACTAAACAGGGCTAGCAAAAGTAAACATCCGATGTGTATTATAAGTAACGTTTACAATCATGTTATAGGCTCCTATCAGTTTCGACTCATGACAGCGAGACATGGGTATTTAATGCGAATTCATCCTAAAACCAAGGGTTCCTCTATGAATAATGAAGAGATGCCCGTTGAGATTTTCTAGGAGAGACAAAAGAAGTACAGTCATGGAATACACTGGAGTGAAATGAAAATGGAGATAGATGGGACTTGTAGCCTGGTGAATGGAAAGTAGACAGACCAAGGAAGTGTAGTTCCTGGGAGTTATTGTCTTGTTACTTATAAAGAAAAATAGTGTCCGTTTGTTAACTAAGCGCTGATCGCGCCGCAGACCTACATCGTGATATTATCGTTATTTCGTGCATGAATTTACATTATTTCACCGTCAGGCTTGGCGCTAAATCGTCAATAGGCAGGGAACAAACCATAATTTCAACCTACGAGCTCCTCTCCTTTGCGTTCATCCAACCAATGTCAAGCTGCTAATGGGACACGCACTACAGCCCCCGTCAGAGACGCTACCTGTAAATGTTACCTGAAAATTTACATGGCAGCTTACGTTTACATTAACTTAACTCAATAATAAAAAGTGTTACATGGCGTTGAGACCGAGCAACTTCTGTACACCAAGTGGCACACGACGCCACAGGGATTAGAAAATAGAATCAATGATGTATGCACAACCTTCACACATACGTATCAAAGCAAACACAGTCACCGAATAATAGTGAACAGCAGTAATACTAAGCGGATTTACAACATTTTCACCAGACTCTGTCACGACCCACGGTAACCACCCCGTTACGATGGTCTGCAATGACTTTAATTAATATAGCAACTAAGATATCTGAAAAAAATGTACTATTAAGCTTTATTATCTATCTGTGAACCCTATATATCTAGCACTGGGATCCCATTATTAGGTTTTTCACTCAGTAATACTTAAAAGATTGCATCAATTAATATCTGCAAGTAGGATTATGGTTTTGCCATTACCAGCATTTTGGATACTGCAGATTGTAAGGCATATGTAACATGTGCCTTTGCTGATCTACAGTGTGCTCTTTACAGTTACAAACTCGGAAATCGCCTTAGTCAGTTGAGGGAAAACTTAAATCTGGGTGATCAAACGGAGATTTGAACCAGCTCTAATTTATATTCAGAAGTCAAGATATTTTGAGAGATCAAATAACTGTTATCATCAGACGCTTATAGTTTGCCAATCTGATAGATAAATTCTTAGAATCAGGTAGTGTTCCACTACTTCTTCAAAGCTTTTTTTTAAGTAAGAGATAAATAATTGTTGATTACTGTACCTCATAAAGCTTTCAGAATGATACTAAATGAAACGTTCTTCTTTTTCATCTTTCGTTCCTACTCATAGTTTTCTTCGTATTTTCTGATATTAAAACATAGTTACAAGGAAGCTATGAAAAGTAATGATTGCGAATTTTTTAATGTGAAAACTCTTAAAGACTTAAATAAAACAAACTTTATTAAAATTCTACCTTTTTATTCTTCGCGTCTACGTATTTACTTCTCAACATAGTCAGCATGGTGACGAACACATTTCTCTCAGAGAGAGACCAGTTTGCTGACACCGTCATATAGAATGTTTCACTTTGTTGGCAGAGTCACAACTTCACTCCTGGTTGCACCGCTTCACCACTAGCAAAAGAAAGTCCTCGGGGGTTTCTTCAAGTTTCGGAATATGATCGACGACAGTGAATCCAAGGCATCAGATTGTTGCAGACGCTCCAGAGCTCGGGTGTGGTCTGGCATTTGCGTGCTGAAGGAGAGGGTGCTCCATGTGTGGACGTTTACAAACTCGATTACAGGACGCTGTTATTCACGCACCACCATAGTTACGTTACTCACCGCCATGTTACACCCTACAATTCGGAGCCCTCTCGTGGCAGAGGATTATAACTTGTGCCAACGAAGCATGAAAGTGGCCGAGTAATACGTACGACATGTAACACCTCAACGGATAAGCAAAACAGAATAAAAACTTTGTAGGCTTATTTTTCAATATACAATCGTAAATTTAAAGCGATAAAACATGGTAGAAAAACTTGACGTCTGAGTATATTGTTTGTATTAATTCCATATGTAAGATACCATATTTGATGAAAATCATTATCATTCCTTGGGTATGGCTGAGAATCACGTCGAATTTCTTGTAAGATAATTTTTTCGCAAAAAAACTTGACAAAGGTATTTGACTAAGGCCTAAGCCAAAAAAGTCATACAACAAATATCAAAGATACGAAGTGTACTACATGCCTGGATATCCTCAACTGTACAAGTGTAAGAGTAACACCATCATAACACCAACAACATCTACACATGTTGTGTGCTGTTATGGTCTTCAGCCCGAAGACTGATTTGGTGTAGCTCTCCATGCTACTCTATCCTGTGCAAGCCTCTTCATCTCTGAATAGCCGGTCAGAGTGGCCGAGCAGTTCTAGGGGCTACAGTCTGGAACCGCGCGACCACTACGGTCGCAGGTTCGAATCCTGCCTCGGGCATGGATGTGTGTGATGTCCTTAGGTTAGTTAGGTTTAGTAGTTCTAAGTTCTAGGGGCTGATGACCTCAGAAGTTAAGTCCCATAGTGCTCAGAGCCATTTTTTTCATCTCCAAATAATTACTGGAACCTGCATCTTTCTGAATCTGCTTACTATATTCACCTCTTGGTCTCCCTCCGCGATTTTTACCCCCTGCTCCCTATACACACACAGACACACACACACACACACACACACACACACACACACACACACACACACACACTTCCCTCAGATCTCTTGATGTCCCAGGATGTGTCCTATCATCTAATCCCTTCGTCTGGTCAAGTTGTGCCACAAATCTCTTGTCTCCCCAATTCTACTAAGCACTTCCTTACTAATTACACGCTCAAGCCATCTAATCTTCAACATTCTTATGTAGCACCACATTTCGAAAGCATCTATTCTCTTTTTATCTATATTATTTATCGACCATGTTTCACTTTCATACATGGCCTACACTCCAGACAAATACCTTCAGAAAAGACTTCCTAACACTTAAATCTATATTTGATGTTAACAAACATCTCTTATTCAGAAATGCTTTTCTTGCCATTGCCAGTCTACATCTTATATCATCTCTACTTCAGCCACCATCAGTTATTCTGCTGCCGAAATAGCAAAACTCATCTGCTGTAAGTGTTCCATTTCCTAATCTGATTCCCTTAGCATCACCTGATTTAATTCGACTATGTTCCACCGTCCTTGTTTTGCATTTGTTGATGTTCATTTTATATCCTCTTTTAAAAACACTGTCCATTCCTTTCAACAGTTCTTCCAATTCCTTTGCTGTCTCTGACAGAATTATAATGTCATTGGCAAACCTTAAAGTTTTTTTTTATTTCTTTTCCCTGAACTTTAATTCCTATTCCAAATTTTTCTTTAGTTTCCTTTACAGCTTATTCAATGTACAGATTGAATGACATTGAAGAGAGGCTACCCTTCTCAACCACTGCTTCTGTTTCATTCCCCTCGACTCTTATTTCTGCCGTCCGGTTTCTGTGCAAGTTGTGAACAAACTTTTGCTCCCTTTATTTTACTCCTGTTACCTTCAGAATTTCAAAGAGAGTATTCTAGTCAACATTGTCCAATGCTTTCTCTAAGTCTACAAATGCTTTAAATGTAAGTTTACCTTGACATATTTTCTAAGATAAGTTGTAGGGCGGATCTCCGTGCGGGGACTACTCAAGAGGATGTCGTTATCAGGAGAAAGAAAACTGGCGTTCTATGGATCGGAGCGTGGAATGTCAGATCCCTTAATCGGGCAGGTAGGTTAGAAAATTTAAAAATGGAAATGGATAAGATGAAGTTGGATATAGTGGGAATTAGTGAAGTTTGGTGGCAGGAGGAACAAGACTTTTGGTCAGGTCAATACAGGGTTATAATTACAAAATCAAATAGGGGTAATGCAGGAGTAGGTTTAAAAATGAATAAAAAAATTGGACTGCGGGTAAGCTACTACCAACAGCATAGTGAACGCATTATTGTGGCCAAGATAGACACGAAGCCCATGCCTACTGGAGTAGTACAAGTTTATATGCCAACTAGCTCTGCAGATGATGAAGAAATTGATGAAATGTATGATGAGATAAAAGAAATTATTCAGGTAGTGAAAAGAGACGAAAATATAATAGTCGTGGGTGACTGGAATTCGAGAGTAGGAAAAGGGAGAGAAGGAAACATAGTGGGTGAATATGGATTGGGGAAGAGAAATGAAAGAGGAAGCCGTCTGGTAGAATTTTGCACAGAGCATAACTTAATCATAGCTAACACTTGGTTCAAGAATCATAAAAGAAGGTTGTGTACATGGAAGAATCCTGGAAATACTAGAAGGTATCAGATAGATTCTATAATGGTAAGACAGAGATTTGGGAACCAGGTTTTAAATTGTAAGACATTTCCAGGGGCAGATGTGGACTCTGACCACAATCTATTGGTTATGAACTGTAAATTAAAACTGAAGAAACTGCAAAAAAGTGGGAATTTAAGGAGATGGGACCTGGATAAACTGAAAGAACCAGAGGTTGTACAGAGTTTCAGGGAGAGCATAAGGAAACAATTGACAGCAATGGGGGAAAGAAATACAGGAGAAGAAGAATGGATAGCTAGCTCTGAGGGATGTAGTAGTGAAGGCAGCAGAGAATCAAATAGGTAAAAAGACGAAGGCTAGTAGAAATCCTTGGGTAACAGAAGAAATATTGAATTTCATTGATGAAAGGAGAAAATATAAAAACGCAGTAAATGAAGCAGGCAAAAAGGAATACAAACGTCTCAAAAATGAGATCGACAGGAAGTGCAAAATAGCTAAGCAGGGATGGCTAGAGGACAAATGTAAGGATGTAGAGGCTTGTCTCACTAGGGGTAAGATAGATAATGCCTACAGGAAAATTAAAGAGACCTTTGGAGAAAAGAGAGCCACTTGTATGAATATCAAGAGCTCAGATGGAAACCCAGTTCTAAGCAAAGAAGGGAAAGCAGAAAGGTGAAGGGAGTATATAGAGGGTCTATACAAGGGCAATGTACTTGAGGACAATATTATGGAAATGGAAGAAGATGTAGATGAAGATGAAATGGGAGATAAGATACTGCGTGAAGAGTTTGACAGAGCGCTGAAAGACCTGAGTCGAAACGAGGCCCCAGGAGTAGACAACATTCCATTGGAACTACTGACGGCCTTGGGAGAGCCAGTCCTGACAAAACTCTACCATCTGGTGAGCAAGATGTATGAGACAGGCGAAATTCCCTCAGACTTCAAGAAGAATATAATAATTCCAATTCCAAAGAAAGCAGGTGTTGACAGATGTGAAAATTACCGAACTATCAGTTTAATAAGTCACAACTGCAAAATACTAACGCGAATTCTTTACAGTCGAATGGAAAAACTGGTAGAAGCCGACCTCGGGGAAGATCAGTTTGGATTCCGTAGAAATTATGGAACACGTGAGGCAATACTGACCCTATGACTTATCTTAGAAGAAAGATTAAGGAAAGGCAAAACTACATTTCTAGCATTTGTAGACTTAGAGAAAGCTTTTGACAATGTTGACTGGAATACTCTCTTTCAAATTCTAAAGGTGGTAGGGGTAAAATACAGGGAGCGTAAGGCTATTTACAATTTGTACTGAAACCAGATGGCCGTTATAAGGGTCGAGGGGCATGAAAGGGAAGCAGCGGTTGGGAAGGGAGTGAGACAGGGTTGTAGCCTGTCCCCGATGTTATTCAATCTGTATATTGAGCAAGCAGTAAAGGAAGCAAAAGAAAAATTCGGAGTAGGTATTAAAGTCCATGGAGAAGAAATAAAAACGTTGAGGTTCGCCGATGACATTGTAATTCTGTCAGAGACAGCAAAGGACTTGGAAGAGCAGTTGAACGGAATGGACAGTGTCTTGAAAGGAGGGTATAAGATGAACATCAACAAAAGCAAAACGAGGATAATGGAATGTAGTCGAATTAAGTCGGGTGATGCTGAGGGAATTAGATTAGGAAATGAGACACTTAAAGTAGTAAAGGAGTTTTGCTATTTGGGGAGCAAAATAACTGATGATGGTCGAAGTAGAGAGGATATCAAATGTAGACTGGCAATGGCAAGGAAAGCGTTTCTGAAGAAGAAAAATTTGTTAACATCGAGTATAGATTTAAGTGTCAGGAAGTCGTTTCTGAAAGTATTTGTATGGAGTGTAGCCATGTATGGAAGTGAAACATGGACGATAAATAGTTTGGACAAGAAGAGAATAGAAGCTTTCGAAATGTGGTGCTACAGAAGGACGCTGAAGATTAGATGGGTAGATCACATAACTAATGAGGAGGTACTGAATAGAATTGGGGAGAAGAGGAGTTTGTGGCACAATTTGACTAGAAGAAGGGATCGGTTGGTAGGGCATATTCTGAGGCATCAAGGGATCACCAATTTAGTATTGGAGGGCAGCGTGGAGGGTAAAAATCGTAGAGGGAGACCAAGAGATGAATACACTAAGCAGATTCAGAAGGATGTAGGTTGCAGTAAGTACTGGGAGATGAAGAAGCTTGCACAGGATAGAGTAGCATGGAGAGCTGCATCAAACCAGTCTCAGGACTGAAGACAACAACAACAACAACAACAAGTTGTAGGGTCAGTATTGCCTAATGCGTTTCTACATATCTCCAAAATCCAAACTCATCTTGCCCAAGATCGGCTTCTACAAGTTATTCTATTCTTCTGTAAAGAAGTCATGTTAGTATCTTGCAACCATGACTTATTAAACTGCTAGTTCGGTTACTTTCACAACTGTCAGCAACTACCTTCTTTGGAATTGGAATTACCATGTTCGTCTTGAAGCTGGAGGGTATGTCGCCTGTCTTATCACCTTGCACACCTTGTGGAAGAGTTGTATCACAGCTATTAGTATTTCTGACAGAATTTCATCTACTTGTTTCGACTTAGATCTATAATAGCTTTGTCAAACTCTTCTCCCATCTCATCTTTCTCTACCTCCATTTCCCTTTCTAGAATATTGCTTTCAAGTTCATCTTCCTTGTTTAGACGCTTTATATACTCCTTCCACCTTTCACTTCTTTCCTTAGGACTGTTTTACCATCTGAGCTCTTGATGTTCATACAGCTGTTCTCTTTCCCCCAAAGGCCTCTTTAATTTTCATGAAGGCAGTATCTATCTTTCACCTAGTGAAATAAGCTTCTAAATCCTTACATTTATGCTCTAGCTATTCCTGCTTAGCAGTTTTCTAGTTCCTGTCACTCACACTGCTATTTTTCTTTCTCCTACTATCGCATTCCAGTCCCCCAGAGCTATTAAATTTTCATCTCCTTTAATTGTCTGAATAATTTCTTTTACCTCATCATACATTTCTTCAATCTCTTCGCATATGCGAAGCTAGTTGGCATATAAACTTGTACTATTGTGGTAGGCATGGGCTTCATGTCTATCTTGGCTAATACAATGAGTTCACTATGACGTTCATAGTAGCTTACCCGCATTCCTATATTCTTATTCATTATTAAACCCACTCCTGCATTATCCCTATTTGACTTTGTATTTATAAACCTGTATTCACCTGACCAGAAGTCCTTCTCCTCCTGCCACAGAAGTTCACTAATCCTTACTATATCTATTTTCAACATATCCATTTCTTTTAATAAATTTTATAACGGACCTGCCCAGTTAAGGGATGTAATATTCCACACTCCAATCCGTAGAACACCAGTTTTGTTTCTCCTGATGACGACATTCTCCTGTGTTGTTCCTGCCTGGAGGTTGAATGGGGGACTATTTTACCTCTGGAATATTTTACCCAAGGGGATGCCGTCATCATTTAACCATACAGGAGAGATGCATGTCCTCGGGAAAAATTATAGCCGTTGTTTCCCCTTGCTATCAGCCATTCACAGTACCAGCAGAGCAAGGCTGTTTTGGCTGATGTTACAAGACAACATAAGTCAGTCATCCGAGCTGTTGCCACTACAACTACTGAAAAGGCTGTTGCCCTCTTCAGGAACCACACGTTTGTCTGGCATGTCAACAGATGACCCTCCATGGTGATTGTACCTGTGGTATGACTATCTGCATAACTGAGGCATGCAAGACACCCAATCGATGGGAAGGTCCATGATTCATGGGGGGAAAGCATGTATAAATTATCTTTGCTCGCTGCAATTTGTCTCTATATTTTAGATGGAAATCGGTAGATGTGATGTAAATTTACAGACAAATAAATGGTGAAAATTTCAGAAAGACTGGGTGAATATCGTTGACATGCTGCTGTGCTGTAAGGAAGCCACAGATGACAACCAAATAAGGTCCTGTTATGATATGAAATATTTGCAGGTTACAACAAAATCGAGAATGAACTATTCTGTAACGTAGCAGTTCACACTTCCTAGGGTCGTGTATATATATATATATATATATATATATATATATATATATATATATATATATATAATCTTCCAGCATTGTGGAATGCTATAAATGTGATTAAGGGAACGGTCTCAAACGCCTAAGACCCTGTAAAATGGATATTTTGCTTTAACATATATGTAATTAATTTTTCTAGTAATGGTTGCCTAACCTGTGTAAGATCTAGGTCTCCATCTCCAACAGTAGCATATATGTCTCTTTTCCCAGAATATTTATCGCCGATAACCCTGTCACGTTTTCAGGAATAAACAAAAACACAGCACAATTGGAATGTACATCTACTTTGATCATTTGGTTGATGTTACTTTTGAATTTCATTTTGAGGTTTTCAAAGTACCAAGCTTTGTGATACATCAATAGTTAGTTAGTTTTATGTTCCATGTATTATATGCACGATGAATCATAATGCTGTGGAACAAGTCATACAAGAAATCAATTTTTTTGTAAATATGCTTCCATGCTGATGATTTATTAGTTTTCTTAGTTAAATGAAGACAGATGTTAGTAATTCCTACCCGTCATCATTGACACATTATAGTAATAGATAATCTTCTGCGGAACAGGAGGAGTTGTTAAAGAGAAACGTTTTCAGTTTAGTTTAAAATTTTACTTCGCTGTATCTGGTATTTTATATCAGTGGGTAAATGATCAATACTTCTGGTTTCAGCATTGTGAACCCCTGTTTCTGCTAGAGACAGCCTTTATATGGCCCAATGAATGGCATTGTTCTCTTCTGGTGTTGTAATTACGTACAACATGTTGCTGTTCGAGTGCAGTGGATTATTACAACTGTGCTGTGAAACGGATAGATCGCTACTCGCATGCCGAGCAGTAGATAGGCACAATGAAAAGAGTGTTCACATAAGTTTTCAGCCAAAGCCTACTTCAGAAAGGAAGCAAAGCACACATACATATTCATACAATCATACTCACAAAACTCACACACACATGACTGCTGCCTCGGCTGTTTTAAAAAGAATCTTTTTTAAAGGAGGAGGAAATGCGAGCAATGAATAATTATCAGCGGGAGGAATTTAGGGCATAAGATACTACCCCAACAATCAGTGCAGTTACGTAGCCGTGTGCCGTGTGTTGTGCACGGACTAGATGTCGGAGATCTTGCGGTTTGAAAGGCAGTGATAAAACCACAGGAAAGAGGAGAAAGGACGGACACTAAGCAAATTGAGGCAAATCTAAAGTCAAATTACAGAAATAAAACTACTATGATAAAAATAAACAGTGCGTACATAATTCATGTACTGGTGTACAAAAGAAAATGTTGTTTGAAAGGTTTCACTTACCAATGAAATGTGAGTCCTTTAACCCAGATAATCCTGAATTATTTGTTTTTCAAAAATTGATTTATATCTTATCTACATTCATTCACAAGGTTGTAAGGAAGAAAGTAAAAACAATTTTGAGTATTTATTTTTATTTAGTATTTCCAAAAATGGGCGTCCTTCCAGAAGGACGTCAGGACAATAAGGGAACATGTTTTTAAAGTATATGACATTGCACAATTAACTTGTTTTTGTTTTTATACTTTCAAATAAACATAAATAAATTTGAATTATGGGATAAAACAGCTAATAAACACAAAAAACAAAGAAAATAACCTATACATATATTTTATGCACTAGTATGATAAGACAAAAAGCAACAAACATGAGGTGGTTCGTCACATTTTACGCACATAGTAGTAGTTTTTTTGTGGCAACTTAGACATTTCAGCTGCTTCTTCTTTTTTGTTATCTCGTCCGTTGGTGATTCAGCAACATAATGTTCTCTTCCATCAAATCTAGAATCTAGTTTTGCCCTCTTACTAGGACATCCTCTGCTGGTAGTGACTCTTTTGGTACTTACAAGAATTGCAGTGACAATTCGACGACGAAATGTCAGATGATCTATAGGTTATTCGTTGTGCTTCTAAAGATCCCAGGCACTTTGCTCTGCAATGTCTATAAAATGTGCAATGATCGGGAAATACCACTTTTTCTCTCTTATCAAGCATCTATATAGGGATTCATTTAGGTCAGTTCAATCTATGCCTCCCATATGAGTATTGTAGGAATGTAGTAAGTTAGGTTGAAGCACGCTAATCCTTTTCTTTTGTTCCCTGGAAAATCTTGCTACAGAGCGTAGTGGTTGCACTCTGTCAAAGTCGGTGGCTACAGTAACAACATTGTTGTCATTCCAACATACAATGGAAATCCCGGATACTGAGTCAGAACAAGTTTCATATGATCCTCTATTTTCTTTTATCATTTTATCTAGAAATGATAGAGTACAATTCTTAGTTTCCTCTTATTTTTCCTGTTGCTTCCACGCCCCTCTCTTTTAGGTCATGTAGCGCAGTAGCATTGAGCTGACTTGCTGGTAATTTATCTACACTTGGATTTTCTTCAGCCAGCCGAAGTGGCCGAGCGGTTAAAGGCGCTACAGTCTGGAACCGCACGACCGCTACGATCGCAGGTTAGAATCCTGCCTCGGGCATGGATGTGTGTGATGTCCTTAGGTTAGTTAGGTTTAAGTAGTTCTGAGTTCTAGGGGACTTATTACCACAGCAGTTGAGTCCCATAGTGCTCCGAGACATTTTTTGATTTTCTTCAGCACCCGAATCTTCATCTGTTGCGTCATCAGTTGAATTTAGAGGAGGGTGTAATGTTACACTCATACCAGTGTTAGGTATTTTCTCATTTTTTGAGTCTAACACATCCTAAAGTTCCATAAGTGTACATCGTTTTCTGTGAATACAAAATGACAACATATTACCCTGACGTCCTTCTGGAAGGACGGTTGAAAACATTATTGAATTACAACTGAAGAAAACATTCAATCGTAATAAGAGCCCACAAATAATATTGGTTAATTCTTTAAGATGGTATATGACAAGTTTCAGAATTATTGACGCAATATGAAAGAAAATATACATACCCATCGATGACAAGGTCAGTCAGTTCATCCATGGTAAAATCGGCCCTATCTTCAGGACACAGTGTCTCACTCACTATGAACGACAGCGTCAAACTGACTGTCGCAGGGCGCAACTGACTCTGCCTACTTCATGTAACAATGTGTCACACTCCGTTGCAACAATGAGTTATTCACAAAAATAAATAATTTTAACAGTGAGTTACGTCGTCCTTTCAGAAGGACGTCAGGGTTATCTGGGTTAAACTATGATCGGAGTGAATGGTATATACGTAACAACACAAACTGGCATTTAATGAAACAACTACGTCTCCACACAAGCAAAGCACCCAACACAGTCGAAACTGGGCACGGGACATCGAGGCCCACGAGAAAGACAGGCCGTGGCACGTACGACACGGAGGTAGGCCTGAGCTCACTCGCTCACTTAACTCAGCGGCAAAATGCGTTTCTAAACTCGCAACAGTGTGTGTAAGTACTATCGAGAATTGCACCTTCTACTGGAACCTGGTACTATGAAGTCTACAACAAAATTTAAAATTAGTTCTCGACATAAATGGTATAGCGGCTTGTTTATAGAATTTCGTCTCTTCTACGTAACAGCCCTCATTTCATAGAAGATGTGGTGCTTTACGCAACTGATAATCATTTTGGCAAGATTTTAATTGCATTGTACCCCAGTACAGTCGTAACAAATTATTAGTAGGCCTATGGGCTTCCTATTATTGTAGGACTAATAACAATAAGATTCCATAATAGTGGATTCCAGCAGGAGATGCAATTCTCGTTTGTACATACACACCTAGTTACGAGTTAACAGGTGTAGAAACACAATTTGTCTGCTAAGTCGAGCATCTCTTCGTGATGTACGCTCCGCGGCCTGTCTTTCTCGTAGGCCTCGTGCACTTCACAGTGACGTCAGGGTATCACCGCGGTGAGCCATTGAGTTATGAATGCGGAGAACCTAATATTTTAGGTTACTTAAAATGGTGGACATCGGCTTGGAATTTGTGACGTAATGACAACTTCTTTCTTTTTGCCTCCATGAACATAACTGTCACGACACTCCATCTCTTTTTTTGTTACCCATTGTGATTGCAGGGCGTCAAGCAGCCAGGAAGTTATGCTGCTGAGTTCGGCGAGATGTTTCGAAAGCGAATCGTTGTACATATTGATCTGTGGAATAGTTTTTACGAACGGGGGCGTCTGTAGCCCAATAAATTGCAGCAACAACAAGAAGAAGACACAACATTTGTCTTTTTTTAGATTTCCTAACGACACTAGGAAGTGTGAACCGCTACATTACATAATAGTTCATTCTCGATTTTGTTGTAACCTGCAGATATTTACTGGAGAATGTCGTGTTCTTTAAGAACAACAAAAATCGGTTTGACTCTAGACGACTGGAAAACTGTAGCCTGGTCAGATGAGTTCCGATTTCAGTTAGGGTTCGTGTGTGGTAAGTCCTCACAAAGCCACAGACCCAAGTTGTCAACAAGGCATTGTTCAGGCTGGTGTTGGCTTGATAGTTCTGTGGCCTGTGTTTACGTGGAATGGAGTGGGATTCTCGTCCAACTGAACCGATCATTCACTGGAAATCGTCATGTTCGCCTACCTGGAGACTACACTCCTGGAAATGGAAAAAAGAACACATTGACACCGGTGTGTCAGACCCACCATACTTGCTCCGGACACTGCGAGAGGGCTGTACAAGCAATGATCACACGCACGGCACAGCGGACACACCAGGAACCGCGGTGTTGGCCGTCGAATGGCGCTAGCTGCGCAGCATTTGTGCACCGCCGCCGTCAGTGTCAGCCAGTTTTCCGTGGCATACGGAGCTCCATCGCAGTCTTTAACACTGGTAGCATGCCGCAACAGCGTGGACGTGAACCGTATGTGCAGTTGACGGACTTTGAGCGAGGGCGTATAGTGGGCATGCGGGAGGCCGGGTGGACATACCGCCGAATTGCTCAACACGTGGGGCGTGAGGTCTCCACAGTACATCGATGTTGTCGCCAGTGGTCGGCGGAAGGTGCACGTGCCCGTCGACCTGGGACCGGACCGCAGCGACGCACGGATGCACGCCAAGACCGTAGGATCCTACGCAGTGCCGTAGGGGACCGCACCGCCACTTCCCAGCAAATTAGGGACACTGTTGCTCCTGGGGTATCGGCGAGGACCATTCGCAACCGTCTCCAGGAAGCTGGGCTACGGTCCCGCACACCGTTAGGCCGTCTTCCGCTCACGCCCCAACATCGTGCAGCCCGCCTCCAGTGGTGTCGCGACAGGCGTGAATGGAGGGACGAATGGAGACGTGTCGTCTTCAGCGATGAGAGTCGCTTCTGCCTTGGTGCCAATGATGGTCGTATGCGTGTTTGGCGCCGTGCAGGTGAGCGCCACAATCAGGACTGCATACGACCGAGGCACACAGGGCCAACACCCGGCATCATGGTGTGGGGAGCGATCTCCTACACTGGCCGTACACCACTGGTGATCGTCGAGGGGACACTGAATAGTGCACGGTACATCCAAACCGTCATCGAACCCATCGTTCTACCATTCCTAGACCGGCAAGGGAACTTGCTGTTCCAACAGGACAATGCACGTTCGCATGTATCCCGTGCCACCCAACGTGCTCTAGAATGTGTACGTCAACTACCCTGGCCAGCAAGATCTCCGGATCTGTCCCCCATTGAGCATGTTTGGGACTGGATGAAGCGTCGTCTCACGCGGTCTGCACGTCCAGCACGAACGCTGGTCCAACTGAGGCGCCAGGTGGAAATGGCATGGCAAGCCGTTCCACAGGACTACATCCAGCATCTCTACGATCGTCTCCATGGGAGAATAGCAGCCTGCATTGCTGCGAAAGGTGGATATACACTGTACTAGTGCCGACATTGTGCATGCTCTGTTGCCTGTGTCTATGTGCCTGTGGTTCTGTCAGTGTGATCATGTGATGTATCTGACCCCAGGAATGTGTCAATAAAGTTTCCCCTTCCTGGGACAATGAATTCACGGTGTTCTTATTTCAATTTTCAGGAGTGTATTTGCAGCCATTCATGGACGCATATATCCAAACCACGCTGGAATTTTTACGGACGACAGTATACCATGTCACTGGACCACAACTGTTCGTGATTGGTATTCTGGACAATTCGAGCGAATGATTTGGTCTACGAGATCACCTGGACTTGATTCCCATTGAGCATTTGTGGGATGTAATAGAGAGGTCATTTTTTGCGCAAAATTCTGCACTGGCAAGACATTCGCAGCTCTTGACTGCTGTAGAGGCAGCATGGCTCAATATTTCTTACTGGACGTCCAACGACTTGTTGAGTCCATGCCACACCGAGTTTTTGCACTACTCCGGGCAAAAGGAAGTCTGACACGATATTAGGAGGAACCCCATGACTTGTGTCATCTCAGGGTACTTGTCTTTCTCCAAACAAGCTTATTTCCTGCCTCTGACAGTACGATTCTGCACAGACAAGTGGGCAATATATATATATATTATTGACCGCACACTGAATGACGCATCATAAGTGAGATTTCAAAGTGAGAAGATGTGTAAAATACAGTGGAACCAATGCACAGACAATCTTTTTTCTTTAATATTTCAATCATATTTCACTTTGTTGATGTGCACAATACGATAGTATGCCTTGTTCTTTCCTCATTGCATACGTTTATACCCTAACAAAGAACACGTAAGTTTTTTGCAAACGTGAACATTAGAAATGTCGTGCATACGAGCTTGAAAACGTGACTAACAAGGAGCAGTATCAGCAAGCAAACAAGCATTAGTTTCGGAAATCCAGCTTCACTTGATACCGATACAAATATAGGAAAACAGGAATAAAACGCACTATGAAAGCATCCTTTTTACGTCACATCCTTCTCTTCTTGGTTATTCGAACTGCGTCAACCAAAACAAGTTACATTCACAAGGCCAAATGTGTCGTGTTACTAGAGCAAATACTCATTCAAGAATAGAAAAACGATTGAAATTCCTTCCTGACACTATGTTATTCGAGTAAGAACTGTAATTTTAATACTTACATCAGTTGTTGCATGCACACGACATAATTAATGAGCAAGAAGCAATAGCAAACAGTTGTCTGCTAATGTTTTGGGCTACTTAGAATGGGCAGGCCCCGCCACTCTGGCCTCAAAACAACATACTGCGTAAGTCTGCGGTGCCATCTTCCTTCATTTTTTACGTCCATGGTTACGTTAGCACTGTGGTATGTACAATGATGAGCCCCACAGACTGCACAGTGAGCGATATTGCTGCTTCCGTTGACGCGGCAGCAGAGAGAGACCGCCGGTAGCGGTATGCCCAGTTACACCACTGGACACAGCAGGCGCCGTATCGTCGTTTCGGACGAGTAGGCTAATGGGTGTATTCGATGCTGCCAGACTGCATTCGTCATCATCGTAATTTAGGCAGAAGATGTTAAATTTCTGACGTTTTTAGGGCAGGGGTAGTGTCCTGTATTCAAGTTTTTCGCTACGTTATTTTTCAGTAAGATAACGCGAGACTGCATGTTTCCTGTGCTTCCCTGTTCTGGCAGAAAGCGTGTTTGACTGTTGTTGTGACCAACATGTTGATTCTCAGTCGCCGACACTGGCACACCGCCACTCACCAGCCAGCACGATTGACGAATTTCCGGTACAATTCAGTCAGCATTAGACTTCTAAAACTACTATGGACTACTTCAGATTACCACAGTAAGTATAGACTAAGGTAGTTTTCCTAGTAACTTTGGTCAGTTAGGATTGTAATCGCGTTACCTACACACTTGGCGTGTTACATACATAATGGACGGTACCTCATTTCGATTGCTTTGTCTGCGTATGGCTCTATATGATCAGTAATGTACTAGATACCCCTAGAAACCGGAAGCAGTGAACCGTCTAGAAACTGAGTGAGGATATTAAAGGGGCTGCTTAATCTATGGAACATCTTTGTTCTACGAGGGTAATCCCAAAAGTAAGGTCTCCTATTTTTTTTTTTTTTTTTTTATAAGTATAGAACTCTGTGTGGCAGTTGGTCACACTGTTATGAAGAGTGCTTCACGCGCTGCGTGTAAACATGCGCACGCTGCACTGAGGCGCTCAGTCTTAGCAGCCGTTGAGAATGGAGCTCCCGTTGGATGTTACCGCCAAGTGCGAATTGCGCGCAGTTATTCGGTTTTAGAACGCAAAGGGCACTGCGCCGATTGAAATACATCGCCAATTGACGGAAGTATATGGTGAGTCGTGCATCGATGTCAAAAATGTTAGTAAATGGTGTAGGGAGTTTGCCGCTAGTCGGACTGAAATTCACAACGAACAAAGGAGCGGGAGACCATCAATTTCTGAGCAGACAGTGTTGAAGGTTGAGCATAGCATGCGTGAAGATCGGACCCTGGATGATCTCTGCACGTTGGTTCCTGAGGTTCCCCGAAGCACCGCTCACAAAATTTTAACGGAAACATTGAACTACCGGAAGGTGTCCGCAAGACGGGTGCCACGCATGCTGACTGAGAACCACATGCGGCAACGAGTTGATGCCTCTCGCGCATTTCTTCACAGCCTTGCAGCTGAACAGGACAACTTTCTGGACTCAATTGTCACGGGTGACGAGAACATTTGGCCGGAAAGCGATTCAGCTCAGACGACGAGGTGAAAGAAGAGCTTCATAACTTTCTGAACAGCATGGCGGCGAGCTGGTATGACATGGGCATACAAAAACTGCCACAGCGTCTACAAAAATGCATCGACAGAAATAGTGATTATGTCGAAAAATAGTTACATGTTCAAGCTGTAAACTGATGTAAATGATTGTATAAATAAACAGGTCTATGTACTCATAAAAAATAGGAGACCTTACTTTTGGGATTACCCTCGTACATAGATATCCTCCTGTCTGTTACTTACAAATAAATAGTATTTATAGCAAAACTGAAATTCTCAGTATTTCATTCAGGTTTTATTTGGAAATTGTTGATTTGAAACATGAAACAGAGATTTGTTGTACCGGTAGTAAAAATAAAAAAAAACATTGCAGATTTATCATACAGCGCTAGAAAATGTAATTTCTTCAAGAATGCTAAAATAAAAAAAACACAAAACAAAAACGTGTCAAACATAGCTTCAGTACTTAGTCAAGCTTATATAAAACATATTTCTGTACCTTTCACACTTGTGAATAATAATGGGAAACTCTTGCTCTTGATCATTATGAAAAACATTCTATTGAGTACAAAAGACAACAACAATAGTATAAATTTTTTATGTTTGTGCATGTAAACTGTACTTGCATCAAAAGTAATTGCTTTGGTTAGATAAAAGCGCAGAGGTTACGTGATCAATTTATTTTTATTACTTGTAAAATGCAGTTTAAATTTTATAACAATATAGAATACACAACAGACTAACCCTGAACGATGTGCGATTCTAATTATGTGCAAAACAAACAAAAACCAACAGGAAGTGGTCAGCTCCCAGTTTCCCTCTCACATTCATATATATTTCTTTCACTACCAATGCTGCCAGTACTACCAGTAATCCTACCATTTACTACATAATTTATGCAACCAACGCCATGTCTACGTTGTCTCAGAACCGGGCCAAAAACTTGATAGTCCGTCGAGCGTTTGAGATAGGACGTTAAAAAAACCGATTTTTGAAAAATAAGTTCATTTTGTAGCGCACATCTTTCTGAAGAGTATGATATATAAAACAGATATGTTCAAGGAAATGCAAGACATGTTATTTGGTCTTAAACTTACCGAAGTGTAGTGCTGCACCTCTTCACACAGGATTCTCCTATGCCTCTTCACACAGGAGTCTTCTATCGCACATCACTGTATTTCGCTCTGTGGAATTGAAACATAACCCATCAAACCTATATTCAGGACAGTGGATATTAAAATGTCCTGTGGTGCTTCCAGTCGGCAGGTTTGACGTCCTATCCCCCTTACAAAAAACTCACTATTAATGTTAAGTGGGATAATTTGTGACAGAGAAAATAAGAACTCTTCAGGATATCTGACCCTTTATTGCCTATTTGCTAATAACTTTGTTTTTCGTGTGTCAGAAAATTAAATATAGGAAACATAAAACCAGTAAAGAGAAGAGCAGTTGTGGATACATATCCTCCCCTCCTTGCGGGGCCGGCCGAAATGCCACTCATACCGCCCCGCCACTCAGCCCGCACGCTATTCGTTCGTTTCTTTTGTCAGTCCACTCGACTGACTCCAGTTATCGAGTAGTTGTAGTTTTCTATGTAACACGCACGATGCTGAAGACATCAGCTCAACCACATTGTCTCCCACAGTTGCAAAATTACAAGTGTGAGAAACTCACTTGGTACTATTGAAGAAGTAATATCTTTCTTTAATTCATAAGATGGCATTGTCTTGTATATGTATATAACCAGTTTAAATAAAACTTTCTTAAACTTTGAATGTGACTTGATTATCTTTTATTACGGTAAAAGTAAAGGTAGCTCACGATATCTTTAGCGCCCCCTCCTTGAGGTTTTTCTCTATCTGACACTGGACAAGAGACAAGCAAGACAGTACCCATTTCTTCAATCCTTAGGTGTCAGAATTTTTTTCTCTCTAATTTTGCTACAGCTTTACATGGTGTGCTTTCCTTTCTGTGAAAGAATCTTACGTCAAACGTTTTGCTACATGAAGAATCGAAATGTCGTGTAATACTGAAAAAGCTGTTCATATATTTAGTACTCAAGACTGGTGTGGTTTCTCGGTTTGGTTACGTCCATTTTGTCACTGCTAGATAAAACGAAATGCGGCTTTTTAATATTGCAGCAATTGTAACACACGCCAAATAAGTGATTCTGTTTTGGCACAAATGGTCATTTTCATGAACTCATTTACATAACTAAAACGACAGAATATAATGCATGAAGAACCAATTTCAAATGCTACTCGGCCTAATACAAGCAAGACGTTTTATGTTAGGAAACAAGTTTAATTTTCATTCATATGCTTCCAGGTTCTCAACTGTGAGATCGAAAAGTAGTAGTAAGAAATTTTTATATAAATTTGGAATTGTCGTATTCTGCCACATAATTTGTGTGATGTCTCCATTTCTTCGCCTTCCTCGTTCTAACAAACAATCTTGACATCACTAATTCTGTACCTACTCCTGCCATTGTGAAAACATATTCTCTGGTTAACTTTACTAACCCTGCCAGAATCGCTGGTTCATTTACTCCGCGTTTATTTTACGTTTAGGTTTTATTACGAGTTCGTATAAAGCGTTTTCCGCGCTATTCCGAGAGCAGAACTTAAACAGCTGCTAACCAGAGACTATACAACTGGCTCTTAGTAGTGAGGTGATTTGGCAAAAATTTTCTTTCAAAATTTCATTCTCTTGTATACACCGAGAAGATAATATATTATCTTTCTTAAATTTTATTCCTGTTAGTCATTTATTTCCATTCTGGATAATAATTATAACAACGCTGATTATTTGCACATCCTATCAACCACATAAACAAACAACGATTGGCATTAATCTATTTGGATTTATTTGGCTCAGGCCGGTATTAAGGCCCGTCCACACGCAACGATCTGTCTGCGCAAATGTCTGCGCACATCACATCTGCGCAGACAGATCGTTGCGTGTGGACAGAAGATTTGCACCAACCTGAAGTGTGTGCAAACCTGGAAGTTGGAGGTTTGAGCGAAACCTCTCAAATCTGTGGGTTCAAACCACATCTGCACAGACAAATTGGAGCGTGTGGACAGGAGATCGCCGCAAATCTGGCACGAAACACCTGTTTGCTCAGTCTAGTGTTTGTATTTGTGAGCATAGGGCATTAAAATGGCTGATACTCGTCAGTGTTCTAGAGAGTTTGTAAGTGAATTCATTGAAATATATGGAAACCACCCATGTTTGTGGAAGATTAAAAGTAAAGAATACAGTGACCGAGACAAAAAGACAGCAGCATACAATGCTCTAATTGAAAAATTGCGGGCAGTTGACGCCTCGGCAAACAGAGAAACGGTAATAAAAATTAAAAAAAAATTCGTTGCGAACTGGCGAAATTATTTGCGGATGGATGTCGAAACTTATAATTATCTCTTAAAGCTTGTAACCTCTCATATTATGAGAAAAAAAATACTTGTATGAGAAGCGCAATTTCTCCTCATGAACGGCTGGCGGTAACATTAAGATTCCTAGCAACAGGAAGGAGCTACAAGGATTTGGAATTTTCAACTGCAATATCGAAACAAGCGTTGAGTAAAATAATACCCAACACATGTGAAGCTATTTACGCTGTCCTGAAGGATGAGTTCATGAAGGCAACCTAAGTAAATTAAGTCTGTCAGCGAACTGTTTACCGAAAAGAGTTATCCAAAGTTCAGAAATCTAGAAGATCTGGTGTAAGAGTAGATCAAGTATACCAGCCAACGTTATGGTATTTTGATCTGCTTGGCTTTCTTAGTGATCAAGAAACGCCAAGACCAAGCAGGAGTACAATTGAAGATGAAATTGGAGTGTCAATGTGCCAGGAAATGGAACACGAGGTAATGTAAAACAAAACAGGTTCGCCCTGCAACTCTCGCAGTAAATGTACGTGAGAAAACTGCTTTCGCTTTAGCAACCACTGTCTACACCATTTTGACCGCCTCCTCTGTTTCCTGCGGTTGGTCTGAATGTTTTTTGCAACACAAGTTGCGAACACAGACCATAACAGGACTTCCTCCATTTCTATATTTCAAAATAACTGAATAAAATTTTTGACGTTTACGGGGAGCGTAGTCGCTTGCCACGGATTTTTCTTTTCTACACCGACAGATGGCGGGCGAGTAGTAGATTGGGGTTTGTGTCGTGTGAACACACCACATTTGCAGCGATCTTTTGCATGTACAGACATCTGCGCCAATGTCTGCGCAGACAGATCGTTGCGTGTGGACCGGGCTTTACACTATCAAATTTCTTTGTCAAAGATTTGATCAAAGATGTGATCCAATATTCCGTCCAATATATTTGACAAAGATCTTTGACGTAGCGCTAGAGGGGGTATTACACGGTCATCAAATTTTTCGTCAAAGTTCAAGATGGCTGACAACAACTTGTTATTAACCGCAGCAGTTCTACGTATTCCAGTTGCATTGTGTGCACATGCGGAAAAGAAGTGGGGGAAAAAATGGAACCATACATACGAGGTTGACAGTCTTAAAAGTCCTGGGATTACAACTTGATAATAAATTCAGTTGGGAGAAGCACACCACAGAACTGCAGAAAGGCCTTAACAAATCCGTATTTGCAATTCGAGTGTTAGCAGACATAGGCAATATAAAAATGAAAAAGCTTGCATACTTTCATTCCATAATGTCATATGGGATAATATTTTGGGGTAAATCTTGAAGTCAAACAAGTTTTCAAGGTCCAAAAGTGTGTAATACGTATTATTTGTGGAGTAAATTCACGGACCTCCTGCAGAAACCTCTTCAAAGAACTGGGTGTACTAACTACTGCCTCTCAGTATATTTACTTCTTAATGAAATTTGTCGTAAATAATATATCTCTTTTTCCAACAAACAACTCAGTTCATACATACAATACCAGGAACAAAAATGATCTGCACAAGGACTTAAAAGCGTCTGTGATCTATTCTGTTACTCCTTTTTATTCTCTGTGGGTGTTTTTAGTATTTGGAAAAAGGGACCGATGACCTTCGCAGTCTGGTCCCTTTAATCCCACAAACCAACCAACTTACTTTAGTTCAAAAAGGGGTCCACTACTCAGGAACACTCATCTTCAATAATTTGCCAGGAAACATAAAAAAATTAGTTACAAATAAAGATCAGTTTAAAAGGAGCCTGAAAGACTTACTACTGGCCAACTCCTTCCACTCCATTGGCCAAATTTTTAATAGAAACAAATGATCTATTTATTCATACTATTAGTATTGTTATTTCAGCTTTAAAAGAATCGACATGTTCCACATCCACGAGGCTCTCCTCAGCACGGATCTATGGAACGAAAAAGTAATCTAATCTGGGTGAAGCCGTGGGTTTTACGACGACACGATAAAAGCATTCAACAAAACTTGTTACGTGAGCTTACAGTGGAAGACGTCAAGTCGTACATCAATTACTTAAGAATGGATGAGCATACATTTCTGTATGTGCTCAATGAAGTGTATCCTCATATCACAAAGCACAATATTCACTTAAGAACTGCTACATCTTCAGAAGACAGGCTCACTATAACACTCCGATTCCTTGCTACAGGAGAGGGTTAGGTTAGGTTAGGTTAGGTCTCCAATCTTCTTAATCTATTTTTGTATTCAGGGTGCCTCACGTTGTAAAGCGCCTCATCAGCTTCAGACATCTCTATTAATTTTGTAGTTGTCGGCACACACCAATTGTATTTACCGGCAATGGTTATAAAAACACTACAGACGACAGTACGCTGCAGCGATGCTAGCGCTCCATGTGGTAACATGTCACATTGCAGTGAACAGAAGACAAGCGGTTTCTTTGATCAAATATACAGCGAGGCCCTAGATTTGATCAAATATTGGACGACATTTGACAAAGTCCCTATTACACTATCAAATATCTTTGACAAAGATATTGGACAAAGAAATTTGATAGTGTAATACCGGCCTCAGATCGTTTAGCCAGGTCCCCTTTAGTCTGCGAGAAAGCTTTCTATTTCTAGAGGCTACGGGGATTCCTCTAACAGAGACATTACATATACTATCCATGCATTCAAAAATTAACGTTTGATTCATTCGGAAATCAACTTGGAATGTGTTCAAAAACTAACATGGATGCGTCTCAAAATCATATGTATAATCAACTGACCAATGTGCACTGGATGCTAGGCGCTTTGTGAAACAAGGTTTCTTTATTCAAGGATATGAATTTGTCGCCCCCTGAAATTGCTGCCCGAGGCAGAGATACCTCGTGTTGCCCCCCCTTGATCTGGGCCTGTATGTATTGTACCAAAACGACCGAACTGTAGTTTTGGTAGGGCGCAACTCTAATCAACGTAGAAAGAAGTACCCGTACCTGTCACCATAGCTCAGTTGGACTGGACATCCAGGCAAGTTAGTGCCGTTTCTTCCCACCACAGTTGGCAGCTCTAGAAAGGCTTAATTTCGGCAGGAACGCTCCCGAACGTCGTTCTGCCACCTCCAGGTGATTTTCTTTAGCTCACTGGAACAAGTCGGCACCAGAGATTTGAAATTGCACACGTGTGTTAAATCGCATTTATAATTTGCCTCTGCGCCAGCATCAGTGAACTTACCAATGAGTGACTAGCGTGAGGCGACAGTCAACACTCAACAGGGTGGGGCGAGCTACTATGTGCTTGAAAATTCGGCAGGCACCAGTAGAAAACATGACGTTCTAAAGTCACGAAGACTACCAACTTCTGCTGACAAACATCGAGCAGAACTATGAAACTACGTTTTAAAAACCTAAATTTCAAGACACTATTTTGTAAAAAAAGTGATTTCGCGTGGTAAGTGTTATTGCAAGTCTTAAAAATTCGAAAATTGTTTTTTTTTTCTGGTTTGGGGGTTGTTTGTTGTGAGGTTGAAGACGTGTGCGTTCTGGAACCCAAGATTTTAGAAATTAAGGACTTGCTCTCTGTACTAAATTTCGCACTCTCTGCATCTTCAAACTACCTATAATTTTAATTATGTGTTCTTCGTGCTATACTGTATACTCACGATGAGTAAAATTTCTTATTCGCTACTGCTGGCGTTATTGCAATTTCACTGGCTGATAATGAACTTACGCATAAATATAACTTTCGTTCTACGGATTATACGTAAGACTGAAATTTAATTTACTATACACTGCATAGGAGACATAAATTCCTGTAATGGCGGCTTCATCTAATCCACTCAAAACCATATTGGTTGCCTAAGCGCCAATAGTTATTCTGGTGAAGTATTAGTCATCCACGGACCTTGAGTCATCCTACACGCAGAGCATAGCAACATGTAACTAAAAATATGTCGAAACTTTTTCTGCAAAACTTGAGTTACCCTCGTGGAACTCTGTGTAGTCTTTCTAGATGTGTTCGCAGTTGCCTGTGTGAAACGACAAAAGCAGTGGGCAATGTTACGTTCGGCACTGCTGCAGTGTCACTGCAATTCTCTAATAGCAGTAAGTGAGATGACTTTTTAATGTAATTCAAATAACGGGAGACAACGGTTACTCCTGATGTGAGTATGTCAAAAGACTCTATGCCAGCTGAACAGGTTCATTTTGCCCGAATGCCGTCAGATTTCCCACGATAAACTGTTCACAAAAGAACAGGAAACTGACAAGGCGTATTTTTATCTGAAGTAATCTGTGAGGTCCTGATGAGCTGAACTCCGGGAGTAAAGAACACTGCAGAAGCTCTGATAAGAAGAAAAGGCTGTAAACAAGTACAGGTACCGTCACAAAGCTGCATTTAACTTTTAAGAAGAACATTAAGCACATTCCGCTTTCCCGCATATCCGTCTGTTAACGAAACTCTCGCCGAATAAAGAAAAAGGCAGTTGGCAGTGTTTTACCCCATGAGGCTCTTGCATGTTGAGTTTCTACGTTAAGTTCCTGCTAACAAAAAAAGGATAGCCACCTATTATGTATGGTTTTTGAAACTAATTAGAAATGATCAAAGAACCTCATCCTCAATCAAAAGCTGTGAGTGATACTTTTTCCCAACAAAAAAGATCGCTCAGCTTCCTTCATGGGGAAATTACATTTCCTTAAGGTTCCTACTATCAATGTTAGTCTGACATCTACCTTTCCTACAGTTATTTTGAAGTGGACGTTGCATTTTAAATCGCATCAGATCCATGCCCCTAGGTATTTATTGGTTATGACTATTTCTAGTCACTTATCCTGAAGTAAGTGAACAAACAATAATGTGCCCTTCTACCCATTTATAGACAATAAGTTTCTGTTCAGGGTCAACTGCCAGTTATTCCACAAAGAGGTGATTCTCTCCAGGCCTTCATGCAGTAGCATTGCCTCTTTGCTAGAAACAGCTACTTAACTTTATAGAAACAATAGTAATGTCATTGTATGTGGTGACTTTAACATAAACTTACTCACAAAAAATAACAATCAGAAACTATTAGAATCACTACTGTTAACCTTCAATCTGCTCCTCATGATTTCATTCCCAACAAGAGTATATGGGCACAGCAAGACCCTGATTGATAATCTAATCCTAGATCCCACAAATTACAACAAAGTGATGACACGGGCAGTAACAAACGGTCTGTCTGATCACAATGGTCAAATGACATCCCTAAAACTTGCCTGCAGAAAAACAGCACATGGCCATTGAAACCAAGTTAAACATGTTAGAACAATAAATGCTGAATCTACTTACTTGTTCAGAAATAGTTTATGCCATGAACAATGGGAGGAAGTATACCACGCTGACACAGTGACTGAGAAGTTCAACTCTTTCCTGAACTTATTACTTAAACATTATGAAGCTTCTTTCCCCCAAAGACAGATTAAAATCAAACCAACCTGTAGCAAAAGGAAAGAGTGGCTAACTACTGGCATAAAAATATCATGTAACAAAAAGAGAGGTCTGTATGTACAACAGAGGACTAGTACAGACCCAGCAGTAAAGTTACGTTACAAGAAATACTGTAAAATTCTAACAAGTGTAATCAAGAAGACCAAACAGTTGCACTACGCACAAAAAATTAGCAACTCAAACAATAAAATAAAAGCCATATGGCACATCATTAAAAGTGAGACAAATAGGAACATAAAACCTGGCCGGCCGGAGTGGCCGAGCAGTTCTAGGCGCTACAGTCTGGAACCGCGCGACCGCTATGGTCGCAGGTTCGAATCCTGCCTCGGGCATGGATATGTGTGATGTCCTTAGGTTGGTTAGGTTTAAGTAGTTCTAAGTTCTAGGGGACTGATGACCTCAGATGTTAAGTCCCATAGTGCTCAGAGCCATTTGAACCATAAAACCTGACAATAATAAACACAATATTGCAGCCTCAGATTTCAACAATTTTTTCGTCACTATAGCTGAAAAAACAGTGAACCATAATAAACAGTCTCACACAGAAGCTATTGAACTACTTAACCACATGCAAATAACATCTAAAGTAGCACTTCATTTCAGAAGTACAACCCCTAGAGAAATTGAAAAAACCATAAAATTACTCAAAAACTCAGATTCCTGTGGATACGATGGCATATCAAGTAGGATTTTAAAATCATGTGCAGACTTAAATCAGTTATATATTGTGCTATTTGTGCAACCAATCTATGGAAACTGGTGTGTTCCCAGATAGATTAAAACACACAGTAGTAATGCCAATCCACAAAAGTGGAGCAAGGGATGAAATATCCAACTATCGGCCCATCTCTCTGCTGCCAGTGTTCTCAAAAGTATTTGTGAGAATAGTGTATGATAGGATTTATAGTCACGAAACACAAAATGCACAAAATTTCTTACTTGCTCCTACACAGTTCGGATTTTGTAAGGGCTCCTCCACAGACAGAGCTATATTTAACCTAACAGAAGAAATTTTAGGTGAACTAAATTACAAAAGGTATCCAATGGGGATATTCTGTGACCTTGCCAAGCCATTTGATTGTGTAGATCACAACACACTCTTAAAAAATCTTCCATATTATGGCATTAAAGATAAATCTTCGACTTGGAAAGAATCGTAGTTACAGAACAGGAAGCAAAGGGCTGTCTTAAGGGGGACAGGTACAGCACTAAAATCAGACTGGGTAAATATAAAGTATGGACTCCACAGGGCTCGATTCTTGGGCCACTAATTTTCCTGATCTACATTAATGATCTACCAATCACAATTAATAATAGAGCAAAAACTGTAATGTTTGCCGATGATAAAAGTATCTGCATAAAAGGACCCAACTCCACAATGCAGGATACAGCAATGAGAGTCTCTACTCAAGTACACAAATGGTTCACTGCGAATAGCCTAACCTTAAATCTTTATAAAACTAATATGATACAGTTTCTGACAAAAAATGAAAAAAATAAAGTTCCTGAAATACAAGTTAACAATCACAAAATTAATGAAACCACATATACAAAATTCCTTGGTATCCAGATAGACTCACCTAAGATGGAAAGAACAAATTGATCAGCTGGTCAAGAAACTCAGCTCATCGTGCTTTGCACTAAGAGCTCTCCATCAGTTAGTGAACAGAGAAATAATGTTGTCATATTTTGCATATTTCCATTCTGTCCTCTCCTATGGCATAATCTTCTGGGGAAATGCTGCAGGTGTTGAAAAAGTCTTCAGAATGCAAAAACAAACAGTGAGGCTAATATGTGCGGTCCCTAATGGGGCATCTTGCAGAGGTCTCTTCAAATCTCTCAGGATACTTACCATCACAGGTCATATACTCACTGACGTTATTTGTAGTCAACAACAGGGAACTGTTTCAGAAAAATTGTGACATCCACAACCATAACACAAGACAGGTGAAAAATTTCTGCAACTCTCACTAAAGTACATAGGGGAGTTACTGAGTCAGGTATAAAGGTCTTCAATAAGCACCCTATCAATATAAAAAAGGAAGTAAATAATGTACAGGTTTTCAAAAGGAAACTAAAATTATTCCTCATTGAACAAACTTTCTATAAAATGAATGAATACTTAGAGTTATGAGGTATAAGAGTGGGGGAACCTGCCTAAGAAAAGCACTACCTAAATGATAAAGTGTGATGCTGTTACTTGTAGTTTAACTGAAATTGTCATGATAAACTGTAAATTTATCTATGTCATTATGAGAAAATGTGAACTCCTGTGTATTCCACACTCCTGAGCATTCACTTAAACCTCTACTTAAGGAATGCAGTTAAAATTTGTATTCAATGCAAACCATGACCATGAAGCAAATGTACCTGCTTATATATGTCAGTAGCATAAAAATATGCACTATCACTTATTCTACTATTTTAAACAGTCACTTAAACTGTTTTTGGCATAATGCAGGCTTTAATACTGCATGCAAGTAATTGTTCTTGTTAAATAAACAAATGTCTGTGCAATGTGATGTACAAATGTTCATGTACTACTGTAATTGTATCAACTGACTTGTCCTATATTACTTGTACACTGGTTGTATAATATGTAATCAACAGGACCAAATAAATAAATAAAAAAAATGAATTTAGCATGTTTTACACTGGGTTCCTACTCACGGCATCTTTACAGTGTCCTCAGTACATTGCATGTGTCAGTCGTTTTCAGAACAGTGTTCTTTCGGAACTAAGTGAATTCTAACGTGTACGAATTGTTGGTGCTTTCATAATCAAGGTAGCTGAAGTGTATGGTATTTCAAGAGGCACCGTATCTACGGTTTATACAGCAGAGAGGAAAACGCTAAAACATCATCAGCTAAATCGTAACATGGACGACAGCGTGTGTTGCGTGATCTTGACAGACGGTCATTGGAGAGGTTTGTGATGAAAAACGAGAGGACAACAGATTCAAAAGTCAGTTGAGAACTAAAAGTCACACTCACAGACCCTGTCAGAACCAAAACAACCAAAGGGAGCTCCATAAGCAGGGAATTTCAGGGCAATTGTGAATTACTAAATCATCCGTCAGTAATGCAAATGCCCCTACAGGAAAATGTGGCACTGAAGCTATAAAACCTGTACTACGGAGCAATAGAGGAAAGCCATTAGGTCGAATGAATCTTGTTGCACATTGTTTCCAAATTTTGGACAAAAGTTAAACATGGCGGGGTTTAGCATTGATTTGGGCAGCCATATCATGGAATTCTGTGGTGTTCTGTAAGTACTCTGCAACGTCGCATTATTGATGACCATTACATAACCAATCCGGCTGATCAGGTCCATCCCATTGTACTATGTTTGTTTCCCAATGGTGAAGCTGTCACACAGCTCATATCATCCAGGACTGCACAAACTGCCAGATGTCCCCAGGCTGCCACAGTCCCCAGATCTCAATATTATTGAGCCTTTGTGGTATGCTTTGGAGAGGAGGACACATGATCATCGCTATCCACTTGCGTCATAATTATCTGAAGATGTCACAATTTTGCAGGAAGAATAGTGTAGGATTCCCTTGAAAACCACACAGAACTTGTAATCATCCAGTCAGAAACGATATATGCAATGAAGGAAAAAGTTGTACCACCAACAGATAATTTAGAGTAATGAAGTTTCGAAAATACATTTGTCTGGGTAAAATACACACATCAAAAAAAGTTTTGCATCACTCTGGTTTCCAGCACTTCTATAGATAGACGTTGACTGTGAATATTGTACCACAGACACAGTCCCTTTGGCTGTTCAGAGATGTCACTGAACCTGGCCAAACATGTAACCAACCATGCATGAGCTGCATCTATTAGATGGAGAGGGTCTGGCATCCAACCATTTCCAGTCATTCTGCCAGGTAGGAAGGACACGGCTCGCGTTGTCTGTAGTTCAACCATGCATGGATGGTCAATACTGCAGTTCGATCGAGTTATCATTGTTACTTTGTGCCAGGAAGGGCTCTCAACAAGGGAAGTGTCCAGGCATCTCGGAGTGAACCAAAGCAATGCTGTTTGTACATAGAGGAGATACAGAGAGACAGGAACTGTCGATGACATGCCTTGCATAGGCTGCCCAAGGGCTACTACTGCAGTGGATGACCGATACCTACGGATGAAGGTTCGGAGGAACCCTGACAGCAATGCCACCATGTTGAATAATGCTGCTTGTTAAGCCACAGGATGTCGTGTTACGACTCAAACTGTGCGCAACAGGCTGCATGATGTGCAACTTCATTCCCAACGTCCATGGCGAGGTCCATCTTTGCAACCATGACACGGTACAGATGGGCCCAACAACATGCCGAATGGACCACTGAAGATTGGCGTCACATTCCCTTCAACAACGAGGATCGCATATGCTTTCAACTAGACAATCATAGGAGACATGTTTGGAGGCAGCCCCGTCAGGCTGAACGTCTTAGGCACACTGTTCAGCGCGTGCAACAAGGTGGAGGTTCCCTGCTGTTTTGGAGTGGCATTATGTAGGGCCGACGTACACTGCTGGTGGTCATGGAAGGCGCAGTAATGGCTGTACAATATGTGAATTCCATCCTCTGACTGATAGTGCAACCATATTGGTAGCATATTGGCGAGGCATTTGTCTTCAGGGATGACAATTCACATCCCCATCATGCACTTCTTGTGAATGACTTCCGTCAGGACAATGACATCGCTCGACTAGAGCGGCCAGCATGTTCTCCACACATGAACCCTATCGAACATGCCTGGGATGGATTGAGAAGGGCTGTTTATGGACGACGTGACCCACCAACCAATCTGAGGGATCTGTGCCAAATTGCCATTGAGGAGTGGGACAATATATACCAACAGTGCCTTGATGAACTTGTGGATAGTATGCCACGATGAATACAAGCATGCATCAATGGAAGAGGATGTGCTACTGGGTATTAGAGGTACCGATGTGTACGGCAGTCTGGACCACCACCTCTGAAGGTCTCGCTGTATGGTGCTACAACACGCAATGTGTGGTTTTCATGAACAATACAAAAGAGTGGAAATGATGTTTATGTTGATCTCTATTTCAATTATCTGTGCAAGTTCCGGTACTCCTGGAACTGAGGTGATGTAAAACTTTTTTTATGTGTATATTTAAGTGATTAGCTTTGCAAGATCATGGGTTAATGTAACTGCAAGAAAAGCTGGTACATTAATAACCACTGTAGCTGCCGGAATGTCATGCAACGAGCATGCATTGTGCTGTACATGTGTCAGATGTCAGTTTGTGGGATGGAGTGCCATGCCTATTGTACTTGGTTGGTCAATACTGGGACGGTTAATGCTGTCTCTGGGTGAGGCTGGAGTTGTCATCCAATGATGTCCCATGTGCTCGATTGGAGACAGATCTGCTGATTGAGCAGGCCAAGGTAACATGTTGACATTGTGGAGAGCATGTTGGATTACAACAGCGGTATTTAGTCAAGCGGAGTCCTGTTGGAAAACACCCCTGGAATGCTGTTCTTAAATGGCAACACAAAAGGTCAAAACACCAGACTGACATACAGTATGGGATAACTACAAGAGTGTTCCTGCTGTCATACGAAATTGCAGGTTGGATGGATGTGGGCCCTCAACTGCCCTCCTTCTAGCCAACACAAAGCCATCACTGGCACTGAGGCAGAATTAACTTTCATCGGAAAACACAACAGACCTCCACACTCCCCTCTCATGAACCCTTGCTTCTCACCAGTGAAGTCTGCCAATGCTGGGTAACTTTTCAGAAATCAAATGATTTTGAGCAAGAAATTCGTCAAGCCATGTTCAGAGTGCATTTTTATCCTGAACAAAATATCCTTGAAGGTTGTTCAATAGAGAGTGGAAAAGGGTGCAAATCAGGTGAATAAGGTGGGTGCAAAAGACTCCCCAACCCAACTTCCATATAGTGTTTCTTGCCAATCTAGCAGAATGCATGTGAACACCATCACGGAGTAGCATCACTTTATGCAGCCTTCCCAGTCATTGTTCTTAGATTGCAACTGCAAGCCTTCTCAGTTGTTGACAATAAATGACAGAAGTGATGGTTACATCTCGGGGAAGCAATTTGAAGCACGCCACATCATTGTTGTTCCACCAGATACATAATATTATCTGTTGTGGATGCAAGCCTGGAACTAGAGGGGCAAACTGGCTATCTACCCTGGGTGGCAGTTTTTTCTTGAAGGAAAAAAAGAAAAAGAAAAAAAAGAGGTTCAGGAAGCGCCTAGCAACCAGTGCATGTTGGCCTATTGACTATTCATATGATTTTGAAATGCGTCCTTGTTGGTCTCTGAACATTTTGAACACACCCTAGTTAATTTCTGAACAAATCATAAGTTGATTTTTGGATGCGTGCATAGTGTAGGCATACATGATGACTCTGTCAGGGGAACCTCATCACATTTAAAAGTGAAATCTTTCCTGCAGACAAAAGGGGATGGGACTATAAGAGGTGAGCCAAATAAACCTGAGTGAGAGAATGCCAATTGCTGTTTGTCTGCATGGTTTACTGGGTTTGTGAATGATGAGTGTTGTAATTACTAGTGAAATCCATAGGTTCAGACTAGCAGTACAGAAATAAACAAGAGTAACAAGTAAGAAATCTTACATATTAATCTTCTCAGTGTATTCAAGAAAATGAAATTTTGTCAGAAAATTTTTGCCACATCGCTATACTACTAAGGACCAGTTGTACGGTGGCCGGTTAGCAGCTGCTTAAGTTCTATTCTAGGAATAGTGCGGAAAATGCATTGTATGAAGATGTAATAACACCTTGCCAGAGAATAAACGTGGGGTAACTGAACCAGTGATTCTGGCAGGGTTAGTGAAGTTAACTGGAGAATAAGTTTTGACAGTGGCAGGAATAGTGACAGAACTAGTGATGGTTTGTTGGAATGAAGAAGCAGAAGTAACAGGGAAATCACACAATTATATGGAAGAATATGATTATTCCAAATTGATATAATAATTTTGTACTCCCACCACTTTTTGCTCTCATGCTTGAGAAACTGGAACTTATGAATGAAATGTGAAACTATTTCCTAACATAAAATTTTGCTTGTAGTGGGTCTAATAGGCATTTGATATTGGTACTTTGTGAATTGTTTTCTCTTGTTATTTATGTAAATGTATGTAAATGAGTAGATAAAAATGACCATTTGTGTCGAAAAAGTGTCACTTATTTGGAGTGTGTTTCAGTTGCTGCAATAAGAGAAAGGCCTGTTTCATTGTATCTAACAGACAGTGACAAAATAGACATAATCAAATTGAGAACCACGCCAGTCTTCGATTCTTCATGTAACTAAATGTTTGACAAACTTTGATGTGGTAATAAATTCTTTTACAAAGAGGAAAGCATGCTGTGTAAAGCTGTAGCAAGATTGGAGAGGAAAAACGACTGGGACCTAAGGATTGAAGAAATGCGCACTGTCTTGCTTGTCTCTTGTCTTTACTTGTTTTATGTTTCCTATATTTAATTTTATGTCAAAAGAGAAAGTTATTAGCTAATAGGCAATAATGAGTGCAGATTTTCTGAAGATTTCTTAATTTTCTGGCTACAAACCATCCCACCCCGTATTAAGTGTGAACTTTTTAAGAGGTGTAGGATGTCAAACTGGCCACCTGTCCTGACTATAGGTTTGATAGCTTCCATTACAAAATATAGACGTTTGAATTCCACAGTGCAAAATACAGTGATGTGCAATAGAAGAATGCTGTGTGAAGAGTTGTGGCACTTCACGGTGTCACACGTAAGACCAAATAACATGTCTTCCATTTCCTCGAACATATATGTCCTACATATCAAACTCTTCAGATAGATGTGCACTACAGAATGAACATATTTTTGAAAAATCGATTTTTTTTTTGTTGACATCCTATCTCAGATACTTGATCAGGGGCTGGGTACCATTATCAACTTTTTGCCCTGGTTCAGAAATATTGTGGATCCAGGGCTGTGTGGATGCACGCAGGTCTTTGTACGGGGAGTTGATGCATTCCTTTCTGTTACTTATGTTAGCATAAAAACACCATTTCTTGTCACCAGTAATGATACAGGATAGGAACGGTCTGTGTTGGTTATGAGCCGGTAAATGACAAAGCAAACAGAGAGGCACATATTGTCACCCACTGATTTTTGTGATTTTGGCTTAGAGCATGTGGTATCCATACACCCAATTTTTGAACCTTCTCCATTGTATGCAAATGTTGCACAATGATGGAATGATCACAGTTAATCACATTTTCCAGTTCTCAAGTACGCTGAAGAGGATAGTTGTAGATTAATACGTTTAAATGATCCTCATCAAACCCAAAAGTATTCTTGAACATGGAGAGTCATCAGTGTCAACATAATTCTCCTTAAAACCATTCTCTTGTTGTGTTCTGTCCAGTGGCATTATTCTCAATGACAGCAAAAATTTTTCTGGTTGTGTCCACAGCTGTCACCCCTCTATTGAACTCAAAAAGAAGAATATGTCAAAAACGTTCTGATTTCTCCATTTGACACTCCATTTTCTAGTGGTCACAGCTCCACTCACTATGTCGAAATGACAAAATGACAATATATAAACTCAAAATTATTATCAATAGTCAACTACAAACGAAAAATGACAGTCAATAAATAAACCTGTAGCAGTTGAAATATCAACATGCAAAACAAAAACGCTATGAACATATGCACCAACATAGTATAGAGACAGAAAAATGCACCAGGGACTTCAAGTTATAATATGATAGAAATTTTCTTAAAGAGATCAGGATGTAAGTAGGCAGGAAATGGAGACTGCAGATAACATTTTTACCTTGAGACCCTTCTGCCATTGCTGTGGGCTTGAAGGAGCTATACAACCAGGCACTGTAAAGAGTGAGGAGCAGCAGAGATGAGGGGGTAATGGTAAAGGGGGAACCTATAAGGTACTGTAACTAAGGGTGAATGCTCTAAAACTTTTTTTTAAATAAACATGGGTAATACAAGAAGAAGGCTAAAATTATCACATAGGGATTTGTGGCTGTCTAATCACTTACAAGAAATGCACATGAGCCAGGTATCCTGCATTATAAACTCCTAACTAATATGCAGTTACAGATAAACTAGCCTCTGGCTGCAAGGATGGTTTTTAATTTCTTTAATGCATAATTGACTTCAGGACTGCCAGCTCATCTTCAGATGCACCTTGAAATACTCATCTAATCAACATTATGTATCAATTCATGTGATCATAGCTGGCTGCCATCACTGACCAGCAAACATGCATGATCCTTGTCCACAACACCACACAAAAAGTCACCTCAGCAGTGAGCAGCAGACTGTTGTTCTTTGGGTCTTTAGTCGAAAGAATGGTTTGATACAGGTCTCCATGCAACTCTATCCTGTGAAAGCCTCTTGGTCTCTGACTAACTGCTGCAACCTACATCCCTTTGAATCTGCTTACTATATTTGCCTCGCCTCTTGGTCTCCCTCAACAATTTTTACCTCACTTCCCTCCAGTACTGCTTTTGTGGTCCTTTGATATTTCTGAATGTGCCCTAACAAGCGGATCCATTATTTTAGTCAAGTGGACTAGACTGTCAACATAAAAAAATTTAGAGACTAGATTACGACATATGGTGTGAACTAGTACATAGACTTTACCCTGGGAGGGTATGTGACTATTAATTTGATCTAGTGTGCTGTGACCAAAAGCAGATATAATAGTCACCCTCCTGCTGGGCAAGCATTCAACCTAGAAAACTGTGTGACTCATTCCTCAGTAGGGGTTTTGTTGGACCTTGTCACCTTTTGGTCCGAATAACACAAAACTCATGTGGTGTGCAGACTAATCAGTCAAATTATAAACTTGATGGCCAGTACACAGATAAAGAATCAATAAAATAATGATAAAAGAAAAATGTATCACAAAGGATAAATAATGTTGGTAAAATGCACTGAATTAAATATTGCCTTGCAGTGTTCATTTCAAGTAAAAACACCCCCAAGAAAATCATGTATGAACTGTGGCTATGCAATTCCATTATGAATAAGAGTTTCTCAGTGACTGATGAAAATAAATAAAACAATGGGTAACAAGCAGAGTGATAAGAAAAGTTGTGTGTGCTATTTATTGTTGAAGTTTGTACCACAATTAAGTCGCTATAGTTACCACCAGCTACATAAGAAAAATTATATTCACACTCACAATTATAACATTACTGAAGTCTGTCACTAACAGAAGTACTACCATTCACATATGGAGCCTATAAAAGTTCAGTGCAATAACTGAAATTTACACAGAATTCAAAATATGCAAATCTCACCAATCTTACCATCAGCGAAACACCTCAGTGAAACGACATCAGCCAAAAAGCCTGAAGACTTGCTCTGCCTGCTTATTTAAAGCCTTGGTAATATCACTTACTTCTGTGTGCAACACACAAGCTTCCTTATGCCACAATATCATAACATTTGCAATTTTTCCGTACTCCATTTAACTTACATATACATATAATAAACATACTCACCATTTCTTACATACTTACATTGTTTTTATTATTCAAATAGTTGTAAGTTTTTGACAAAAATTATGTAAATTTCATTTGCACTACGCCTATGTCCATCTCAGTATGACTAACTTCTGCATACTGTTGCAATACCATACTGGACAAATCAAACACTGTTAACATTAATAATTACAATAAAATCTATTTGTACTAATAATTACTGCATGATACTTATTGAAAATGGAACAAGCTGCTGCAGATAATTTGTGTGTATGTGGATAATTCAGTTTTGGCCAGTGTTTCAACAACAACAAATAATGATTTGTTTAATAATTTATACATACAATAATTGCATGAACTAGCTGTCTAACCTTGCAAATGATATCAACACCTTTTTATTGGTGTGCCATATGTGCCCTTAATTTGTCTCTAAAAAGTTGTAACATATTTATAAATATTAAATGTTTAAACAATAATAGCTTCTGCTGATTTCAGAAATGTCTTTAGATTCTCTGTAGTGCACTTGCAAGTAACATTAACAGTTTATGTGAATGTATAGTATTTTCAGCCTAATATTTCAATCATTAATCCGTTATGGCTTCTATCCCCCACAGACCCTTTCAGCCAAGCAGGTACCTGTAAAATACTGTGGGAACTCAGTGGCTAGTCATTTGTCACCTCATATCCATCACACCTTTGCTGCAACACACTTCTACTCTCTCACCAAACTGTACATAGCAGTCAACTGGCTCTCTAAGCTTGCAACCAGATCTATATAATAATCCAAAGAAGCTACTCATAATGCCATATACAAATAATTAAAGCAGCGGGGACAGCATAAGAAGTAGCCAAGAATAAAAAAGAAGACATGGTGCAATATGGTGTGTAAAGAATCAAAGTAAAAAAGACCTAAAAATGGAGAAAATAGAGATGTTCAAGAAAAGAAAACCTAGAACAATTCAAACAAAAATGGAAAGAAACATAAAAAATGATCCAGAAAATTAGAAAAACTTTTGAACAATTTCAACTTAGAGGAATACAAAAAATTTAGCTAAAAATAATACTAGAAATTTTTAACAAACATTTTAAACCTATTTGCAAAGGCTATCAAACCTGGCAATTTGTTTAAATGGAAAAACAGACTTATACAAGGAAAATTGTGAAATATTAGCAACACTTTTTGACAGGCTCTTACACTGTTCAGTTCCAACATTTAAATAAGTTTCTAGCAAAACTAGACTATCTTGAGAAAGATTTCCCACCAACAGAGCTATAAATTCATGAAGCCATCAACTCAAAAACAACGAAGAAAGTGGTGAAGACTCCGTTACAGCAGAATTATTGAAATGGTGAAAACCAAATGTTATATGTGATCTCCACTTGCTCTTTCAGAACATTTGGGAAACAGTAAAGATTTCAGAAGAGTTGAAAACTAGTGGAAAAATGCTCCTATCAGAGCACAAGAAGGCGAATATGTTCCCGTTTATCTAAAAAGCTCTGACTGAAAAGTCGGGTACCAGGTACTTCATTCTACCTTCTTCAGGACCTTTATAAATTTTCTGAAAATTTTGTCATGAGAACATATTCATACCCTTTTTGACACTCAACTCACCTGTCACTCCCATAAGCTACTGTAACTGTAACTCATTCACATTCACTAATAAGTGATACCCATCCACTCCCAGCTGCTCATTCTCACCCTCTCATTCAGCCCAACACATTGTCATTATCTCTTTGTGTCTCACTGTCATTGTCCTCTGTTTCATAGCCACAGTATCCTTTGTTCTGTCCTACTCCTACTGTCTCCTCTCACTGTCATTGTCTTCTCTTTCTCTCTCTTACAGCTACTATCTCATTCATTCCTTCCCACTGCTGCTGTCTCTTCTCACAGTCACTATGTCTCTCTTCCTTGTTATCATTGTCATAGACTTTGTCTCTCATTATCACTGGCTCTCGCACACTTCCACTGTCCCCTTCTCTTTATTCCTCTCTCACTGGCACTGTCTCCTTCACTCTTTTCCTAGCATTGTTCCATCAGTGTCAACTATGTTCCTTGGTCACTGTGTCAATCTCTTTCTTTCACATTTCCACTGTCTGCTAGGATATCATCCAGTATTTATTACTTTTCTATGTCTTTCTTACTGACACAGTCTCATTCTCTCTCAACAGAAAAAGAGCACAAATATGTTCGTACGCCATAATTTTTAAAAGTGACGAGGAAGGTGGAATGAGACAGCTGTTATCCTGTTTCTCAGTCAGAGTCTTTTAAACTGCAACATACTCACCTTTTTAGTGCTCTGATATGAGCATTTGTCTGCTGTTCCCATTTTTCCCTGTTGCAGCAAGGCATTTCACTCATATGAAAAGATCTTTATGGACCTGTAAAGTTTTGATAGTTTACTTGTCTGAAATTGAAATAATGCAAAACAAATTTTACACATCACTGGATTTTGTTACAAAACTCCCTCCAAAGTTCCATCTATGAATATGATATGTATATATTTTGTCAAACATTCAAATATTGCAACCTGATACTAATTAGTGTGTGAACTACACATCCATTAATAAGGAAGATCTGGTTAGAAGCCAAATACAAAGCTCATGCCTACATCAGATTCAAGTGTATTTAATATACAGACTCTGTAATTGACAGGAATATTTTTTGTTAATACTGATGCTAGTAATTAGCTAAATTCTTTAATGACTACCAATGTTCACTAGAATTCATATTTGACTCTTATTGTGTTTATGTTGTGTGCATAATTTCTTCAAAGTCTGCAATATAATATGTCAGTAATGTAAAACGCAACAGTGTTTGTAATTAAAGAGAAATTATGCAGTCCTTTATTGTAAATGTAAATACTTACTGATTTTCAGCCCTAGCAATCATTTTGAACCATGTGGCTACTGTGAAATGTAAGCATATTTAATTTGTGATTCCAATTTATGTTAGGAAAATGATGTAATTTATATTTTGCTTATAAATTAATCAAATATAATTAACATTGTTAATTTCTGTATATTCTCTGGTTTCACAATTCTAAATTGTTTATTTGACAAACTACCTATACATACTCAGCAGGAAATAATGTACCTAAATTACGTTGTCCACAGTTTATCTCTGGGTATTAATTTTCTACTGTAATTTGCTAAATTTGTGTCTTAAGCAGTACTATCGAATGTTAGTAAAAGTATACGTAGATGTGCAACAGCACTGTCATTATGCAAATTGTAGCCAGTTTTCAGAGCGTCAAGATGTAGTGAGTTTGTAATGCCATTTGGTCAATGTTGCATGCCTCCCACACACTAATAAAAGAATTCATTGCAACTTCTGAGCTTTCATTCATGATTTCCATGATGTGACAAGATTGCTACAACTTCTTACAGCAACATATTATGGATAACAGGATAGCAGCAGCAAAGAATAGATTGGGATCTAAAATTTGAGTAGTAAATTCTTCCACCGAGTTTACATCACCTAAGAACTTTATTGATATTTTCATTCTTATTAGTTTCTCTTGAAATTTTTGGTACAAGCCCATCATGTTCTGTATCTGGTGGACAAGTTGGGATCTGTATGAGACTGTTTGAGGGCTGATGTTGCCTGAAAGTTTCAGGTTTGCATATTTTTGAACGATTTTGACTGAGGACAGTTGTGAACAGTTACCGAAAGGACCTGTGGACCACTGCCTGACATCACAATGCAACAGGAAAGAAAAAGTACTTTCATTAATAATGGTTTGTTAGGGCTTGTTAGGCCACATATAAACTTGTGTTGGAATTGCAGTGTGTTTTTAAAAGTTGTAATATGATGAATTTGTGTTTTTTTTTTAAATTTTTTTTTATTAATGAGCATCAACAATATAAGTGAGATAGGTGTGGGTGTTAGTGCAGATCATAATAACTATGAAGCACAGTAACTACAGTTGTCAAATTCAGAGTTAATTACCAGGGAGGAAGAGGATGGAGAAGATAATGCAAGCAGTATTTGTTCGTTGCTTAGGGATTTCAGTAACCAGATTCATTAAAAAGCTTTATGATACACTTGATAGGTCCTCGGGATTTACGCCAGATAGTATTGTAGAAACCCCCCGCTGGCACCTGCGCTGTTCTAGAAAGCCAACATATTAATTGGCGAGCTTCTCAGTGACGCAACAGTAGCACCTGAAGATGGCGGGCAGTTGTCTTGCTGAAATATTGTGTGGTTTCTACAATATTATCCAGCATAATTCCCAAGAACCTATCAAGCAGATGCAGTGCTGGGGAAGCCTCAAACAGCACAGCTTTATGATAGTTAACAACATTCTTTGGTGACAATTCGTCAAAACAAAATAAGAGCAGAAATAAAAATTTTGTGAAAGTGGGTATAGTTTAAAAGAAATAAAGGAAGACTTAACAAAGGCTAAAAAAATGTAATTGTACTGCTGAGAGAGTTGATAAAGTAGAAGCTGAACTAGGTGTTTTTCAGCTCCAGATCTATGATATTTTCAAACTGAAGCAAAAACTTGACCGGTCCTCCCCCTCCCCCTCCCCACTCAAGCTATGAGATAGGATGTCAAAAATTAAAAAAATATCAATGTTTCAAAAATATATTCATTTTGCAGTGCACATTTTTCTGAGGAGTCTGATATAAAAACTATAATCTTCGAGGAAATGTAAGACATCTTATCTAGTCTCAAGTGTGCCAAACGGCAGTGCCATGCCTCTTCACACAGCATTCTTCTATAGCACATCACTGTACTTTGTTCTGTGGAATTCAAATATGTATATTTTGTAATGAAAGTTATCAAACCTACATTCACAACAGTGGAAATTAAAATGTCCTGTGATGCCTCTCCTACTTCCGGTTGGCTGGTTTTACGTCCTAACCCCCTTTTAAAAACACTCACAGTTACTACTGAGTAGAATTAATTGAGAATGTGAAATAAGAACTCTTCAGAAAACCTGCACTCTGTATTGAACCATATTATTTTTTGTTGTTTTCTTTTCTTATACATAAACTATATGTAAACTTAAAGAGTTATAGACGCCGACAAAGGTAAATTAACGAGTTGTTTTGTGGCAAGGATAATGTTTTGATACATGAGTAAATATCTGTATGAAACAAAGTAAGAAATACGCTCTTCAATTTATTAATTCCTGTATCTTCACACTTTTGTTTCGAGAACTGGTAACTTACAGACATATGCTTCGATCCGTAGTACTGCCTAGTTAAAAATGTGTATTTCAACTGTACATTAAAGTGTTGTAAAAAGTTATTAGAAAAGTAAAATTTAATCACATGGTTAAGAGGTCAACACCTATATATTTATCATTTCACTCGCCATCAAGATCCTGCATCAAGAAGAATTTATGCAGTATCTGGAGAAGCGTTCCTGCATTGACATTGTCACAATCAAGACTAAACACACTTCATCCCTAGAGTATCTGTTGAGTGTCCAGACACCAAAATTCTTCAGTTTGCACCATACCCTATGCATAAGCATACTGAAGAGCACTGTGTAATGTGAAACATCCCATTTAATGTCCAATCTTTTCTCTCCAGCTTCTGAATGCACTTGTCCACATTGGTGCTGACATTCACCATTCATCACTGTATATTGCAACATTTGCGAATGTTAATTCAGTATATACAGTAGACACCCTATTCCTTTGTCAAGGACAGAGCTGGGGCAGTATTAAACATCAAGTTTTATTTTTTTTAATGTGCATATACTCACTTGGAGCAGTATGGAAAGGATAGATTGCTATTACCCTTAAAGATGATACATTGAACTGCAGACAGGCATGACAAAATGACTGTTACATGTTACACTTTCAGCCAATTTTTCATCAGAAATGAGAAACACACACAGTCACACAAGTAAACACCTCACACACACAACTGCTACTTCTGCCTGCTTAGACCAGTCTGGAGTTGAGTTTTGAATCATTGATGTTTTCAGAATGAATGTTGTTTGGCTTGGAACAGGTTTTAGGGATACCTCATTATAGTTGAGCTTAGAATATATTCTAAGATTCTGCAACAAACTGATGTCAAGGATACTGAATGATAGTTTCGTACATCACTCCTACTAGTCTTCTGTAAATGGGTGTGACCTGTGCTTTCTTCCAACTATTGGGCACATTTTTTTGTTTGAGAAAATTACAATGGATTATAGTTAGAAGAGGGGCTAACACAACTCCAAATTCAGTCTACAGTCTTATAGGAATTCCATCGAGCCCTGGAACTTTGTTCAATTTTAACAGTTTCAGCTGTTTCTTGACACTAATACTTATTTCACTCATGTTTACAGTGGTACGATGATTAAATTGGGGCAATTCACCTCAGTTTTCCTATGTCAAGAAATGTTTGAAAACAGAGTTAAGGATGTCAGCTTTTGCTTTGCTACTCTCAGTTTCAGTTCCTGTCTCATTCCTGGACACAAACTTTGATGCCACTAACAGCCTTTACGCATGTCAAGGATTGCTTTGAATTTCCTGAAAGATCATTTGAAAATATTCTGCTGTTGTAGTTGACATTTGAGTTTAACGTCTGCAAATATTTCTTTACAAAGCAAACCATATCAAATCTAACAAAAACAAATTATGGCAGAGTTAAATAAAGGAACAGTTTCCTACTGGTACAGTCTGAAACATTTGTAAAGTTTTTCATTTGGCAGATTATTTGTTTAATGTTGATGTAAATCATATTCTTTTCACTGTTCCATAATATTTATGGATTATGATACACTTCTTTTGATTTATTAGTGTACAAATATATTCAACTTCCTGGAATATTATGATCTATTTTGAGATATTCTTTGATACTATTCATGCAAGTTTAATGTCAGTATCATTGAAATCTTTTTTCTAGTCATTGATGATTATCTTTTAATGCATTTAGAAGTTTCTTGTCTTATATATATCCAGTATTTTCAGGAAAGAAGTAGTAAGTTAGGCCATTTTATTTCTATATGATAATCATTGATGCATCTTATACTATAATAATGTATATAGCTCTGTTTAGCAAAGTGCCCCAAGTGATATCAAAATGCATATTTATTTATAATGTGTGTGGTGGGGAATAGCTGACATATTTAGTTTCCTAAAAAAACTTTTGTAAACTTACAATAAAATCTATTGCTGTCTTCTGCAATTTTACACAAACTGCTATACATGTATCTGCAGCAGTTTCCAATATTAGAACACAATATTCAATAGTGATCTACAAAAAACATTATTTGTAACTGCCTAATTAATTCAGAATTGATTCTTTAAGCTTGAGACAGGTGTGATTTAAGTTAAATGTTTCTGTATTTGAAACTGACCTTATCTTATTTGGTAATTATAAAAAAAATTAGTATTCTCATTGAAGCACCTGTTTGCAAAACTTATATCTACAAAAATTTATTGTATTGTGTTCTCTACCTTGAAACAATTCATACACGTTTAAAGTGTAGATGTGGAATGCTTCAAAAACCTCCCTGATTTTTTTATGTGCTACATTTAGCTTTACTTTAAACCTTAACATCTCAACATGGATAAAGATTATTGGATAATGGGTTTGTATACATGAGTACAGCAGTACACAGAAACTGACTGCGTGCAATAACTCACCTGCTAAACTACACGTGGAATGAAAGCTCAGTAGTTGTCAAGCTTTCTTCTCCTTAATTCTACCTCTGAACAACCCAGTAAACACCTGCAGAAGGTGTCTATATTTTTAATTTTCATAGTATTATTTCATTACTTTAACTTTATATCCAATCCAATACAGTTAGGAGTGACCATAGAACTATTATCTTTAATACACTATGAGCTAAATATGAATGTGAGTTTAGAATTTCATTGGTTAACTAGACATGATACTATTGTGATAGTAGGCCATTGCCTTCCTCCAACCTTTAAATTGACGACCCTAACCAGGTCTAGGCAACATACAGTTTAACATAGACTATGAGGCACAGTGTAGTTTGACATTTAACATGTACACAGGTTTCGCCATAGTAAAGGTATAAATAGGCAACAGAAAAATTCTACGACAGATAGAGGATTGAACCCCACAATGTCACCGCAGTAGCCATACAGTTAACTTACTTAGCCACTAAGTCACACAAGTTACTAGTTTAAAATCAAAGTACACACTTGTTTCCATACTATCCATATAATGCATTATCAATATGCACTGCCAAAAGATAACTTTAAATTTATGCTGTTCCCAATGTAACTAGGTTTCTCTTCCAATATGGTATGTCGGTCATGATACATACCAATTCTTAGGAATTTCAGAAATAAATCATATTTGTGTTTTTCTCCTAATACCTGTGCAATAGATGCTGTAAAATTAGCTAGTGGTGTACGTAAAGCTCTACACTACTTAGACATATGCAGGCTCACTCAGTGTTCTGTTCATTTCTGTAGCATTGATCATTACAGCATGGAAGTGCTGTAAGAAATCTGAAAAGACTGCATGCAGAATTGGAGTTTTGGGGGGGGGGGGGGATGTGGATAAAAAGTTTTTGATTTAACCCAAATCAGCAGTCATTTGTGCAGCCATTTGAACATCTGTCTTCCTGTAGCTATGTTACACTATATTAAGCAAGGTTTGAATTATGAACTGGAGCTGGCACCCAGGCAAATTGTGTGAATCAGTTAATTCCTTTTGCAAAATATTTTAATTGGGCTGAGATAAATTCTCAGAAAATGGCACATGGCACCATTTCTTTGCGCACTGTTCACATTTTACATGCCAAAACATGCAAAACCCATTTTTCTTGGAGGTTTTTGAAGTGCGCAACTTCTATATTTTAAACTTGTACAAATCGGTTCAAACTTCATACGTAGGTAAATAAATGGAATGAGTCAAAACGAAATTCATTATCCAATAATCTTTATCCATGTTGAGATGTTAAGGTTTAAAGTAAAGCTAAATGTAGCACATAAAAAAATCAGGAAGGTTTTTGAAGCATGCCACATCTACACTTTAAACGTGTATGAATTGTTTCAATTGTGCACAAAGGTAGATAAATGAGTAACATAAAAATGAGTTTTTTTCTGATAATATTTATTTGTTGTCAAGATATGATTTTTTAAAGTCAAAATAAATATAACATCTAGAATTTGTTCGTGCACAGATTAAAAGGGCAGAAATGGGTTAAAGTGAATCTGTTGTAATTTTTACATGTACAGAGAGTGTTGACACATGGACATGCATGGGTAGTTGAATTAAACACTTACATCCCCAAACATCCAAAGAAACAGGAACCATACTTTTTCAATTTTGCCAGATGTGAAGACCGTTGTAACCCTATTTCACTATTTGCACTAAAAATTTCACTTTCCAACATGGTATTGCACTCCTCACACATATCACTGTCTCCACTGCTGGTAACTACAATACCTACTTCTCTGACCCCAGATTGGCTCCCATCTCCACGAACAACTGTTGACTCAACCCATTCTCCGACTGGAAACTTTGCAGTTTTCTCCCTGTCTCACACTCTGCATGTCCCTTAAAGTCCACAAAAGAGTCAAACACATTAATGTTGAAATTGCTTATCTGAATAGCCCCACAAGTAACATCATTTTCACGAGGCAACCAAAAATGTTTAGTGTGGGGAATAAAATGTGTTTGTTGCATAAGAGTTTGTATAGGATCTAAGCAGGTAAGGATATGAATAATTTTTCCTGCTCTCTGATGAAAAAGTTAGGTCTGTAACACTGTGAAAACTATTCAGTTGTATTATTTTCTAATCATATGAGCATTGGGGTTCACATTGATGTTGTTGTTGTAATAAATGAGGAAGAGAGGACCGAAAAAATTGAGAATGTTTTGAACTCTCACATTAGCGTTAAAGAAACGGATGAGATGTTGTTTAATTTAATATTTCAGATTGAGCAGTCTAAAGGGCAAGTGAAATTAACCAAACTAGTTACATTCATCAGACACGAGCTTAAAATGCATGATTGCAAGAGCACAGCTACATCATGTAATGACAACCGTTTTGGTGAAGACGAGCATGACAAACCATTTGAAGAAAAAATGTACCAAAAGGTGTTTGTTTGTTTGTTATATATATCACATGTACTCTACCTGATATTGCCTGTATTGTTGGAAGGTTGAGGCAGTTCAACTATAAATGAAGTGCTTCTCATTGGGCCAGAGTAAAATGGCTGTTTTGTTACCTGCAGCAAGTAAAGATTTGAGCTTATGTTTCAATGCCAGTTGTTCTGATCCTAGTGCATTCAGTGATGCTGATTGGGCAGATGACCCAACTGATAGTAAATCTGTAACAGAGCGCACAATTTTGTTATCTACAGCAGCAATCAACTGGGAAAGTAAAAGGCAATCCATTGTAACCACCTCCACAGCGGAAGCTGAACACATTGCAATATTTAAGTCATGTAAGGAGATGGAATGGTTTGTAGATCTTTTAAATGAGATGAACCATTCTGAACTTGTTAGGCTACCCCTGCAAGTCAATGCTGCCAACACAGGTGCCATTGAGATTACCAAGAAAAAGGATGTGGATTAGAAACAAAAGACATTTCTAAGTACATTATTATAAAGTCAGGCAGACTGTCTTTGATGGATTTCTTAACTTTAAATATGTGTAACTGATGATAACGCTGCACAAATTTTAACTAAAGGTCTTACTGGTATTAAAACTGAGAAATTCAGAGACACATTAGGATTAAAATAAATATTATTTCATATTGTACTACCTGCCTGTTAAATTTTGTCTCATTTGTGTTCTTATGTTTAACAGTGTATTTTTGCAATGGGAAACTGATAAGTTATTCTCTTATAATGCCCACTGAGGGGAAGTGTTGTAATCATATTTACTTAATGCAGTGACCATCATTCTAAGTCAGTGTCATTCCCAGAGCACTCAGAAGCCAAGGGTTTCTAATGTTTCGGGAATGGCTCTGAATTTGAATGGTAGTCACCGCATTAACTAAACACAATTGGAACAGGATAAAACACGTAAAATATGCAACCTTAGAATAAAATTGAAAACTTGGTTTCAAAAATCAAACTTATTTGGATTTTAAGTGCAAAAAACATGTTTAGTGAGATTTTCAAGTGCAAAGGATTTTATATGCAAAAAAAAAGAACACATTTTTCTAGGAATTTTTTGAAGTGGGAGGTTTTTGAGGCATGCCACTTTTATACTTTAAACTTGTATGAATTGGTTCAAACTTTGAATGAAGGGATATAAACGGGTAAAGTCAAAACTAAATTGTATTTATCCAATAATCTTTAGCCATTATCAAGGTATGTTGGTTTAAAGTTGAGCTAAATGTAGCACTTAGAATTCGTTCTTATGTGAATTGAATGCATAGAAACAGTTTAAAGTGAATCAAATAAACAAAAAATGCATTCTTACAACAAATGAAAACTCACTTCCAAATATTTGTATTTTGTGTGCAATAAATTCATTTTTTGTGAGGTTTTCATACATGCCACTTTTATGTTTCAGACTTGTGTGGATCCACTCAAATTTTGTAAGAAAGTAGACAAATACTTGTAATTAATGGTCATCTTGTCCAATGTCAAAATGTCTGGTGTAATTCTTCTTAGTTGACAGCGGCACATCAGTGACTTGCATGTTGATGAGGGTGAAATGATGATGAAGATAACACAACATCCAGTCCCCAGAAGAAGAAAATCAGGCCCCTCATATAGCATTCTGACATGCTGTCCGAAGGCGGACAGTTTGAAATATGAAACTTTAGTTCTGCAAGGTTTGCAGGAGAGCTTCTGTAAAGTTTGAAAGGTAGGAGACGAGATACTGGCAGAAGTAAAGCTGTGAGTACCGGGCGTGAGTCATGCTTTGATAGCTCAGGTGGTAGAGCACTTGCCCACGAAAGGCAAAGGTCCCGAGTTCGAGTCTCGGTCGGGCACACAGTTTTAATCTGCCAGGAAGTTTCATATCAGCGCACACTCCACTGCAGAGTGAAAATCTCATTCTGGAGTTTGAAATATGCTCCTGTCATAGCACAAAAAAAGGCAAATATGTTCTGGGCATGGTTTGGAATGTAAAAGCTGGGAATGAGCTTTTCAACTTACCTCGCAGCTTCAAAGTAATTTAAATCAAAACATCTTGTTGTATTCATCCTTTTTTACAAGCTAAACCTACTTCCCCTGTGCATTGAGCTCTCTCAGCTGCAAGATGTTGGCAAGCCTGCATCTTGCAATTTATAAGCTAAAGTCCCTGATCATGTACCCAGAATCTAGAAGATTTCCCAGCCTTAGTACACTAAACAATATCTAATATCATATGGCTGAAGAGTATATATGTAATGTGAGAGTGGTTTGAAAAGTTCTTGGAATCACCAAGAGAGACCAGCGTTAGTGCAATGAGTTGTTCACATGATATTCATTGGGCTGTTGCCTGTAAACATGTGCCACATCAGTGCTCTTGGAAGAGAGCTGTGGCAGTAACATTGCTCTGTTGTTGTTCACGCATAGTGATTTGCGAACATGGAAAAAATTGAGATTCAAGTAGTGATTAAGTACTTCATAAAGAAAGGTATGTAAACAAAGCACATCCATGCTGATTTCCAGAATACACTGGGGACTCTGCTCCTTCACATTCAATGGTTGCCAAGTAGACAAATGAATTTAAATTTGGTCAGGAGAGCTTAGATGATGATCCATGCTGTGGTTGACCAAGATGCGTCACTACTCCAAAAATCATAGCAAAAGTACACTAAATGGTCATGGAGAATCGCCGATTTAAAGTGCATGAAATTGCTCATGCTTGCCAGATGTCATCTGAAAGGGTATATCATATTTTAACTGAAGAATTAGAAATGAAAAAATTATCTGCAAGATGGATGCAGCGACTCTTGATGCTGAATCAAAAATGCATGAGAATGGACATATCAGAACAGTGTTTGGCCTTTTTTAGGAAAGACAAACAACAGTTTTTGTAGCCACAGATGAAACTTGGCTGCACTGCTATACATCAGAGACAAAACAACAGTCAAAGCAGTGGAAACATGCTAATTCTTCACCACCAAAGAAAGCAAAAACAATTCCTTCGGCAGGAAAGGTCAGTGTTATGGGATGCGAAGGGGTTTCTGTTTGTAGATTATCTCCCCAATGGGCAAACAATTACTGGAGAATACTATGCTAAGCCCCTTGACAAATAGCAAGAAAAGATATGTGAAAAAAGGCCAGGATTAGAAAGGAAGAATGTCATCTTCCATCAAGACACTGCTCGCCTACACACATGTGCTGTCACCATGGCAAAATTACACGAACTAAGGTATGAATTGTTGCCACACCTGCCTTATTCACCTGATACAGCTCTGTCAAACTTCCATCTCTTCCCAAAACTGAAAATTTTTCTTGGTGGATGCAGATTCACTTCAAACGAAGAATTGATAGCCGGAGTTGACAACTATTTTCTAGGCCTGGAGGAAATTCATTTTTGAGATGGGATCAAGGCCCTGGAACACCGTTGGACCAATTGCATTAATCTACAAGGAGACTACATTGAAAAATAAAAAAGTTTCAGTGATATAAGTACTTTTTTTCTATTCTGTTCTGAGAACTTTTCAAACTACCCTTGTTGCTAAAAAAGTATTTCTGGGGTGTGGATAAAATTTATGGGGGTGGTTTTGTTTCTGGAGGTGGGTACTGAAACAATTTTTTGATTTCTCTATGGGGTGAGGTTGATTTTTTCCCCAAGATGACCATTTCTCCACCAAACCCATGTATAGGAACATAAGGAAAACCCCCAACAAGCTACGACAAAAATTGAAAACCAATGATAATAATCATTAGCACAACCACTGTAAGCATCGAAAAAGATGTATTTTTGCTACGCCAAAAGGCGAATGACAAATACTGGAAACTCCATTCAATTTTTTTTGTCAATTATTTAGAAGTCTTTGTCTTTAGTTCTCATAGGGGAAAGAAGTATTTTTTGTGAGAAGTGTGTAGTGTACATTGTGTTGTCTGAATAATAATTTTTATGAAAGTATGATGTGTGAGATTTCTTTTTAGTGCAAGCGCATTATGCTTATGTCATCTCACTGTAGCTGCCTGCATCTGAAGAGGAAGTCCGATAAAAATCAGTATTTATTCACAGTCAAAAATTAGAAATAATTATGGCGGAAGAATAAGCATATAAGCAAACTGCGTAGATCTCAACAGCCTAGAGAATACACAAATCGATGTAAGTTCACTCCACCACTGACTTACAATTTACGAGATTTGTGAATTAAAAGTGAAAGACAATTAATTAGTTGCAAAATCTATAAAAATCAAACATGACAATAGTGTAATAAATGTGTTTAATTATATATTTTTATATATATTTGCACACCCATACTGTTAAATATATGGTGAGGGGCGTAAGAACACATAGAGAGAAATTTATGTGCTTCTAGATACTTGGATGCATCTACAATAGGAAGTATCCAATAGCATGAGTAAATTTATAACATGGAGTTTCCAAGAGTGGTGATGAATGCATCCTAAACTTTAATGACATATTGTGTCATATTGCACGACATGGCAAATGCCATGTTGGATGACATGATGGCATGTGTCAGCATATATGACATGTCATCATGCATTATATTACTTTACTTGGCATGATGCATTATATTACTTGACATGGGTCTAATACTAACATGTAAAAAAATGTGAATATGTCAATATGTTTTGAATTTTTTTAAATTAAATGTCTTTGATGCTGCATATGACAAAAAGCTAGTTTCCTTTTTTTTATATCCCTACCTCTATAATGGGAGCATTTTTCATTCTCATTTATTTATTAATCAACCATTTATCATGTAAAAGATAGGGGTTTCATCAATTGCACACACTTTCTTCAATATGTAAATATGTGATGCATACGTACAATTTTGTAGGTTCCTACATATGCACACCTTTACAAATCCAACATAATATTTCATATCCACATAATCTACTAAAAGTGATCTCAATCTACTAAAAGTGATCTAATACATCAATGACGAGTTGTACTGCTAATTACAAGATGTAAAAACATAGCAAAATTACATATTTCAATAACTGGAAAATGAAAATTTAGAGACATCTTGTTCGCAACAACATCCTTAACAATTTTTCATACGTTATTTAGTAGCGAACAAAAGGTGTGAATTTCACATTATAACAACATTTCTAACAATTCTTGAACTGAGTAGAAGTAATGGTATAATAAAAGTTGTTTCAGTTTGGCTTTCATTTCCATTATTGCCCAAATTTTTCTGAGTTCTGATGGAAGATAATTGTATATTTGATTCTCATGAACTTGCACTGTTTCTGCAAAATTTTGTATTGTCTGGTGGAATCTGTAAGTGACTTTTTTATTCATAGGAGTGGTGATTGAGATTTTTGTTTAGGGCTCTAAATTCTGCAGTGAGAAACAATTCCAGTGAAGTCCAGTTAATTATGTATAGGCAAGCAAAGAGCAGGTTTTTAAATTGTTTGAAAAGTGATGTACAGTATTCATTCTTATTAAAAGAGACTTTTCTCATTGCTTGCTTATGTAATTAGTAACATCAAAAGATTCAGAGCTATTTCCCCAGAAAATCATGCCTTAGCCAATAAAAGACTCCAATATGGCATTATACACAAGCTTTAAAGTGTCTACATTAGTTGCATTTCTTGTTGATTGCAGTAAGAAACAGACTTTTCTAAGCGTCTTTGACAGCATGACGGTATGCAGTTTCTACATTATTGTGTCATCCATGTACAATCCAAGACATTAGCTGTCTTTTACTGTGAATACTTTGTTTCCATCAATATGTACATCTCAAGTAGATGGATTGACTTTTTTTCTTGTGTGGAAGCTCATTTTTATTGCTTTTTGTGCATTTATCTGTTTGCCTCGGACTGCTGGTGACTGTTTCTTCGAGACTGTCCTCACTGTTGGTTATTAGTATATTATTGTTGTCTGAACACAGGAATGAATTTGCTTTGGCTATGTTTTCCGGAAGATCATTTATGAACACTGTAAAGAGGAAAGGATACAGAATAGAGCCCTGTTGGACACCATAACCTGCACTAAGTATTTTGACCTGTAGGATGTATCTTCATTGTTCTGATTTTTATAAAAGTTTTTTTTCTATTTTAGATAATCTCAAATTTAATTTTTAAATTTTATTTGCCCAACTTGATTGTACATGCTACTAATGTCTCCATAGTTTGCACAAAGTGAATAGTAAATAATATTAAGGAAAACAGTGTTAGATAGATGTAGTAATTGAAATTAAAAGAATCAGGCAGATTATTGTACAATTACAAACAGTAAAAATTGAAATTTTAGGTCATTTGTACAATCTAAGAATTCATCAATTGTATAAAATGACAATTTTGTATGGAATTCCCGAAAATATTTAATAAAACATTGAGTAATTGTAAAGGTAGTGTATTGAAAAGTTCCTGAGATATGTAAAATTATTTTCTGTTGTGTAAGTCTAGTAGTAGGCTCATCCATCATTTGTTTGTGATATTTATTATGTTGATGAACTTATGGTGAGCATCAACATGGTGATTAACTTTGAGAACTCCTTTACTTCATAATTCTATGATCTTTGACTCTGTCTAGTATGAACATCAAAGGTGTGTGCTTGCTTGTAGCGGTGTATGTCATTTATATTAATAAAGTGCTTCATTTCTAAGTTCAATCATGGTTTCCTCTGCCCAACGATTCACTGTAATAATAGTAATTGCCATATTGGTGACCCCTGAAACTTTCATTCAATCATGTTTTTGTGTGGCACATTTATGCATTCACACTTAAACTTACACAATGGACCAGCTACAGTTTTTTGACTCGGTCTCTGCAATGGGCACATGGAGAATGTTTTTTGTTAGTGATACACCTTCTGTTCAGCCTATACTGATCACACGCTCATGTGGGCCTACCAGTTCGCATCTGTCCATGAATATGAACTCAAACCTCTCCAGGTTGCTGACATCTCAGTGGTTACCACATGCAGAATAAAGTGTACACTTCCACAACATGCCAAAATGCCTCATTTTTATCTCATGCCAAATGAAGCAAGAGATGTCTTTGCCTTTCCCACTGCCACTGCCGCAGTTGTATGTACATAACAGGACTTGCTCCTTCCTTCCACTAAACGTGGACTTGTAGTTTCATGCATTCCTCGCACCGACAACATTCTGAGTTGTCAATTAGTCACCACGGTCACATCATCTGGGCCAATCATGTGCTCCTCCACAACAACCACACTGTGTAACGTGTGCGAACAGAGCATCATTACACCTCCATTTAGAACTTGGGCGATATACCCCTTCATCAGTCCACACTACCATCACCATCACAACTCTGCCACTCATCCCTTTCTGTGATGCCACAACAGGTGCCTGACAGACATTTCCTTAAACTACCCTTCCTGTAGAAGGAGAATCCTAAAACATGATTCACCTTGGTCAATAGCCTGTTGGACATTCACAGAATTCTCACCGATGATGCACAATTCATAAACCTCGTTAGCTACTTAAATGACGAACCAGACCTCGTCAGTGACATTCTGCTGGAACCAGTATCTCAACACAAATATCCTACAGTTTGGCTGCACATTACTGAACAGCTGTCCTCCCTCCTGCTGAAGCATATCATTACATCTTCCATGACATATAGCTGCAGGATAGGACCCCAACTTGATTTTTGCAGTATCTCTTCTCCCAAGTTGCATCTGAGGAGCTACCTGACATTGTGCTGTGGACTCTTTGGCTGGTGAAATTGCCATCTGATCTTCAACTGTATCTCCTGTCTCACAAGTCTGCTGTTTTAGAAGGGAAGCTAAATCTTGCTTACCAAGCCTGCAGTATTATCTGGAATCACCAGCTTCTTCCCTCTGGCAGCTGTCCCATGGATTCAAAGGTTGGCAACACTCCTCCATCCTCCATTCAGATGCCTCCTCACCTGGCAGGTGGGGATCATGTGTGCAATGCACATGCCCAGTTGTTAACTCCAGTGCCATCTGCTGATTAAATTCCAGCATTACCTGTGCGTTTAAAGCCTGCATGCCACTCATCTCCTGTAGCTGAGCAAGCACCCAGCACACCAAGCAGCTCAGGTGATGCACAGCAGATGCCACAACCTGCGTACCCACTATTTTGGTACCATGTAACTTTCAGTGACTCAGCAGTCTTGTTGTCCACCATGTGCATACCCCAATTTCAGCTGTTCCATCTACACACTGTGACTCACAGTGATGCTACAGCATGCTGCCCCTCTCATCAGTAATCTGATATGCTAAAATCTCCTGCAGGCAGACTCTACATTTTTGATTCTGCCAGCACTCTTCACCTCCTCATGTACATCAGGGCTGATGCCAGCATCATACCTCCATTGTGCACACCTTCGACTCTTCTTCCTGCATCACTGTTCCTCCTTGCAACCAGCAACTTTGACTTACCTGTCCACGGCCCAGTGGACCTTCATCTCCAACTCCCACTTTTATTTATTTATTTATTTATCCATCTGTGGACATTTTAAAATGTATGTATGTTGTCAGTTTGTGTGCATTCATATATTTATACAGTTTGTTGTTACATGTAGTTAAACATTGTGACATATAAGCTATTTACAATCTTTTTGCTCCTTATCAAAGCATTAAATATAATGTTAAATATTGTGAAACAAAAGTTATTTACAATCATTTTGTATTAAGGAATTAACTTATAGTTTAAAAGCAGTGTTCCTGCAAAAACAATTTAAGATTTTTCCTAAAGCAGTACATGTTAACCGTTTCTTTTATTTTCTGTGGCAGTTTATTATACAGTTTTACACCTTCAAACAAGAAGCTATTTTGAGTCTTATTTTTATTCTTCCTGTCTAGGTAAAGACAGTGACTTGTTCTTGAAAACTGCTGTTTGTGCTATAATTTTCTATATTTTTATTGATGTATGCTATGGTTTGCAATATAAATTCACAAGGAACAGTTAGAATTTCTAACATTTTGAAAAGTTCTCTGCATTGGGCCCACTTACTGCTTTTTGTTATAATTCTTACTGCTCTCATTTGCAATTTAAATATGGTTTGTAAATTATGAGCACTGTTTCTCCAGAAAATCATACCATAACTGATTACTGAATGAACGTAACTAAAGTACACAGTTCTCAAACATTCATTACGGTATGCAGATACAAGGACTTGTTAAGTGCATAACATGTTGTGGATATCTTTTTTGAGAGTTTCATAGCATGTTCATTCCACTTCATTTGGCTGTCAATGTGCTGCCCTAAGAATTTTGTTGTAGGTACATCATCTATGGAGATGTTATCTAGTTTTAAATTTAAGGGACTCTGTTTTCTGTTCATTATAAAGCATATTGTATTTGTTTTCTTTTTGTTAAGAGTTACTTTGTTTTACTGAGACCATTTGTGTAAATCCCTCAGCACTTCAGTAGAATTTTCCAGCATATGTCTTACTAGTGATTATTATGTTGCTGTCATCAGCAAACAATATCTTCTCTCCATGGCTGATATATTGTGAGAAATCATTTATATACACCAGAAACAATACTGGGCCCAGTACACTTCCTTGAAGGACCCCAATATTGATATATTGTGGATCAGATATGTTTCTCAATGTACTTTGATCCACTGTAGACATGTGTGATCTCTACTGACTGTACTCTGTTTTCTAGATATGAATGAAACCATTTGAGAACCAATGCCCTTAATCCTACTGCCTCCAACTTATGCGATAGCTTCTGGTGGTGAGCTGTATCAAATGCCTTAGAGAGGTCTATGAAAAGGCCAGTTACATAGCTGTTCTCATCTAGTGCTTCTAAAACTGTTTTTGTAAATTGTGCTATTGCAGATTCTGTACCTCTACCAGGCCTGAAAACATGCTGGTCATTGCAGAGGAGATTGAATTTACTTAGATAGCTCATAAACCTGTTTTTCATTATTGTTTCTATCACTTTGGAAAAGCATGACAGTAGGGCTACTGGTCTGTAGTTCTCAACGTTTTCTACATCACCTTTCTTGTGAACTGGTAAAATTTTGGTATGCTTCAGATAGTCAAGGAAGCAACCAGTTCTGAAGGATGCATTTATGATTTCTGTTAGTGGAGCTTTGATACCATTTATGCATTTTTTCACCACACACAATGGGATTTCATCTAAACCTGCCAAGTTTTTGTTCTTTAATTGCCTTACAACATTGCATACATCCTCCTCAGTAGTTGGAAGCAATACCATTGAGTTTGCTATATGCTTCTGTATTGGTTGATTAGCACTTTTTGGAAAATTTTTCTGTAACTTCGTTGCAATGCTGCCAAAGTTGGTATTCACATAATTTGCTAATTGTTTCGGGTTACTTTATAAATTTTCCTTGTTCTTGATTTGTGTGTTTGTACCTCTCTGCTTCACAATTCCTGTTTCTTGTTCACTGCACCTGGTATTCTCTTGGACCTTTCAGATCACTGACATTGACTGCCCTGTCACTGGTATCAACTTCCTCAAATGTTTTGGCCTCTCGCTGGACCTCAAGTCAGCCACTCTACTTCACCAAGCATCAGGCTCTTGAATTCCAGGTATCTTCACCTCATTGCCTCCTTCCACTCCCTCTCAATGCATTGTGCTGGTCTGCACTACCTCTAAGTGATCAATCCAACAGCAGATCTCATCAACTTGCTAACCCGGCTTATGACTCAGCAACAAGAGAACACCAATGTCCACACCCACAACAACCTGCATCAGCTGACAGCCAATGTGTTAAGCCACTTGGTGCACACTCTCTGCATTGTCACCAATCTCACGATTTTGCAGCCACACAACTTCGCTGACATTTCACCTGCTACTAACCCGCCTCTGCCTACACCTTTGCTGCACTCTCTGTAGGTCAGTGACCACAAATTTACAGTGTTTCATGTATCTTATCATCATTGTGCAGTGTTTTTTGTGTGCACCCCCCTTTAATATGTGTATTGCTAATGGCACCTGCCAGTAGTTAGTTACTACCAAGCCTTCCAGTCCCCCCTCCCCCCCCCCCCTCATCACACCCTGTCTGGTATAAGGCTTGCCACCTCAATGACATCATACTCTAGCATGCTAAGGCCATGATACAGGACCTCTTAGATTCCAGGACTGTGTATCCTTCAGATATTAACTGGTCTCATCTAAACCTTGGGTGTAAAAAAGATGGTTCTTTCTGCTTGGAGACTCAATGCTCAGATAATCCTTGACACTTATCTAATTCTGCACATCCAGGATTTCATACAGCAGCTACATGATGCACAAATTTTCAGCGCTATTGCCAGCTAAAAGGCATATTGTCAAATCCCTATGCACTGTGACAACATTCCTAAAGCAGTCATTATACCACCTTTTTTGTATACTGCTACAAGCCTTATAGTCTTAGAAATGCTATGCAGATGTGTCCACGTTTAATTGACTCAGCATTGTTCCTCCTCTCTTTCTGCTATTGTTTTGTTGATGATATTCTCATCTACTCCCCTTCTGCTGAAGAGCATGAGCTCCATTTATCTTGAGTTCTCAAAGCACTCACCGACAGTGTTGTTGAGATAAACAATGATAGTTCTCAGTTATGTACTACCAGTGTCACTTTCCTTGGCCATAATGTCTCCACTGATGGTATTCACCTTATGTTCAACTGCATCATGTTCGTCTGTGATTTGCCATTACCTGAGAAGTTTTGTGATCTCTGTTGTTTCCTAGGAATGATTGACTTTTCCAGCAGCACATCTTTCAGGCTGCATCTCTACAATAGACAATAGACATATAGGCAGGCAAGAACATTTCCAGCGCCCACCGAGGACTATGGTATGATGACGCGCGGCAAGCTTGAGATGCACTTAAAACCGCACTGGCCAATGCTTTCACACTCTCTCACCCCATCACTGGTGTGCACTGGTGCCCACACTGGTGTGAGTGAGTTTTCGATCGGTGCCTTCCTACAACAGCACATAGGTTGTTTGACTCAACCCCTTTGTTTCTTTTTCGAGAAACTCTGCCTCACAACTTAAGCGGTCCACCTTCGATAGAAATATACAAGGTGGTCTACCACTTCCATGAGAATGTAGAAGGCTGGTCTGTAGCTATCTATACAGATCACAAACCACTTGTGGCTGCCTTGCATAATTCTGCTAATGACTTGCCACCTCAGCACTTTCGTCACATGGACCTCATTTGCCAGTAAACTACTGATGTCCATTCCATAGAGTGTTGGACTTAGACAAACTGTCACAGCTCCAACTGGATGATCCTTACGTAGCCCATTTATTACAAGATGACACTGTCTCATTGGTAATTGAGCCACGACACCTACCTGGCTCTTCACATCTTGTGCTATGTGATACCTCCACAGTACTCTCAGCCTCCTCTTGCTTGTCCCACTTCACCAGAAAGTCTTCTTAGCAATCCAAAACCTCACCCATCTGGGTACTAAGGCTACTAATCACTAAGTTACTGAACGTTTTGTTTGGACAGGCATTAAGTTAGAATGACATGCCTATATACTCACATGCCTCCCATACTAATGCAGTAAATTCGCATGTTATACCTGCCCTCCCCTGGATCAGTTTCATATCCCCAAAGAATGATTTTGACATGTTCATCTCAATCTCTTTGGTCCCCTCCTTCCATCGTAGGGTTGCCCCTCTTGGATTACAATGGACCAGGGGTAACAGTTCGAATCTGTCTTTTTCAGCAAGCTGTGCAACTTGTGCAGTGCTAATTAATTTCACACTATGGCTTACCTCCCCCAGAGAAACAGGCTGGTCAAGTGCTTGCACTATATCCTTAAGACAGCACTCATCTACTTCCTGGTCAGAGGTCCTTCCCTGGGTTCTGCTCAGAATTCAAACAGCATTTAAGCCAGGTTTATCTGGCTGATGTACTTTAGAATGAACCCGTGATCTTGCTGGCTGAATTCATTGAAGACTCTGAGCCTCTGCCCCCCTCTGAGCTCTCAGCTTTGGTCGAGCATGTCTGCAATCAAATTGCTCACATCCACACCCCACCTCCATATGCCTACACTGCCCCATGTGTCATTATTCATAAAATCTTAGAGCACTGTAACTATGTAATGCTCTGCAATGATGCCATGTGGTCTGCTCTCCAACAGACTAAATAAGGCCCCCACAAACTGCTCCACCCACATCTTCAATGTCCTCTTAGATAGCAAACCACAAACCAATTCCAACAACAGATTCCAGTTAATTTGGACGCTTTATGGTGACCTCCCCTCCCTCCCATCAATTCCTCGGTATCTCCTCTAGCTGATGAGTGATATGACTTTTTTAAATGGCACCCTGTATTTTTTATTTGGTAATTCATTACCTTTCCTAAAGACCTATTCAAAATGTATCACAGTGTACCTTTCACTAAAACACAGCTTTATTAATTACATAACACAACATTGATGTTGACCCTCCCAGCAGTTAGTGCAGGTATTTGGGGTAATGGAATACATCCTCGTGTTGACAGAGGACACATGTAAACATTAGTAGAATGCACACCCGTCATTCTGTCAACCATTGTCAGTTGAAGAGTTGTGTGAACAGAATGTACACCAAGGAAGAGAAGGTAAAAATGCTACTCATATATGGGGAATGTAATTTAGCAGAACAGTAATTGCAGTACTGTTTTCTTATGTACAGGTACATTTAGTACAGTAGTTTAGTCCTTTTAAATACTGTTGTGTAGAATAGGCATACAGTAAACGTACTAAAGCCTTTTTATGTTAACATTTGTGCATCATGGTCTGAAAGACCATTCACCCTTTTACTGCAGAATGCCCACCTAGTAATGATGATAGCCTTGTCTTTGATGAGCAATTGCCATTGAAGACAACATACTGGGTTCTATTATTTAAGAAGTCTTTGAGACACTCACATATCTGTGAACTTATTCTCCATATGCTCATACCTTCATTAACAGCCTGCAAGTGCTTTCTGGAAATTTAGAAATATGGAAGCTGCCTGTTGCCCTTCATCCATAGTTCTCAGTGTATTATGTGAAAAATGAGCAAGCTGAGTTTCACATGAGTGATGTTTTCTAAAAACATGCTGGTTCATAGACATAAGCTTCTCAGTCTCAAAAATGTTTGTTATATTCAAATTGAGAATATGTTCAAGGACTCTGCAGCACACATAAGTTATATGACAGTACTCCCTTTGTGCTTCCTAACTTCCTTGCATGGTTCATGACTCCACACATCACCTCACACTCCTGCATCCCTTCAACCTTCCTCCCAAAGGAAGAAGATGGTACCTCTTACCATGCACACATTCACCATGACTTGGGCCTAATCAGTACCTGACTCCTGCACCAGTTGCCCCCTTCATCCTCTAGTGTGGCATGAGGACTATGTCATGTTGACCCTACACTGTTCCACACCCATCTACACTACAAAGAATGGTCCAGCTGTGCCCCCCTCCCCCTCCTCACTTCTTGGCCTGCCAGACATGGCTGGTCAGACAAAACGTGCCACACAAGATTCCAGACACCAGCTGTCATCCACGTCTCCTCATTGACCTCAGCTTCGCTACCTCTCTTCCTCCCACTTGCTCCACATTGCTGGTTGCGAGAGGGGGGAGAGGGGGGGAGGGAAGCTCTGTGGTGCCAACCAACATGAAACATGTGGTTATTGAACTTGAGAAGAGCTATTTTGATTCATAATTCTCTGTCTTTGACTCAGTCTAGTATGAATGTCGACTCTGTGGACTCACTTGTATTGGTGTATGTTATTTATAATAATAAAGTGCTTCATTTCTACGTTCAGTTGTGTGTTGGTGATCCCTCCCCAAAGATTTGCCATGGGAATATGAATTGCCACAAATAATGAGGGAATGATTAGCCAATCATATTTGAGGGCCAATTAAAAGTTTTATAACAGTGACATCAGAGATTGATAGTCTGTAATAAATAGAAGCATGCAAAACCAGTCATGCCTTGAGGAAGGCCGTTGCAATTTGGCTGAAATGTCGGTTCTAGTTTATTATTGTTGTTAGTTTTTAGCAATGAGGCGGCATAATACCCAGAAAAATTTTAATCACTATGTCACTGGCCGCAGAAGCCTACGTTCTTATATCAATAAGGGAATTGTCATAATACATAGTGAGTGGCCACAGATTACAATGCTTCTTAAGACACCTGCAACACATTTACTGCCTTTTGCTGCCACATGACAAATTTTTGACTCTTAGAACTTTCCTACAACAATATGCAGTTTGATATGCAGTTATTTCACTCCCACATACTCAAAGTTTCCTTAACAAGCATATGTCTGTTGATAGTTTAATAGACCATCATTGTTAATTTAGAGGGGAAATTTAAACATAGTAATTCAACAGACATGAAACAAGTGTTAGAATTATGTAAGTATTACAGCAGCTCTCCTCTGAGCAAACTTTACAACCTGTGACCAGGAGGGCATGCTAACTACCTGTGAAAACCTACTGGGAGGGCTGGAATATTGACTAGGTGGGATGCTGCAAGGCTGTAGTCTGCCACAATGACAAGATGAAACACCCCATGCAGTGGCTTGACTCTATGCTGGCTTGGTGCCTACCTGACCGAAGGTGGGACACGGTCATAACAATGCTGGGTAAATCAACTATATATATGCACCACTCTGACCTATCAATGTTATTGTCTTTCACTGCTACCAACAGCAAGATGTATTCCATGCCAGTCAGTGGTCCCTTGGGGCACCAGTCAGTCATCATGTCTAGCTACCTTATTTACTAGCTGCTGGTTTGCAGGCATTGCTCAACCTGATGTTTGCAAGGCTTATGCACCATGCACTTGGCTGTCCACAGTGATACCGGTAAACTGCCAATGACTGACATCATCACTGTGTCTGCAGTTTTGTGTGCTAATGGTACACTCAGCCAGTCCTCCTGCAGGCAACCACATGCAATGGCGACCAATTATGCTGCCTTGTGCTTTGTAGAGGTACCAACTGTTGTTTGGGGGCAACATTAGCCCTTGACTCACTTCTAACACCAATTGCAGCAGCATCTCAATGTGTTTGCTAATGTAGCATCTCATATTCCACTGCTGAGTAATTGATAGTATATACCCAACATACTGCACACCATCATGGAATATAATAGTGTCTGCATCCCCAAAACTATTACACTCTCAGAAGTAGCCAGAGACTGCAAGCAGCATTGTGAGTCAGCATTCAGCATCGTCATCTCATCGTGGTGAGTGGAACAAACAGTTTCTTACTGCTTCCATTTGAGTGATTGGCAGTGGCAGAAGTATTAGATTGGGGAATTGATTTGAAAGTTCAGTTTGTGAAAGTGGAATTGCGCATTGATTTGAGTGGATTTAGGGGTAATACATATGCTAGTTTGCACCCAGTTAGGTTTGGGCAGTGTAATTTGCTGGAGCATAGTACACCATGCACTCAAGGGCAAGTGGTGCAAATAATTTATTTATTTATTTATTTATTCTTTGCCCATGGACTCCAGCTGAAAATCCAGCTGAGAGTATTGGGTGTGTCATACAATAGGCTATTAACATCAAACTTGATTTCATTATATATAAATGAAACAAATGATTAAACAGAAATAGTCCATAATCATACAAAGGTATTACATGTTTCACATTATATGTACACACAAATCCAAACAACATACATGATAATTTTAAAAGATACATTTCAGTAATGATATAACATATTAAACACCATCTTAGTATTCACTCAAACTGTATATACATTTCTCTGTGAGATATAGTTTCAAATGATTTTTAAAACATTTTAGGTCTGTTTCTTTTTTAATGATTTTGGGGAGTTTATTAAAAAACCTGTTGCCTGCTTCTTCTGGGGCAGTCATAGACAGTTTTAGATTTCTGTTTATCATGTAATAATTTTCATTTCCTCTTGTACCGTGTTTGTGTACATCTTTATTTAGGAGGTGTTTATTAATTGACCTTACCGCCATTATGCTTTGGTATATGTACAGTGAATATACTGTCATAATATTATAGTATACAAAAGCTTGCCTACAGGTCTGTCTTGGTGGTATTTTTGCAATGCATCTCACTGCCCTTTTCTGAATTGTGAATATTCTTTTTAGGTAGCCAGCTTGTGCACTTCCCCATATATGAACTGAATAAGACAAATGTGGGAAGACAAGTCCATAATACATTGATCTGAGGACTTTATCATCCACAGTCTTAGCTGTTTTATGCATGACGAAGATCTGTTTGTTTATCTTTTTACACAGTGCATCGATGTGCTCCCCCCATGCCAAATGTTTGTCTATTATAGTTCCTAGAAAATTTGTGCTGGTTACTTCTTTAATAGTCTTTCCATTTATATTAACATTTATATTATAATTTTCACTATGCTTGGTCTGAAATACTACATTCATTGTTTTAGACTGATTCATAAACAGGTTGTTTTGTGTTAAATATTTATTTGCATTTTCGATAGTCATGAGTGCTTCCTTCTCAAGCTCCTCCTTTGTGTCAGCTGTGCAAATGATTGTTGTGTCATCAGCATACATTATAAGTTTCTGATTTATATAGCTAGGGAAGTCATTTACATAGAGTATAAATAGTATTGGCCCAAGCACAGACCCTTGCGGCACACCATGTTTAACTGTTTGTAATTCTGATCTGTAGTTTGTTATATTTCCCCCACTAGTATGTCTGATTTCTGTACATTGTTTCCTATTTGTAATGTATGATTTAAGTATGTCATAGCATTTTCCTCTAATTCCATACTGATATAACTTCATCATTAATTTTGAGTGGTTCACACAATCAAATGCCTTAGATAGGTCCATAAAAATCCCACAAGTCTTTTGTTGCCTGTCAAGTAAATTAAGAATGTGCTCTATTATATCTGTTGATGCTGTTTTTGTTGACTTCCCTTCTCTGAAACCATGTTGTGATGAATGCAGTATACTGTACTTTGTTATAAAACTTACAATTCTATTCTTTATTATCATTTCATAGATTTTAGCAAATGTTGAGATCAATGATATTGGCCTGTAATTTCCTAATTCATCCCTGTTCCCTTTCTTAAATATTGGCTTCACTTTACTTACTTTCAGTGAATCTGGAAATACACCTTCTTCTATCGCAGCATTCAGCATGTGTGTCAATGGTTTTAATATACATTCTCTGCATTCCTTTATGAGATGTGATGTGACACCATCCAAGCCAGATGAATGTTTAATTTTAAGTTGTTTTATTAGGTTTGACACTTCTGCATCCGTTGTAGGTATGAAAACCATAGTATGATTTGTATGTGGGGGGTTTAACAATTTACTTGCTGCATTTGTTTTATTTTGACTTATTAATTCGTCTGCTACAGTAATATAGTATCTGTTAAAAGTATTGGCTACTTCTAGAGGGTTTGTGTTGCTTTTCCCACTCATCAGTGGGCAGATGTCCTCCGCCCGATTTGTTACTTTTCCTCTCTCTTCATTAATGAACGACCATAAACCTATTGAGTGGTTCTTTCCCTTATCTATAGACATCCTGATGAATGATGCTTTAGTTTTTCTGATAAAACTACAGTACTCTTTCTTTTTCATTTTATACAGTGTGTTGTAGGCCTCAGTATTTTTTTGTTTAGAGAGGTCATAATACACTCTCAGATTATTTCTGGCATGGATTACTTCTCCAGTCACCCAGCTTTTCTTTTTTTGTTGCTGTCTGACAAGCCTTTTACTAACAGGACATGTAACATCATAATAATATCTGAATAAAGAAAAAAACTGGTTCCATTTGGTGTTTGCATCTTTAGCTGCATATATTGTTTCCCAGTTTTCTGCCTCTAACATCTTTTTTAGCAGATTTATGTTATGTGGGTAGTTCTGTCTTCTCATCTCCCATATCTTCTGCACTGAATCACTAGTCCTTATATTAATGTCTATCATGATTGCAAAATGGTCTGCTAATGTGGAGTTTATTACCTGTGTGTCACAATAGCATGTAGGAATATTTGTTATTATATGATCAATTATAGTTTCACTATGCTTTGTTACTCTGGTTGGTTTATCTATTTTTATTTTTAGGTTGTATATGCACAATATGTCCAATAGGGTCTTAGTATTGTCTGTATTTTTACTTGTGTCTATGTTCAGATCTCCTATAATTATCAAATAAGCATATGTTTTTGAGAGGTGTTGGATTATATCTTCCAGCTGTTCAAAGAAGGTTTTGATTATACCATTTGGTGATCTATACAAACCATAATAAGGACAGATAACATAGACTTGCATAGGTAATTAGATGAATTAAAAAAGGACAGGACTTTATCCAGTTTATTAGTATCCATCATAGATGCTGGAACCACTACCATAATTTCTCCTTTTTGGTAAAGCATGTGAGGATGTGTTAGCAATTGTGATCAGTCTGTTCATAATCATGAAACTGAGCTGTTGGACAGAGGGTCATTTGTTACCTACAGATAGATTACATTTAGTAGGAGATGTGAAAATGTATGAGATGTAGCATGAAGAATGAAGGAATGCTCAGACATTTGAAGTTCTGGGGAAAGGCTTATTGCAATGTTTAAGTACAATGAACAGTTGTAGGTATTATCAGGAACAATGAAACAGTGCACCATAAAGGCAGTGTGAATTCGTTGAAAGTTTTATAAGTAGAACAAGAAACTTAATGTCAGTATGTATAAGGTGATGTAAAGATGACATGAATAAGCTCCTTCTGCTGGAAGAAGAACAAAGGGCATTTGATGCATATTTGCTGGGATTGCTACCTGATGTACTGAGAAAGTATGGGCAGAGTTTCTGAAAGGCTTACTAGGAGATTGCAGTGTCACCTGCTGGTGAGTGCACAACCTGTTAGGTGGCTCTTGTACACCATTTCTTTGAGCTCTATACTAATTCATGAAATAATATGCCAGCCTCTGGACAGTCAATAAATAATTTAAAGCACATTTGAGTATGAAAACATCAAGTAATCTGGGAATAGCCTGCTTGTACAATGATATATCTTGATACAAGGTCAGATTCAAAATCAGTTTTATTTTAGTCAAAACATGTTCCCTCAGTTTGTGGCTGTGTATAAGCTAATGCTCACAATTGATAAATGGTGTTTTTGTAAAGCAGTGCTAGCAAACAATTCCAACATATTCAGCATTTCACTTTTGCAAAGGCATGCCAATGTCAGTTAATTCATCACAGTTGTCAGGTTCACACAGTCTAATATAAGATTCAGCAATTTTTGTTCAAGCTGCCTCAATGAATAAACACATCATAATTGAGAACTGTTGCACCAATATTTAATAAGTCCAAACTGCTGACCACATTATTACATTTTTTTTTTTTTTTATTTGATATGCGTATTCGCCTGGATGTGGAACGTGTCAATGCAATTGTACAAATACAATTAATGCTACAGAATAGTAATATAATATAATAATATAGATATTAATAAGTATCACTTTTTCTCATTTACAAGCTGTCATTTAACTAAGAGACTAAATACATCTATTATTAAGGGAGGGCATTACTTCTGGAAAAGAATTCATCTAAGGAGTGCAGTGGATGGTCAAGCAGGTATTTTTTTTTGAATGTACCTTTGAAGAGTATTTCATTTTCTTTTGTACATTTAATATAATTAGGCAATGCATTAAAAGTCTTTATAGCAGCATACTTTACTCCCTTCTGTAAAAGTGATAAATTTTTCAGTTCAACATGTAGATCATCTTTATCTCTAGTATTGTAGTTATGGTGTGAACAATTTGTTTCATACTGAATATAGTCTTTATTAACTACATTCATCAGAGAGTATATGTACTGACATGTTGTGGTCAGAATACCTAACTGTGTGAAAAGTTTGCTACATGAGGTTTGTGGAGGAACCCCACACATGATTCTGACTGCCCTCTTCTGAGCAGTTAAGATTTTTTTTTTTTTTTGAGGCTGGTGAATTACCCCAGAATATTATTCCGTAACTCAATGAGTGAAAGTACCCAAAGTAAGCTGATTTTAAAATTTTGATCTCCCCAAAATGAGCAATGATTCTTAAAGCAAAAGTTGCTGATGGCAGCCTTTTTAGAGTAAGGGACACATGCTGTTGCCAGTTGAGCCTACTGTCAATGTGAACCCCCAGGAATTTTGTGGAGTGCACCTGTTCTAGTTCCTGGTTGTCATGAGCAATTACTATATTTTCTAGAGTTTTATTTTTTGTGTGGAACTGTATAAAATTAGTTTTTTTTAATATTAACTGAAAGAGAATTAACACCAGTCTCACAGGCTGCACCATTCTTATCCTCATGACAAACACCAACAAAAGATCGCGATCGTGCACTACATTCTCCCTTCTCAACTTGGTCATGTGACCACTTCTTGTGTCTTATCATTGTTTAATTTCTAGACCACCAATTAAAACTGCTTACAGTTTTTAAATGTATTTTATATGAAACACATAAGACAGACTCTACACTACTTTTGCAATTCATCATTATGTAGATTAACACATTAATTCTACACCCAGCTGACACTGTCTGTTATATACTACTTTTTACACTATGAATCAGAACTGCAAGAACCTAGTGAAATTCACAGTGTAGTTCTTCATGCTCTTAGGTTACTACTGTAGTCAAATGATGACTGCACAACATATTTTACAAAAATGTCTTACTAATACATATAAACAGTAAAGATAATTGTGTAACTGTTTATGCGGAGGCTAACCTTTGATTGGTGAAAAGTATATATTCGCAAGTAATTTTATCATAAACAACATATCTAAACTTTAATAACATACCTAATGTCTGTATTACATACTTGATGGAGACTTTATTGGACTTTTTATTTACTTTCTGTAGTTACTTCTGTTCTTTGATGAATATATAATTTAGCTGTAGACTCACTCAGAATCTTGCCATGTTAACATGCTGTCCACTAATGCTTAGCCACGCAGTGTATTTAATGATGTGTATGTAAAATTAGCGTCCAATAATCATTGCAGGAGAATATGCTGGTGGCTCCATTCAGCCTGCTGGGCACACAGTACACAGTTCTTCACATCCTGTTTACATGTGTGCCACCAGTACTGCTTGTCTACATGCTGTTTCATTGCTCTTTGACCCCTGTGGCTTGACAACTTATCATATGCCAGTCTAAACACTTCCGCACACATCATGGCTCATACCACAATATGCAATATGAGTTTTGTCTTCTTGCATAACACCCAGTCATGCACAGTGAAGTGTGGCTTCATTGCAAATAGTTTACAGTTCTCGTCAGCTGGCCACACTTCCTCCCACTCCACAATAGTATGACTCTTTCTTCATAACAGACAGACCATCCTACTAAGGCCATCTGCATTCCTGTGATTCTTGTGCACTCAATGGACTACGTCAAAATCTAATTCCCTAAGCTCCAGTACCCAATGATTTAATGTACTTGATGGATCTTAAAACCATAGAGATCATTGTAACATCATATGATCCATTACCGCTTTAAACTTCGTACCATACAGATAACATAGGAAGTAAGTCATGCCTCATATGAGATGCAGCATTTCCTTCTCTATGGTAGATTAGTGTCTCTCCACTTTATTTAATTGACTTGAGGCATAGGCTGCCAGATGCACCACCCCATATACTTCTTGACTAGCCAAGCCAATGATTACTATCATCATTGGACAGTATGAATTCCTTCTCATAATTAAAAAAAAAAGACTGGACCTGTTTTTCTTAACACCTCTTCATGCTCTAATGTCCTCTGAAATTTCACAGCTGTCTTCAATAAATGAGTGAGAGGTTGTGTTGTTGTTGTTGTTGTTGTTGTTGTTGTTGTGGTCTTCAGCCCAGAGACTAGTTTGATGCAGCTCTCCATGCTACTCTATCCTGTGCAAGGCCTTTCACCTCCGAGTAACTACTGCAACCTGCATCCTCCTGAATCTGCTAAGTGTATTCATGTCTTGGTCCCACTCTATGATTTTTACCCTCCATGCTTCCCTCCAATACTAAATTGCTGATACCAATCGATCAACCGATCCCTTCTTTTAGTCAGGTTGTGTCACAAAGTCCTCTTCTCCCCAATTGAATTCAGTAGCTCGTCATTAGTTACATGATTCACCCATCTAATCTTCAGCATTGTTCTGTAGTACCACATTTCAAAAGCTTCTATTCTCTTCTTGTTTAAACTGTTCATCATCCATGTTTCACTTCCAGACATGGCTGTACTTAAACAAATACCTTCAGAAAAGACTTCCTAACACTTAATTCTATACTCAATGTTAAGAAATTTCTCTTCTTCAGAAACGCTTTCCTTGCCATTGCAAGCCTACATTTTAAATCCTCCCTACTTCGACCATCATCAGTTATTTTACTCCCCAAATAGCAAAACTCATCTACTGCTTTAAGTGTCTCATTTCCTAATCTAATTCTCTCAGCATCACCTGGTTTAATTTGGCTACATTCCATTATTCTCGTTTTGCTTGTGTTGATGTTCATCTTATATCCTCATTTCAAGACACTGTCCATTCCATTCAACTGCGCTTCCAAGTCCTTTACTGTCTCTGACAGAATTGCAATGTCATAGGCAAACCTCAAAGTTTTTATTTCTTCTGTGTGGATTTTAATTCCTATTCCAAATATTTCTTTTGTTTCCTTTACTGCTTGATCAATATACAGATTGAATAACATTGAAGATAGGCTACAGCCCTCTCTTACTCCATTCTCATCCACTGCTTCCCTTTCATGCCCCACAACTCTTATAACTGCAGTCTGGTTTCTGTGTAAGTTGTAAGTAGCCTTTTGCTCCCTGCCACCTTCATAATTTGAAGGAGAGTATTCCAGTCAACATTGACAAAAGCTTTCTCTAAGTCTACAAAGACTAGGAATGTAGGTGTGCCTTTCCTTAATCTATCTTCTAACATAGATCATAGGATCACTATTGCCTTGTATATTCCAACATTTCTACGGAATCCAAACTGATCTTCCCAGAGGTCAGCTTCTACTATTTTTTCCATTTGTCTGTAAAGAATTCATGTTAGTATTTTGCAGCCATGACTTATTAAACTGATAGTTCAATAGTTTCTCACCTGTCGACACCTGTTTTCTTTCGTATTGGAATTATTATATTCTTCTTGAAGTCTGAGGGTATTTCGCCAGTCTCATACATCTTGCTAACCAGATGGTAGAGTTCTGAGACGGCTGCCTCTCCCAAGGCTATCAGTAGTTCCAATGGAATATTGTCTACTCCCAGGGCCTTTTTTTTACTTAGATCTTTCAGTGCTCTGTCAAATTCTTCATGCAGTATAATATCTCCCATTTCATCTTCATCTACATCCTATTCTGTTTCCATAATCTTGTCCTCAAGTACATTGCCCTTGTATAGACCCTCTATAAACTCCCACTTTTCTGCTTTCCCTTCTTTGCTTAGGGCTGGTTTTCCATCTGTGCTCTTGATATTCATACAGGTGGTTCTCTTATCTGCAAAGATCTTTTTAATTTTCCTGTAGGCAGTATTTATCTTACCTCTAGTGGTATATGCCTCTACATCCTTAAATTTGTCCTCTAACCATCCTTGCTTAGCCATTTTGCACTTCCTGTCGACCTCATTTTTGTGACATTTGTATTCCTGTTCATCTCCTTTGTATACTGCATTTTTATATTTTCTGCTTTCATGAATATTTCTTCTATTAACCAAGTATTTCTAGTAGTCCTCATCTTTTTACCTACTTGATCCTCTGCTGCCTTCACTATTTCATCTCTCAAAGCTACTGTATTTTTCCCCTGTATGTGTCAGTCATTCCCTAATGCTGTTTCCGAATCTCTCTACAACCTCTGGTTCTTTCAGTTTATCCAGGTCCCTTCTCCTAAATTCCTACCTTTTTGCAGTTTCTTCAGTTTTAACCTACAGTTCATAACCAATAAATTGTGGTCAGAGTCCACATCTGTCCCTGGAAATGTCTTACAATTTAAAACCTGGTTCCTAAATCTCTGTCTTACCATCATCTAATCCATCTGAAATCTTACAGTGTCTCCAGGCATCTTTCACCTCTATAGCCTTCTTTCATGATTTTTAAACCAAGTGTTAGCTATATTTAGCTATGCTCTGTGCAAAATTCTACCAGGCAGCTTCCTCCTTTTCCTTCTCTTCCTTTCCCTATTATCAAATTCCAGCCCCTCCCCCCCCCCCCCCCATGTCTATTAAATTTTTGTCTCCCTTAACTATCTGAATAATTTGTTTTATTGCATTATACATTTCTTAAATCTCTTCATCATCTGTGGGGCTAGTTGGCATATAAACTTGTATTACTATGGTAGGCGTGAGTTTCATGTCTATCTTGGCCATAATAATGCATCCACTATGCTGTTCGTAGTAGGTTATCCATGCTTCTATTCTTTTATTCATTACTAAACTTAATCCTGCATTACCCCTATTTGATTTTGTATTTATAATCCTGCGTTCGCCTGACTGGAAATCTTGTTCCTCCTGCCACTGAACTTCATTAATTCCCACTATATCTAACTTTAATCTATCCATTTCCCCTTTTTAAATTTTCTAATCTACCTGTTCGATTAAGGGATGTGACATTCCACACTCCGATCTGTAAAGTCCAGTTTTCTTTCTCCTAATAACGACGTCCTCCTGAGTAGTCCCCACCCGGAGATCCGAATGGGGGACTATTTTACCTCCAGAACATTTTTCCCAAGAGGACACCATTATCATTTAACCATATGGTAAAGCTCCATGCCATTGGTAAAAATTACAGCTGTAGTTTCCCCTTGCTTTCAGCCATTCGTAGTACCAGCACAGCAAGGCTGGTTTGGTTAATGTTACAAGGCCAGATCAGTCAATCATTCAGACTGTTGCCCCTGCAACTACTGAAAAGGTTGCTGCCTCTCTTCAGGAACCATATGTTTGTCTGGCCTCTTAAGAGATACCCCTCCAAGGTGGTTGCACCTATGGTACAGCTATCTGTATCACTGAGGCATGCAAGCCTCCCCACCAACAGCTAGGTCCATGGTTCATGGGGAGGGAGGTTGTGCTGTCTCTGCAACTTTGCGGACAAACTTCCTGTACTAATTAGTTAACCCTAAGAATGACTGTAATTTCTTCTATGCATGAGACACTGGAAAATTCTGTATGGCTCTTACTAATCTGAGATCTGTCTGAATTCCATCACAACTAGTCATATGATCTACCGTAACTACAGTACTTCTTGAAGCACGAAGTGGCACTTCTCTCTACTGAGAGTCAGGCAAGCTACACCAATCTCTTAAATACCTCGCTTATCACAGCACTTGCTCCTTTATGTCATTTGTAACGACAGTTATGTCACTGAGGTACACCGAACTTTGCCTTAATTTCAACCCTCACAAGAAAAATGCTGAAATGTGTCTGGTATATTCTTAAACCCAAAGTGGCATACGATGATAATGGTAGCATCCTGAGAGAACTGTACATAATGTTTTTGGCTGGTCCTCCTGTGCCACTTCTAATTGATGATAGCTGCTCCGCAGATCCAGGGTGGAAAAATACTTTTACACTCCCAAATTGTCCTAAGTCTTTATTATATTTGGTATCAGATATACGTCCATAATTGTACAATTATTAAAGTGTCTATAGTCACAGAAAAACTGGTACACTTTGGTTCTAGTCCTATTCTTCTTCAATAGAATTACTAGTTGTGTTCCCCAAGCAATTATAATTTCCTCAATAGTGCCATATCATAACTGTTGGTTAACAAACTCCTCCATCATCATTTATAGGTGATGAGATTCACAGTATGGTTTACCAACACAGATGGCTTATTCTTAGCTAGAATTCTGTGTTGGATCACTCTGGTCACTTGGTAAAGATCCACAAGAATTAAACACATCCTTAAAATCTAAGAACAGCTCCTTGATTGCCAATTTTTCTTCCATTTCTTCCAAATGTTTCTCTTTTTCCCATAATGCAGTTACACTGGTGGCTTGCTTATTCTTAGGATCTGAATTCATCATATCCAGATCACCTTCCAAAATCTTCAAATTGGTGGCCAAACACCAAAGACATGTTCATGTCTTTGGTCTCAAAATTGTTTGTGCCCTAGGTGACTGAACAAACGTGGCCTGCTCAGATGAGTTTAAATTTCAATTGGTAAAAATTGATGGTAGGGTTCAAGTGTGACACAGACCCCACAAAGCCATGAATCCAAGTTGTCAACAAGGAGCTGTGCAACTGGTGGTGGCTCTATAATGGTGTGATCTGTGTTTACATGGAATGGACTGGTTCCTCCGGTTCCAGTGAATTGATCACTGATTAGGAATGGTTACGTTCAGCTATTTGCAGCCATTCATGGACTTCAAGTTCCCAAACAAAGATGGAAATTTTATGGATGACAATGCGCCATGTCACTGGGCCATAAATGTTCATATTTGGTTTGAAGAACATTCTGGACAATTCGAGCAAATGATTTGACCCCCCAGATCACTCAACATAAATCCCATCAAATATTTGTGGGACATAATCAAAAGGTTAGTTCACGCACAAAATTCTGCACTGGCATTACTTTCACAGTTATTGATGGCTATAGAGGAAACATGGCTCAATATTTCTGCAGGGACTTCCAGCGACTTATTGAGGCCAAGTGTCGGGTTGCTGTACTGCACCAACATGATATTAGGAGGTATCCAATGGGTTTTGTTTAGATTAGATTAGATTAGATTCAGTTTTTGTTCCATAGACCCAAAACTGAGATGATTCTCATGGGCATGGAACATGTCAGAAAGTATAACATAAAAAACATAAAACAATTGAATATAATACTCACTACTCTTACCATTTATAAGGAAATCTGTCCACTGCTTGTGGTCTAGCGACCAGTGCCCTCCTCTGGATCAAGGAGTTTTGGGTTCAACTCCCAGTCAGGTTGGATATTTTCTCTGTCCGGGGACTGGGTGTTTGTGTTGTCCTCATCATTCCATCATCAATCGTGACTGTGGCTAGATTGGACAGTGTAAAAAATTGGAGTGTGTAAAGATTGGGACTTAGTACGGGCGCTGATGACTGCGCAGTTGAGTGCCCCACATACCGAACGTCATCATCAGCGGGTCATCAAAATAGGTGAATACATAACAGTAAATTAGAAGTACTAATATTTACAGAATCAATACACTGTCAGAATTAAACATAGATATGCACTTTTAATAAATTTATCATACACAAAATACCTAATCTTAGCTGTTGTGACGAAGTGCTGTCACAACTGAAATCTAAAATACATTTTTACTTAAGCTGGCCAAACAGTTCCTGTTAATATATTCATCCATAGAGCACACGGAGTTACCTAGAAAGAAGTCTTTCAAACTCGGCCTATACTGTGCTTTATCTGAAACCAAGTTTTCAGTGGTTGTTCGAAATTTATTGAAACTGTGTGATCCTGAATACTGGACGCCTTTCTGGACCAAGAAAGTGATTTTAGATCTGAATGTAGATTGTTCTTGTACCTAGTATTGAAACCATGTATGAGCTGTTGGTTGGAAATAGAGATATACACACATCAAAAAAAGTTCTGCATCACCTCGGTTCCAAGAGTTCCGGAACCTGTACAGAAAATTGGAATAGAGATCAACATAAACATCATTTCCGCTCTTTTTATGCTCATGAAAACCACACATTGCATGTTATACCACACTGTATGAAAAGATGTCTTATCAACTTCCACAATGCACTGTATAAAGCCAATTTTAGCGTGGTGCTTATACAGGAAATCTAACCCAAAGATTGCACAGTAACCATCAAATATATGTGGCCAAACTTTCATACATTCATGGAAATGTTTTGTCCCCACCTAGCTCAATAATATCACTGATCCCAGTGAACACGTGTCACTATCACCCACGGCATATAACATATCATGGTAGCCCCAACTGCCTCTTTCCCGTGAGGTCAAAACTTGTCACAGACATGTGCACACAAGAGTCCACCAAAAACTTGTGATCTTCCATCCACAAAAACTTGTGTTTCCTTCCATCCACAAAGACAACTGAACAGAATACCGCCTCTGCACATGTTTCAGTTGTGCTAAAATTTAGTGGGAGTTCCATTTCTGGCCATGGAGCCCCCATTGCTGTTCCAGGTCCGGATCTACGGAGTGGCAACTTCAGGGGGCGTCAAATTCATGACACAAGTGACACCCAATCACCTGACCACGTCCGAAGTGCGTCCGAAGTGCTGTTGTCTCGCGGTGTCTAATGACTCTTGAGGTCGCTGATATGGAGTAGGTGGCAGCGAAATGCACTTAATAGGTGAATGTCAACTACTGTTTGTTTATGTGGTTGATTGGGCGTGCGAATGATCAGCGTCGTTATAATTATTAGCGAAATCCATAGATTCAGACTGCCAGAGTGGAAATAAACGACTAACAGGAATAACAGATAAGAAAGATTAGATATTACCTTCTCAGTGTATCTAAGAAAATGAAATTTTGACAGAAAACTTTTGCCAGATCGCTGCACTACTTGTAAAATCCCTGATTAGCAGCTCCTTAGTTCAATTGTCGGAATAGCGCGGAAAACGTGTTGTACGAACACGTTATAACGCTAAACCCTAGAATAAACACGGATAACTAAACGGTGGTTCTGGCAGGGTCAGTGAGGTTAACTGGAGAATAAGGTTTGACAATAGAAGGAATATTTACAGAATTAGTGGTGACAAGATTGTTAGAACAAGGAAGGAGAAGAAAAGGGGTTAATCACACAAAATATATAGAAGAATATGACAATCAGAAATTTATATAAAAATTTCATGTTACTACTACTTTTCGGTCTCATGCTTGAGAAACTGGAGCATTCGAATGAAATATGAAACCTTTTTCTAACAAAGTTTTTGCTTGTAGTAGGCCTATAGGCATTTGATGGTGGTACTTCGCGTTATTTATGTAAATGAGGTAGATAAAAATGACTATTTCTGCCTAAAAAGCCTCGTGTATTTGGCGTGCGTTACAACTGCTGCAATATTAGAAAGGCCTGTTTCGTTTTATCTAGCTAATAGTGACAAAACAGACGAAATCAAACCACACCAGTCTTGGATACTATTCGTATTAACAGCTTCTTCAATATCAGACACATTTCGATTTTTCATGTGGCAGAACGTTTGACGAACTTTCATGAGGTAACAGATTCTTTTGCAAAGAGGAAAACACGCCTTGTGAAGCTATAGCAAGATCAATGAGAAAAAAAGTTCTGGGACCTAAGGACTGAAGGAACGTGTACTGTTTTGCTTGTCTCTTGTCTTTATTGGTCTTACGTTTCCTATATTTCACTTTATGTGACACAAAAGAGAAATTTATTAGCTAATGGGAAATAAAGAGTACAAATTTTATGAAAATTTCTTATTCTCTCGATCACAAATAACCCCACCCAATATTAATTGCTAGATTTTTTAAGGGAGGTAGGATGTCAACCCGGCCGACTGGGAGCAGGAGAGGCACCATGGGACATCTGAATTTCCAGTGTCCTATGTACACAGCGAAATGCGATGGAAGAATGCTGTGTGAAGAGATGTGGCACTACACTTTAGCATACTTAAGATCAAATAATATGTCTTACGTTTCTCGAACATGTATGTTGTATGTATCATACTCTTCAGAAAGATGTGCGCTACAAAATGAACATATTTTTGAAAATCGATTTTTAAAATTTTTACGTCCTATTTTCAAACGCTCTAGGGTTGGGGAGCGCCGCTATCAACTTTTTGTCCCGATTCGAAAATATCGTAGGTCCGCAACGATAGTTTACTCCCATTCTGTACTTTCCTATATTGTCCTCTCTCTGCCAACAGTCCCATTATTGATGCCCTACGTTTCCACACGTCTCATACAATGATTTACGTCAATCCCGCCATGTGTGGCCGATTGCCCAATATGGTAACATACGTTCAGCGGTAAAAGTCTCCCTCTTGTCATTGACTAACTCACTGCATCTGTTTCCTACAACGATGTTGCCGTGCCTACAGCTTGTAACGCTACAGGCTGTGGGTTTATATGCGTACATCAGCCATGAAATGTGAAGGCTAGGTTGAGTGACGTGCTACCGTGGCTGCTGAGCGAGATGGCTGTGACCACGCTACAGCTAGCTGTGCAACGGTTTCCCAGAAATCCCGCATCATTAATACCTAGCATGGTCAACTGTTAGCAGATGGCGACCTAACCATTACGAGATTCTGAATGTTCTACGGTCAAATTATATAATCACTAAAGAACACAAATAACTACAGAGAGCAAATAAAAAGTCCAATAAAGTCTCCAACAACCACGTAATACAGATATCAGTTGTGTTATTTAAGTTTAGATATGGTGTTTATAATAAAATTCCTTGCGACTAAGTACTTTCAACGAAACAAAAAATATCGTAATATAAAGATTATGCCAAGGCAAAGACTCCGCCACAGTTACACTCAAAGGTTAGCCCTGCATAAACAATTACATAATTATCTTTATTGTTTATTTTTATTAGTAAGACATCACAGTAAAAAAAATGTTGTGCTATAGTCATTTGAATACATTAGTAACCTACGAGCATAAAGAATTAAACTACACTAGTTTCCTGCAGTTCCAAACTTCGGAATATTTGCAAAATGTATCGTTAATCGTAAAAATTTACATCGAAATTAAGGAAAACAATTTCTGTAAATGATAAATTATTGTCAGAACTTACAGAATCAAAAATTTAGGTTGCAACTGTAAATTTGGTGTGAATTACATTACGTGAATCAATACGCAAGAGTAAGATGCATGCAAACGCACACATTATGTACACACTCATGAACACACATTTTTTTAGCAGCCAAACAAATGATAACAAAGATATAGGTGTACTCTTAATTACCTCGCAAGACGATATATTATTTTTAAGCAAATTTGTTAGACGGTTAGAGTTGCAAGGGTTGTTTGTGGGTGCGCTGTAGCCTTTAGAAGTCAGTTGAGATATCTTCACGTTCTTGTTCTTTCGGACAGAGTTTACGGTTTCGACATTTTCGGAACAAAAATGTGGGTCATATGTTTCTCTGCGCCTACATCTGTACTCCATAACCCACGTTATGGTGTACCACTAACATTTTCACACCATCCATTCGTGAATGGTTTGGAGGAAAAAATCGCGGTCGGTGCTAGTGCCTCCAATAGAGCTCGAATTCATCTGATTTTCCTGTTATGGTCACTTCACGAGATGAAAGTACAAGGACTTAAAATGTTGCCTAACTTTTGCGAATTTGAACAGTAAACCTCGCTATGATGCACGAAGCTTCTACTGTGGTGTCTACCCACCATGGTTTGATGAGCAGCTGCATAGTAGGCCTAATCTCGCACGCACAAAACGATCCCATTACGAAACGTGCTGCTTTTCTTTGGATTTTCGTTATATTGTCTTTTAATCCTATCTCTGAAGGGTCCCAGACTGACGATCAATACTCAAGAATCAATCTGATTGTATTTAAGATTCCACCTCTGTAGGCGTATTAAATTTCCGGGATTCTTCCAGTTGTTCTTAATCTGACATGCATTTTTCGTACGACTAGTTTTATATAGCTGTTTCACTTTAAGTCGCTCCAGATGTACTCGTACATTTTTTACAACTACGGATGTTTTCCGTGACTAATCGCCAGCTATATAGTGGAACAATGCTGTGACTTTTCGCATATTTATGTGCAATACAGTTCCTCCATCAAGCGTTCGTCTTCATGCAGTTCGTTACAACTTGTGGCATTGCGACTTCACTACTATACAACACAATCATCTGTGAAGAGCCTCAATTTAGTTCCCGACGTTACAAGAAATATCAAATTTATTAGTGTAACCAGGTGACTTTTCAGGGGCGTATAGACTACGTGGAGAAGTCTCAGCAGATTTTCAGTCCAGTCCCGTCTCCTTACAAAGAAAGAGAGTTGAATAAAATTATAATCGAGTTTCCAGTCACAGACTGATATTACTTAAGTACACTGACAGTAGACAGGGATCTGTAAATGAATTAATCAAAAAGTCAATGAAATTAATCTGCTAATTTGTGCATTAAAATCAATTTTCCTCGGTCAGCCGGAACCCCCGACGTCTTACATGACTACAGGACTATCGAATGGTGGGGGTAAAGCAATTTTCATCACCACCAATAATTATAATTATACTTAGTATAAACATGTATGTATGTATGTATGTATGTGTGTGTGTTCCACATCTTCTACTAAACCATTAGACCGATTTCAACCAGACTTGGTACACATGTCCGTTACTGTCACGCAACAATCGCTATTGGGGTAAGAACCACCTGCCAAACATAGTTCAGAAGACATGACTTCATAAACAATAACATGCGTGAAAAACTGCCACATTTTGCATGACATTTAAAGTTATTATTTCTTTGGTGCTAACTCTGTTTGCATTATAATCCGCGGACAGTATCCACATATGCCGGTAAATGAACATACACAAATATATCATTGTCCGACAGATAGCTCAAGAGATATGGACTCATAAACACTACGGTGCGTGAAAAATTGCTGCATTATGCACGAAATCTTAATACATTTATTTATTCTTTAATACTGAGGCACTCGTATAGTCGAGTCAGCTTAAGGAAAACCCTGATACCTGGCAGCGCCTTTGACATTCCTCAATTGCGAGGGCAAATTGCCACTGAAGGCCATACAATAGCTGTCTATAGAGCGATGAAGAGGCGTTGACTTAGAGAAGTTGTAAACACGCGAAGCAGCTGTGCACAGCATTCAGAAATTGCTTCATAATTTCAAAGGTGATTTCATGAATACGTGGATATAAATTTTTTCTCTATTACAATGTAAACATAGTCATTTTTTGTTTTCACTTGTAACAGAAAATCGGCAGAATCAATAGACGGACAATGCGAAGTTTGTCAGCTAGTTTAATTCATAAAATACACAAGACGGCGAAAATCAGCTGAAGTTATTGGACCACTGCTTTCAAATTGAAGCCGCACCAACACCAGCGCATAGCAACACTGATCCTACGCACGTTCGGAGAACTGTCTCCGGCATGGGATCACCAACCTCAGCAGCAGGAGGCCGTGTGGCCCCCACGGCCGGTATCAGCGGGAATGGCTTGCACTGCCTCCCCACTCAGGGTGGCTACAGGTACCTTTTTCTGTCGGAGGAGGAGCACTTCTGTGCTGAGTCAGAGGTTACAAAATAATGAGAGACGCCGTCTCAGCTCCATTTCATTGCCGTTCTTAGTCGGCTTCACTTCGTGAAGCAGTGGCGTAGCGAACATAATTGATGCACGGGGCAAAACAGTTAATTGCCGCCCCCCACCCCACTACACTTCATTCCTCCCCCCTCCAGAAACACATATAATATACAAAACACACAGAAAATAATATATGTCGTTGAGACAAATTAGCTCCCCTCTTCAAGAGGCGCCCGGGGCATGATAGGACCCCCTTGACTCCTTCCCCCTCGCTACGGCAACGACCAGTGGTGCGGCAGTTTCTGCCATTTCGCAATACATCTTTTGGCTTCCGTCATCTGTGGATTCAGTTATGTTTAGTGAAGATTTTTCGGTAGAATGTTTGTGGCAACTTCGTCCGTGATTAATATGCAGATACGCGTTTTGCACCATAAGCGTCCAGCATTACGCTTCCACCGAAGAGCGTTAAGCTTTGTGGCGCTGCCACCGTCTGTGTGCTTGTGTTAGCCGACTCCTCGTGGCTAATCGCTTTCGTATGTTATTTTCAGTTCACAAAATTCACTTCTGTTTTTCCAATATCGCTCTCTCTAGGGACGACGACTTAACGTTATTTCTTGTTTGATTCTACACTGCTAGAAAAAAAAATGCAAGACCGTCGAGGACTCTGCATAATATGTAATACTAAAGGACTGTAGTGTTAATGATTCATTTTCACTGTCATCGGCGATCATATGCTACTCAGGATACCTGTCTGCGCGCACTCTGTTTTGGCTTTGAAGGTAGTAACTGTGCTGAGTCTAGTGGTGGATTGTGTTTTTGCAAAATTCGTCCTAGGGAGCAACCATGCCCTGCTGACGAGCACATACTTCTGTTGAATAGTTTCAGCCATTTGAACGAGATCGTTTTGCGTGCCTACAGGTAGATAGATGGATATATTGACGGACTGTTGCACATGCTGGGTGCAGTGTATCGACGGTGTGCCAGTGCTTTCAACAGTGGTCTGTGGACCATGTGCACACCTGTAGACCAGGTTCTGGACGTTCGTTTAGTATAGACTCATGTCATTGACGCTTTGTGTGAGCTGCGGTAGCCCACCAGACATCATCCAGGGACAAAATCCGGGTATATGTCGCACCTGCCGTTTCATTAGGGGCCAACGGGAGCTGTCTGCTTCCAGCAAGATTAAGGTAATGCATGCCTCTGGCCAGGTTACCTCTGACACCATGAAAACGTCGAGCACGACTATTCTGGTGTGGTGAAAGAGTTGACTAGAGTGTGGAATAGCACTTTGTTATCTCCAATAACGAGAGTAGCTTTGTCTGTACGCGACTGATGAACGTACACCTGTGTGGCGTAGAACTGGTCAGCCGCCGACTTCAGAATGCATTCGACTACAGCTCTCGTTCCCAAACTTTCTGGGAGCATTACCCCTGAATACAACCACATATTAGCTAGTAACTCCCTCCCCCCCCCCCACCCCCACCCCCACACCTTCCCTACATGAGCAAGTAACTAATCTTTAGAATGAAGAAGAATTTTCTTTGAAGATTTTAATTTTTAAAATGACGAAAGGTGAATTATATTTAGTTCTTGTAAGTGTTTTGTCAAACCACGAAGTAATGAGTCAATGAGACAGTTGGCACGATTTACTTGTAACAAACTTTTTATAGAATGGTGAAGCAGTTTTCAGTGCACTGAGAGTGTTAATTAAAACCACTTTTCGAAGAATGAAGCCAACAAACTCCATTAAGGGTCTGCATCACTCTTCTCCCTAGCTACACTTCCTTCAGTCACACCCTGCATCCCATTTAAATCAAGCAAATTAAGATAGGTGAACTGTACATAGGATAGATCATATAGAACCAAGAGCTTGAGGAACTATACCAGCAGCCCAACAGAGCAGGAACTGTCAAAGCCAAATGAATGCAGTGGGTCGGCCATGTGGCTCGGATGGAGGATCACAGAAGGCCTCAGAAGCTCCTGGATTTCACACCTACAGGAAAGAGACAGCCAGGGAGACCCAAGAAGCGTTGGAGAGATGGCCTCCATGAAGATTTAAGTCAAGTGTCAATCGATGCGGACGGATGGCAGATAGCAAAATTGGTTCAAATGGCTCTGAGCACTATGGGACTTAACATCTGAGGTCATCAGTCCCCTAAAACTTAGATCTACCTAAACCTAACTAACCTAAGGACATCACACACATCCATGCCCGGGGCAGGATTCGAACCTGCGACAGTAGCGGTCGCGCGGTTCCAGATTGAAGCGCCTAGAACCGCTCGGCCACATCGGCCGGCGGCAGATAGCAGCAATGGACAGAATACAGTGGAGGAGGAAACTTGTTGAAGCGTGCGGTTCACTGGGCCTGATCACGTAGTAGTAGTAGTAGTAGTAGTAGAACTGTACTTAGGCCCATTTTTGTGAATTACTTTATTGCTGGACTCCTTTCTTCTGAGCTGCCAGAAATTAGATGACTTCAGGCTGCCAACACTTTGCATCTGAACACTGCTACTATCAATAATAATAATAATAATAATAATAATAATAATAATAAGAACAAGAAAATAATAACAGTAATAACACTGCGACGTAGAACCTATGTCAGCGAAGTATCCACTACACATTTACTGTTGTACTATCTTTTCGTTTACTGTTACGAAATGAATATTGAAACAATGTGTCACCTATTGTGGGAACTACCTACATCTCGAAGAAGGCATTTTCATGAAATATTTAAGCATGTTTTAATTTTACTGTAATAGATGCATGGTAAAAAGTACAAAGCATGTATGTAGCGAGTGGACTGTGCGAAGAAGATGTTCATATACTCGTTTCAGGAGCCATAACCGCGAAAATATTGTATCGTGCGTTAATGCTAACATTTGACAGAAATGTAATTACTGCAACTTATCAGCATTACAGACTTACAAAATAGTGATAATAGTAATGATCTTCTGAAAATAATTTAGCTTCGTGACCGAAACACAACTGAATCCTTTTGTTTTCACCCCTTAGAAAATTCCTTTTTACACCTCCGGTGGTAATTACCCCCAGGTTGGGAACCGCTGCCCTATAGCAACATGTTCCGTACCATGTTTCGTGAAGTGGGAGGTCACAGTTACAACTCGCGGTCACGTTGGGCGTTTCTGCAAGGTGAAGCCTTACACAGTCTTTTATCCCATTTCTTCGACGGATAGTTGATGTGCCGGCCGTTGTGGCCGAGCGGTTCTAGGCGCTTCAGTCTGGAACCGTGCGACCGCTACGGTCGCAGGTTCGAATCCTGCTTCGGGTATGGATGTGTGTGATGTCCTTAGGTCAGTTAGATTTAAGTAGTTCTATGTTCTAGGGGACTGATGACCTCAGATGTTAAGTCCCATGGTGCTCAGAGCCATTTGAAAGCTGTGCTTTTGTAGCGGGACAATGTACAAGGGTTGGAACTTAAATAGTGACAACTATTTATTCACAACCGATACAAGAGAGTTATATGTTTCCACCTGTTAATGTCCTTAAAAGTAGTCACCAATGTTGTGTAGAACCCATTGCCAGCGTGTGGAACGCGTAGTATACTGTTAGCAGAGCCTGTTCTGTTGATGGCGCGAATGGAGCGGATTACTGCCTGTCGAATCTCTGGAACAGTTCTGAAGCGAATGCCAAAAAGTGGTTCCTTCATCTTCGGAATCAAATAAAAGTCACAAGGACTAAGTCCGGGGAGTATGGTGGATGGTACAGTACTTCCCAGTCCCATCGACCGAACAGAGCAGCCACACCTTGTGTTGTATGCGCCCGCGCATTGTCGTGCAAAATGATGGGTGGTTGCACAGAAAGTGTCGCCGCTTCTTTCGCATCTTTCCTTACAGTCCGTTGTTTCTCCCTGTTCCCTTCATTAACCAAGTCATTTATCTCAGCAAAAGAATCCTCCGCTGTAGGTAATTCAGTCTGATGTCTCCACGGTACAGGGAGCAGAAGATTAGCAATTGAGATCGTTTTTACCTGCTGTAGGGAAAGTGATGGAAAGCAGAAACTTCCATTTACATCCTGCCAAGCATCTACACACTTAACAACCATATCTACATTAGATTCCATTAGAGTATGTCCGAAATTACATTCACAGCTCAGTTTTCTTTGGTTGGAAGTCCTCAGTCAAAACGAAAAGTAAGATATTCCGTAAGCTTGAATTTTGTTCGATAGGAGACGCGCCTTTCACAAGTCAAGGAGCACAGCATCAACAGCGACCCCTAGTTTAGCAAGATCGCCCTGTTTGTGAATTTATAATTCCTCTAATTTCTTTGATCTGCCAACTGGTGATATATAAGCAAATGGTTTGTTACAGTTTGTGACTTGTAATTGGAAGTCCACCCTCAAACTTCTTTGCTTTGCATTATTCGCAGTCGTTCTGTACAACGTCTCACCGTTTTTCGCGATTTTTCAATTGTTCCAGCAGTCATCAAGAACTACCTCAAGGCGGCATGAGCATGTTTGCCGAAATATCATGGAGTGATTACGAAGTGATCCGGCTAGATACTCTGTAATTCTACAAATTAGATATACGCTGAGAAAACATCAGATCGCAATGGGTTTGCCTGATATCAGAACTCAAAGATCTGTTTGTTGTTCTTGACGCGCTATGGCACGTAAATGGCTGAATAATAAGCTGCTTTTACACCGTAAAGTAAATCTCACGTTTTCCAAAAAACAATAAATTACAAAGACAATTTTACGTCCATTTACATCCTGCCTTCAATTCGGCGTGATTATTACACTTAGCCGCTGAGTACGTGAATTCGCTTTCCGAGGAAGATAAAAAATAAAGAGCGCAAATTAGTATTTAGTAAGATATTTCTCAACCGGAAGCATACGCGGTGGCAAAAACAATATTCCCTTTTACATTGCTCTGGCTTATTTTGCTTTCTGTGCTGTTTGATTACACCTTATTACCACTGTATTACATGAGTATGAACACGCTGGATATATAATTTTAAACAGAAGATGTTATAAATTCTGTTCAACGTCCAATAGAACTAAGAAAACATAGCAATTTAACATAACCTTTTCGTAAGCCCATTTCAGTTAACGTCTTCTTTCAATTAAATAGAGAAATTCTCGCTCGTCTTCTCCGTGTGAGAGAATGTTGGCAGCAACGGCTCCCATGTGACGGTGTAGGAGTGGACTTTCAACAGGCACAACATGAGCTTCTCCAGTCGGGAAACACGCTGATAGGAACACTACCAGTGTGAGTTAACACTTGACAACAGTTCAGTGCTGCCGGGTGACGTCACGGTAACCTATAGGAGCTGCGAATCACAACAGACACGCTCACAGCCAAAGAAAACCGGTAAGCTCTTTTTATTTATTGTCATAGTACTATAGCAAGACTCGCATTGTTCAAATGAATAATCTGTGTGAGTTTCAACAGTGCTGAATCGTATAGGAAGGCAATGTGTGTAGTTTGCGGTGATTGATAGTTCTGAAATGCACCGCAGTGGCAACACTTATCGCAATGAACTTGACCTTGACGTAATGAATAGGAGGTTTGGCAGTTCCAAGGCTGCACTCCGAAAAGCCGGCGTCATTGTGCGAATTAAATACTTGAATCGCGACACTAATTTTTGTTTTTTAAATGTAGCTACTGCCCATGGGTAGCTGAAAAATAATTTTAGTGAAACGTCACAGCTTGTTTCACTATAGCTTGTGTTCCCTAAAACCTTTGTTTCTGTCACGTACATTATGCAATCAGTGAAAACACATGATAAAAATAAGCAGCGCTGATAAGCGATTCTCATGCCTGCCGCACCACTGAGGTGTAAACGACGCTGTTCTTGTCAGTATCCGACAAGTGAGCAACACGGTGTTGTGCCATAAACATCGTCGGTCCCTTTGTGTGGATTATTTCAGAGGTATGGAGCGCTACAAAGACTGTAAATATTTAGAAAAAATCATTAACAGTTAATTTATCTGGCTCTTATATTTCTCATTTATGTAGCTTAGCTGTGCTTTGTAGTAATTTGTCAAGGTTATTGTAGAAATTCGTGTAGTGTAACGATCACGCTACGTATAGACGCAAACAACCACTATAAAAAAAATTTGGGCCGGCCGGAGTGGCCGTGCGGTTCCAGGCGCTACAGTCTGGTACCGCGTGACCGCTACGGTCGCAGGTTCGAATCCTGCCTCGGGCATGGATGTGTGTGATGTCCTTAAGTTAGTTAGGTTTAAGTAGTTCTAAGTTCTAGGGGACTGATGGCCACAGCAGTTAAGTCCCATAGTACTCAGAACCATTTGAACCATTTTTATAAAAAAAAATTTGTAGATTTCATTAGACAAACTCGTACACAAATTATTGACTCAGGGTACATTTCAAAAGATCTTCTACCATATACTGTAGTTAACAAGACGCAGAGAGGATGTACCGGCATTGTAGAATTTAACAGCACTAGTCCAATAACTATGTTGGATAAATGTTCACATAAAAAGTAAATAATTCGGGTAACAATTATGGTTATTTAATGTTCGATATTCTCATCACCTTCCATCTGCCAGTATTAGGGGGAAAACGCACCAAGTTTACCTCTAGTAATTCAACCAGAAATGCCTCCATCAATATAGAGCTTTATGGTAAAGACTGTATAAGTTTCAAAACATTCAGAAATATACAAATATAATTGGTTGAAGTAATACGACTTTCTTCATAGATCATGATTTTCCTTTCCCTTCAGTAACATTTACAGAGCGACGTCCCGCTTTATTACAATTTTTAACCACACTCTTCTGGACACATCGGATACAACTTCCTTAGATTCAAATGAGTAGGCATCTTTATATAGGCGCTACACTCTTCCTGTATTGAAGTATCATAACAAAACCAACGAAGGACAGTGACCTACTCAAAGCATATGGGTGCAATTTAGCACCGCGTGGTCTTAGGCGTCTTCTCACGGTTCGCGCGGCTCCCCCGCTGGAGGTTCGAGTCCTCCCTCGGTCATGGGTACGCGTGTTGTCCTTAGCGTAAGTTAGTTTAATTTCGGTAACGTAGTGGTTAAGCTTGGGGACCGATGACCTCAACAGTTTGGTGCCATAAGATCTTGCCACAAATTTTTTGGAACACAGCGTCACATGCAGTCACAGAGCTACCTGTTCTGCATTCCAGCTGGTACACTGCGCAACAACGTAACAAAATGGACAGACGAGGATTACCTTAGTGCTGTCCTAGGCTGCTGAAAGTTCTCAGTACTGGAAAATTTAAGGCTGTTTTCGGAGGTTTCCCACATCTATCAGGTTGTGTATTGGCCCTAGGCTACACTTCCTTAACCAGCTCAAAAAATATAGCTTTCAAAACACACTTTATTCACTTCAGTTATTCCAGACGACACTAAAATACAGATGTGAAGTTTTATAAGTAAACAAAGTATTACAGATCGCTTCAAAGTTGGATCAGATTTTTTAAAAGTTTACTCCTTGTTTCTCCACTTCGAAGGGTATTAATGCGTCATTTGCTGATTCTGCATCAGTTTTACACGACAGGCCTGTTGTAGTACACTCGGAAGTATAGTCATGCTTCATTGTACATGTTTTACATCTATACTTAATCTCAAACACATCAGTGGAAAAAATAAAATGTAATTCTCTGCGCAAGGATTTTCTCAATCATCCTTTTTTATCCTATTTCACAATTTTAATTTTTTGGTTCAGCCTAACGTTATGGGGTAGAATAAAATATTTTTATTGATATTTTCTAGCTTTATTTCATAACCCATTGTATTCCCTGGACTTAACCATATGTGAATATAATTTCAAATGATTGAATCGAAAGTTGTACCAATATTCATATTAATAACATAAAATTATGTACATTGCACGTACTATTGAAATTTGCTTACAGTTTTGGCATAAAGGTAATCTACCTTAAAAGAACTAAGTAGATAACTATCAATCGTCTGAGAAACAAGTTTTTGTGTACTTCTCACCATACTGTGTTCTTGGAACACGACACAGTTTCAAACTCGCCGAATCAATTATATCAAAAATGACAAGTTTTCATCTGGTCCCCTCTTGGAAAAATTTTTGCCGACGCGCGGAAGATAGTGTGATAGACGTTGCTGATATTCCGTATCCATAAGGTACAAACCACTTTCCAGGCACTTTCAGAGAACTGTAGTAGGTCCGAATTTTAATGATAGACTAACAAATCCCACACAGAAGTATCAATTTTTCAACATGTGCGTACATGTCTGCACTTTTTGAGACATAGCGCGACATGTAATGAAAAGCAGATAGTGTTACAGAATCGTCTTTTCTCTCCAATGTAGCTCTCAACATGGTTCGGCATTTTAGGTGGGTGATTTTGCTGATGTTTCGGTTTTAGGGGACTTAACTTTTACAAATGGATGTACAGATCGTTGCAGATACATTTTATGTGAAGATGTTAGATCGTGCTACTAACTGACTGTTTGCTAATGTGAAGTTTGTTTGTTGTCCTTCTGAAGAAACCATCACGCGAGTCGCCCAAATGTGGCGTCGACTGAAATAAGACTCACTCGGCGGCCGAACTTCCCCGGATGGGGCCTCCCGGGCAGTAATGCCGTACGATCATTTCATTTTCTTCTGAAGAAGACGGGTTAAGGTTAACTGAATCCCACCACTTATTGCAGCTGATCTGCCGTCCTTATTCATCTCGTATTGTGTACCGTAGATGAAGTGCAGCCAAGTTCAAAATATTGTAACTATGAAGGTTGTTCACGTCCTGCCGTATACGATTTTTTTCCGCGTATGAAAGATCATGTTATTGGGTTGGTTCATAAGTTCCTAGAGTTTTTCCGTAAGTTTAATAAACACAACAGATACACATAACAGAACTTTAGACATCGTTAATGGATTCTACTTTACTATTTACATTAGTCTGCCAAGGTTGGGGTAACTTTTAGACTTCGCAACCGTAGGAATCTCGGGGTTTTGAGGCGAGATTTCATCGAGTCATGTTCGGAGCGCATTTTCATGCGAAAAGGAACGTTGGAGGTTGTTCGATAGAGAGCGAAAAGGTGTAGATCTGATGACGATGATGATGATTTATGATGGAGGGCGCTAAACAGCTAGGTCATCAGCGCCCTTGCATTAATGTTGTACTGAAGAAGGTTTTCATAATCTGTGGAAGGAGATCACTAAACTGGAAAACGACGTTTGATCCCACCACAGGAAATGTAAAGCGACACCAGGGAGGTGAGGTTCAGAAAAGCCTGTAATAAAACCCCAGCGAGACACAGCGGGATAACTAAACGAAATCATGGAGAAAATACTTGTAAGGATGCTGTTAAAAAAGAGATAAATAACCGGGGCTGGATGACCATTTAGAAATAATACATGACCCAGCCACTCTGTGACACATTAACATCACACACGCAGTATTTTGGGAAGAATTCCGGACACCACACAAAATTTTAAGACACAAACAACACTCGCCAGAGGCTCAGACGATTCTGCGGAGATCTGGGGTACAAATTTCTCGACCTCCGCTATCGGGTGGAGAAATGTAGGGTCCCCCTGAATAGGTCAGGCGTGCATTACACGCCGGAAGCGGCTACAAGGGTAGCGGAGTACGTGTGGAGTGCACATGGGGGTTTTTTAGGTTAGAGAATTCCCTCCCTAGGCCCGACTAGACGCCTCCTGAGACGCGGCAAGGTAGGAGCAGGCAAAATGCAACAGGGAATAACAATATTAATTTGCTAATAGTAAACTGCAGGAGCGTCTATAGAAAGGTCCCAGAACTGCTCTCATTAATAAACGGTCACAACGCCCATATAGTACTAGGGACAGAAAGTTGGCTGAAACCAGACGTAAACAGTAATGAAACCCTAAACTCAGATTGGAATGTATACCGCAGAGACAGGCTGGACAGTGAAGGGGGAGGCGTGTTTATAGCGATAAGAAGTGCAATAGTATCGAAGGAAATTGACGGAGATCCGAAATGTGAAATGATTTGGGTGAAGGTCACGGTTAAAACAGGCTCAGACACGGTAATTGGATGTCTCTATAGGCCCATTGGCTCAGCAGCTGTTGTGGCTGAGCACCTGAAGGATAATTTGGAAAATATTTCGAGTAAATTTCCCCACCATGTTATAGTTCTGGGTGGAGATTTTAATTTGCCGGATATAGACTGGGAGACTCAAACGTTCATAACGGGTGGCAGGGACAAAGAATCCAGTGAAATTTTTTTAAGTGCTTTATCTGAAAACTACCTTGAGCAGTTAAACAGAGAACCGACTCGTGGTGATAACATATTAGACCTTCTGGTGACAAACAGACCCGAACTATTTGAAACAGTTAACGCAGAACAGGGAATCAGCGCTCATAAAGCGGTTACGGCATCGATGATTTCAGCCGTAAATAGAAATATTAAAAAAGGTAGGAAGATTTTTCTGTTTAGCAAAAGGGACAAAAAGCAGATTACAGAGTACCTGACGGCTCAACACAAAAGTTTTGTCTCAAGTACAGATAGTGTTGAGGATCAGTGGACAAAGTTCAAAACCATCGTACAATATGCGTTAGATGAGTATATGCCTAGCAAGATCGTAAGAGATGGAAAAGAGCCACCGTGGTACAACAACCGAGTTAGAAAACTGCTGTGGAAGCAAAGGGAACTTCACAGCAAACATAAACATAGCCAAAGCCTTGCAGACAAACAAAAATTACGCGAAGCGAAATGTAGTGTGAGGAGGGCTATGCGAGAGGCGTTCAATGAATTCGAAAGTAAAGTTCTATGTACTGACTTGGCAGAAAATCCTAAGAAATTTTGGTCCTATGTCAAAGCGGTAGGTGGATCAAAACAAAATGTCCAGACACTCTGTGACCAAAATGGTACTGAAACAGAGGATGACAGACTAAAGGCCGAAATATTAAATGTCTTTTTCCAAAGCTGTTTCACAGAGGAAGACTGCACTGTAGTTCCTTCTCTAGATTGTCGCACAGATGACAAAATGGTAGATATCGAAATAGACGACAGAGGGATAGAGAAACAATTAAAATCGCTCAAAAGAGGAAAGGCCGCTGGACCTGATGGGATACCAGTTCGATTTTACACAGAGTATGCGAAGGAACTTGCCCCCCTTCTTGCAGCGGTATACCGTAGGTCTCTAGAAGAGCGTAGCGTTCCAAAGGATTGGAAAAGGGCACAGGTCATCCCCGTTTTCAAGAAGGGACATCGAACAGATGTGCAGAACTATAGACCTATATCTCTAACGTCGATCAGTTGTAGAATTTTGGAACACGTGTTATGTTCGAGTATAATGACTTTTCTGGAGACTAAAAATCTACTCTGTAGGAATCAGCATGGGTTTCGAAAAAGACGGTCGTGTGAAACCCAGCTCGCGCTATTCGTCCACGAGACTCAGAGGGCCATAGACACGGGTTCACAGGTAGATGCCGTGTTTCTTGACTTCCGCAAGGCGTTCGATACAGTTCCCCACAGTCGTTTAATGATCAAAGTAAGAGCATATGGACTATCATAACAATTGTGTGATTGGATTGAGGAGTTCCTAGATAACAGAACGCAGCATGTCATTCTCAATGGAGAGAAGTCTTCCGAAGTAAGAGTGATTTCAGGTGTGCCGCAGGGGAGTGTCATAGGACCGTTGCTATTCACAATATACATAAATGGCCTTGTGGATGACATCGGAAGTTCACTGAGGCTTTTTGCAGATGATGCTGTGGTGTATCGAGAGGTTGTAACAATGGAAATGCGGGAGGATCTGCAGCGAATTGAAGCATGGTGCAGGGAATGGCAACTGAATCTCAATGTAGACAAGTGTAATGTGCTGCGAATACATAGAAAGATAGATCCCTTATCATTTAGCTACAAAATAGCAGGTCAGCAACTGGAAGCAGTTAATTCCATAAATTATCTGGGAGTACGCATTAGAAGTGATTTAAAATGGAATGATCATATAAAGTTGAGCGTCGGTAAAGCAGATGCCAGACTGAGATTCATTGGAAGAATCGTAAGGAAATGCAATCCGAAAACAAAGGAAGTAGGTTACAGTACGCTTGTTCGCCTACTGCTTGAATACTGCTCAGCGGTGTGGGATCCGTACCAGATAGGGTTCATAGAAGAGATAGAGAAGATCCAATGGAGCGCAGCGCGCTTCGTTACAGGATCATTTAGTAATCGCGAAAGCGTTACGGAGATGATAGATAAACTCCAGTGGAAGACTCTGCAGGAGAGACGCTCAGTAGCTCTGTACGGGCTTTTGTCAAAGTTTCGAGAACATACCTTCACCGAAGAGTCAAGCAGTATATTGCTCCCTCCTACGTATATCTCGCAAAGAGACCATGAGGATAAAATCAGAGAGATTAGAGCCCACACAGAACCATACCGACAATCCTTCTTTCCACGAACAATACGAGACTGGAATAGAAGGGAGAACCGATAGAGGGACTCATGGTACCCTCCGCCACACACCGTCAGGTGGCTTGCGGAGTATGGATGTAGATGTAGATGTAGATGTAGATCAGTTACAATAGAGGGAAGATCCTGTGGAAGACCCAGTTCAATCCTCAGGTCGTCATATAAAATGCACTCACATAAAATATGCCGTACTGACAGCTGTGTACAGCATTTCTGACATACTGAAGGCTCCTCCCGACCTAAGAGGAAGCCGTGTGTCAATGGACAATGTCCCACTCTAAGCCGAGTAAGGGCTACTTCACACCGTCGCGTGCGGAAGGAGGTGATCCATGGTCGCACTTAAGTCTTGATGGAACGTAGTTCATTGTTCCTCACATCCAGTCACAGTGACTCCCACAACATATGACCTTCCTGGTCACAAATGAAGTGACAGCCCGCAGAGGGACTGAACAGCTGGAAGGAGGAGGAAGGGAGCAAGCCTCCTTAGCAACAGCAGGAGCAAGTTCGTTTCCCTGGATGCCTATGTGCCCTGGAACCCAGCAAAAAATGATTTCCTTGTTTTGCCTGTGCAAGAGAGGGAGAGCGTCCTGCTCTTGTTGCACCATCCGATCTGCTGGGTACATCTGTCCAACAGCGAGAAGGGCACTTTGAGAATCAGAACAGATGATAAATTTTTTTGTCACGGTGCCGTATCATCTGCTCCATTGCCCTCAGGATAGCAAACAATTCCGCGTAATAAACTGAAAACTGCTCTGGGAGCCCTATTCTTAGGATAGTGTCGGGGAACACGACAGAACAATCGAAAACATCTCCCTGCTTAGAACCATCCGTATAGACGGTAATAAAATCTGGGTGGCTACGTAAAATTTCATTAAATTTAAGGGCACAAGATCAGGTGAATAAGGTTGGTGCGGAATGCCTTCCCAACCCATTTCCTGTCTATTGTTTTTGGTCAGTCCAGCAGAATCCGGGCGGGCATTATCGTGGATTATAATCACTTCACGCACTCTTCCTGGTCGTTGTTCTTGGACTGAGTCTGCAAGACATCTCAGATGTTGACAATAAATGTCACGGTGCCGTCTCATCTGCTCCATTGCCCTCAGGATAGCAAACAATTCCACGTAATAAACTGAAAACTGCTCTGGGAGCCCTATTCTGAGGATAGTGTCGGGGAACACGACAGAACAATCGAAAACATCTCCCTGCTTAGAACTATCCGTATAGACGGTAATAAAATCTGGGTGGCTACGTAAAATTTCATTAAATTTAAGGGCACAAGATCAGGTGAATAAGGTTGGTGCGGAATGCCTTCCCAACCCATTTCCTGTCTATTGTTTTTGGTCAGTCCAGCAGAATCCGGGCGGGCATTATCGTGGATTATCATCACTTCACGCACTCTTCCTGGTCGTTGTTCTTGGACTGAGTCTGCAAGACATCTCAGATGTTGACAATAAATGTCAGCAGTGATGTTTACACCCCGTGGAAGAAATCTGTAGTACACCAAACCGTCGTTGTTCCACCAGATGTATAACATTATCCTTTGTGGATGCATGCAGGTCTTCATATGGGGAGTTGCTGCTTTGTTTGGTCTCAACCGTTCCTGTCTTTTCCTTATATTAGCATAAAGATACCATTTCTCGTCACCATTAACGGTACACGATAGGAATGGTCGGTGTTATTCACGAGCAAATTGATGACGAGCAAGCAGGTATACACATATAGCCGGCTACCCACTAATTTTTGTGATTTTGGCTTAGAGAATGCAGTGCCCACACATCTGATTTCTGAAACTTACCCATTACATGCCACTGTCGCACGGTGCTTGAATGATCACATTTGCCATTCCTCGAGTACGCTGACGTGGATTATTGTAGATTAACGGTTTAAACGATCTTCATCAAACCACAAAGATCTTCGTGAACTTGGAGAATCACTAATGTCAAAACGATTTTCCTTGAAACGAGAAAACAATTTTATTACCATGTTCTGTCCAATAGCATTATCCCCATACACAGTGAAAATGTTTCTGGCTGCCTCCTCTGCTGTCATCCGTCTATCGAACTCAAACAGAAGAATATGTCGGAAATGTTTTGATATCTCGGTTTTGGCATTCCATTTTATAGCCTTCACAGCTCCACTCATTATCTCCAAATGACAAAATGACAATATGTAAACTCAAATAGCAAGAGTGAACTACAAATAAGAATGACAATCGATAAATAAAGCCATAGCAACCGGAATTCCAACATGTAAAACAAAAGTTCTACGAACTTATGCACCAACCTAATATTTTGTCACGTAAAATTAAATTTATGTCGTGCCGTTTCCACTATTATCTTTGTTACAGACCAGAATTTGCATTCGCCTCTTTCAGCAACAAGCTTTCTACTAAAACGACATAGAGTCATTTAACGTTGTGATATAATATTTGCTTAACTAAGGAGTAGATCCTCGCACTCTCGCATATCGATCACTGTTGTCAACATAGAACGAGATACGTCGCCAAGTTACACACTACATGAAAACGACCGGATTGCAAGCTATGATGACAATGACTCACTTATAAAAGCCGTCATTAGTATGTATGGCTAGAATAGCAACCATCATTCTTCCAGGGGTGATGATCTCTGTGGGTCCACTGGTAGTCCGAAGATGCTTGTGTACTCCAAAAAATATGGAGTCGCCTCTGTTCCAAAGAAGGATTTGCGAACTGTCAGCTCTACTCTAAGCACTGTTCATATTATTAAACTTTACCACGTACTGGAACATAACCCCTTCACTGTAGTAGGTTTAACGTCCCGTCGTCGACATGGTCTCTAGAGACGGGCTGGGAAAGTTCAGGGACGGAAATCGGCTATGTCCTTCCTAAAGGAATCATCTCGGTCTCGGCATTTACCTTAAACGAACTGGGGAAGCATCTTAGAACCTGAATCCGTATGGCTGATATGGATTTTGAATTTCTTTTCTTACGAATTCCCGAATGCGAGTGCACTGTGCTAACCACTTTGCTGCTGCTCTCGGTCTCATTATATCAGACTAAAGATTCACTGTCTGATCAAACGTGTCCATACACTCATATGTAATGCGGAATTCACCACTAGATGTCACGAGAGGCGAACCCACCAGTATAAAACGAGGAGACTGGGATTGGGCGGGGGGGGGGGGGGGGGGGGAGTATTGTGTTATTTTGTCAGTACCGAAGAGTCAAGCTGTACATTTTCCAAAAAAGACATGGACAACATTCGCCAAGTATTCGCGAGTCGGGATGAATAGTAAACTAATGTGGCAGAGGTAATTAGCTGAGTTCCGTCAGAAGACAAATCAATGACTGGGTGCCTTCTATCACGTTATAAAGGAATTCTCTGACCTGTGCATTCGAAATGGACTCGTAATATATCGGACTTTCATCCGACCAATTATGGAGTACGGAACTCCAGTGTGGGGAACCACAGTGAAGACGTACCAGTAGAGACTACTGACTCTACAGAACAAAACTTTAATAATAACTCACCATGTCTCGGCGCACTTTCGGCCAAATATCTATACAAACAGCAGAAGAACCGGAAGTCCTGGAACGCTTTCAAAAGATGGCCACAACATTATATCAGACTGCTGCAACGCCCGAGAACCCACTCATTCGAAGCCTAGGAGCTCTCCTGGATGACCAAACCGTTATAAACGGCGCTACCATAGTTAAGCTGTCAGAAGAATACATTTCGCTAGCAATAACATCGCACCCCTGCAGGCAAAAGAATGGACATAGAAAAAAAGGAAGAAGAATTAGCAGCAAGAGAATATAGTAGTAAATGTTCTCTGGGTAAAAACTACACCACAGACGATTACTAAGAAGGTAGCGACTATATGTTGTCAGTGGAGGAGCAGTGAAAGCTAAATGGGCTCGTCAGGAGGGCTCAGTGATTTTGAACGTGGACTAGCCATTGGATGTCATCTGAGTAACGCATCCATCTGGGACATTTCAACCCTTCTAAGACTGCTCAAATCGAGTTGGTGACGTGATTCTGACGTGGAAATGCGAAGAAACAACCACAGACAAGCCAAGACCTCATAAACCTCACGTGGAAACAGGGATTGTCGAGCATTGCAGAGCGTGGTTGTAAAACATCGAATGAAATCAGCGGAAGGAATCACTCGTAAGTTCCGAAGAGCTACCAGCAGTCCAGCTAGTACAATGACGGTGCGTAGGAAGTTAAAAGGAATGGTCGAGCAGTTCCTCAAAAGATACACTAAACGACACTTGAGGTGGTGCAAAGAGCGGCGCCAGAGAACAATGCATGACTGGAAGCGAGTGATTTGGAGTGATGAATCTCGCTATACAGTGTGACAATCGGATGGAAGGGTTTGGGTTTGACGAATACTTGGAGAATGTCATCTGCCATTGTGTGAGTGCCAACAGTGAAGTAAGGAGGAGGTTATGCTACCGTACTGGATTGTGTTTCATGGTTGGGTGTGGACCCATTACTGCTCTTGACAAAACGCTAAATGCGGAAGGATATGAACACACTTTACAGTATTGTGTACAGTGTACAGTAGAGGAACAGTTCGGAGATAATGACTCTAACAGCATGACAGTGCACCCTGTCATAAAGCAGCATCAGAGAGGCTGGACCATAACATTTCTGAAATGGATTGGGCTGCCCAGAGTTCCGAACTGAATCCAATAGAACATTCTGCCCGCATCTCGTGGTCGTGCGGTAGCGTTCTCGCTTCCCACGCCCGGGTTCCCGGGTTCGATTCCCGGCGGGGTCAGGGATTTTCTCTGCCTCGTGATGGCTGGGTGTTGTGTGCTGTCCTTAGGTTAGTTAGGTGTAAGTAGTTCTAAGTTCTAGGGGACTTATGACCACAGCAGTCGAGTCCCATAGTGCTCAGAGAGCCAATGGAACACCTTTGAATGAGATAGAACGTCAGCTTCGCTCCAAACCCCAGCGTCCAACATTTCTGCCTTCTGTGATTTCGGCTCTTGAGGACGAGTGAACTAACATTCTTCCGCATACATTCAGACATCTCGTTGAAAGTGTTCCCAACCGAGCTCAAGCCATGGACTCAGCCCATATTAATATCCACTAACAGATGTCCAGATTCTTTTGATGAGATAGTATATATGCATCTAGCAAGATGGATCTCTAAATCTTTTGTCAAATGCCGGAATAGTTGTTCAGAAAGAGTGCGGCAGATTTCCTTCCCACTCCAAATTTGAGCTCTATCCCTAATGAACTCGCCATTGACGGGGCGTTAATCTCTACTCTTCCTTATTTTTTTCATCTGTTTTCTTAATTGTTGAGTCATACAAGCACAAGCTCGTTCTTATATTTCTTATTAATCTTTAAGGGACCTTTATGCACGACGGTGCACTCATCTAGTGATGAAAACACTTTCGTCGGAGGTATGTTGAGCCTTGCTTCAGGACGACCTGTTTTTAAGTGCAATAAACTTATATCTGTCGGCATACTCTGCATGCATTCCGAGATATAAATAATCTTTGATCTGGTGTACTTGTTCCACTGACTTACCAACTAAATATCTGTGTTCGTGTTGAAATATCGTGCATATACATTTAGGTTGCACTTGCGCGTCGTGTTGATGTGTTTGTGCTCATATGCCACAGCAGAAGACAATCCCTGCACAACGTGTAAGTAAAAAAACAATAAGCTCATTTTGTTGTTGGAAAACAACTGATGTGTATTGCTCTTATCGTTATGTGTTTCTCTCTGAGCCATGTCTTCGAGAATCGAAAATATCTCACAGCTGACATTATGTAAAAAGAAATGTAAGTGTAGTACCATCTCACAAATGTGAAATTAATGGAGGGACAATTGAGACTGGTATACTGCACTAAAAACTGAAGAATGGGGTACAACCCGTCGAGTTTTAAAAGTTACCACAGATGATACATTGCAAAGACATAGAGAAACTATGAAATGTAGAACAGAAAAAACAGATCGTAGACATATATCACTTATATCCATATTTCAAAGGTAATTTTACACATATCGCTTTTTCACAGTAGAAAAGTCCTAGTGCCATATTCTTCAGTTGATTTACATTGGCCAACTGAAAAAAAACCGACATACGTAACATTGGAATGAAATACGTCATTTGACTTATATACGTTATATCCTGTACTTAATTTGACCTACTATCAACTGAAGTATAGGATGCAAATTTTACGTATGTCGGTTTTTCCATCTTCGCTAGTACTAGTACCAACTGAAGAATAGGATGCTAATTGCTAATATTAGCGCGAAGGCGAAAAAAGCAACATTTGTATTCCGTAATTGAACTACGAAGGTTTTATCCTATTATTCAGTTGCCGTATATAGGTCAGATCAACTGAATTACAAGATATAAATTTTATGTATGTCTGTTTTCTCTTCGGGAGTACTACTATCAGCTGAAGAATGGGACACTAATACTAGCGAAGGCGAGAAGAGCGATAAACGTAAAATTCGTTCCCCGTACTTCAGTTGACTTTTATATGTCAACTGAAGAATAGGGTACTAGTACTTGCGAAGGTAATAATGGCAACAAACGTAAAATTTCTATCCCGTACTTCAGTTGACCTATATAACATACTAGTAGTAGCGAAGGCGAAAAATGCGACAAACTTAAAATATGTATCTTATGCTCAGTTGACCTACATAGCACAGGATACGAATCAACTGCAAATTAAACAGCAAGTGGAATAACCCACTATCAGACAAAGGTATAATTAAACATGTGTACCCACAAACGATTTGGAAATTACCACAAGCGACAAAAAACAGACACAATATCTCTTAATAACACATTCATTTATTTTTATTTATGATTATGACGCCTTGCCACAGAAGATAACCGATTTATTATCTACGGCTTGAAAATAAACAACTAATATGTACGACTAAAATATGAAGTTGTTGATTAAAACCGACGCGTTGTCTCATTCTTCAGTTGACCCTTCTTTTCCGAGCCACGTCTTCGAGAAGCGAAAATTACGTAAAAAAAAAAGTAAGTGTAGTACCATCTCACAAATGTAAAATTAATGCCGGCCGCAGTGGCCGAGCGGTTCTAGACTGCTACGTTCGCAGGTTCGAATCCTGCCTCGGGCATGGATGTGTGTGATGTCCTTAGGTTAGTTAGGTTTAATAGTTCTAAGGTCTGGGGGACTGATGATCTCAGATGTTAAGTCCCATAGTAATCAGAGCATTTTGTGAAATTAATGTAGGGGCAATTGAATCTGGGAGACTGCTCGAAAAACTCTTAGTGCTATGAACAATTGTTACTGAAACAAAACAAACATTTATATTCAGCAGGAGATATAAATTCAGCCATTGTCATACTCCATCCCCCGAGTCGATAAAATATGGTTATTAAGATTAAATGACTCGTCGTTCTGCGATTTTGAAGCACACGTAGATAGTATACATACCCCCAATGATACTAGTTTTGAAGAATAACTGGGCTTCGTTTCCTCATGTCTGAGTTTGATACTTGTCTTCTTTTGAAACCATTCTTCATTTTTTTTTCATTATTCTAAATTGCCAGTGAACGCTGCATTGCTATCGGGTCTTGAAAGGCGTAATGTTCGTAGAGAGAAATCCACTATAAAAATAACGCGTGAAATATTTAAAGCACCCAAAACGTGAAGAAAAGATAAAACGAGAAATCTCACGGATAAAACGATATGCCATTTTTTGTCATTTTGAATCAAAAGCTACTTTTACTGGGAAAAGCGGAATGAATATGGCAAACGTAAAGAAAAGTAAAAAAAGAGCAATAGGCCAGCGTAGGGTATGGTGGCATATCCTGTCGTTTAAGCACGTAACAATAGTCGCTATTCCTTGGCTGAAGCAAATAAGGAGTGCAGGGATTTCTACTACTGGTAGAATTCCAACATTCGGGTTGAAATCTTGGAAGAAAACTTAAAAATCCAAGAATACTGTCACAATTCGATCCTTTACCTTGTTACATGATACCGTTGCGATCTGGAATCGCACCATAGCATTTGACACTTGGTTTAATCAAATTCTGTGGCGCAAGTCCGTCGACGGGATATTAGCCAGACGACAAGCACAATGCTCCATCGCCCTCTCACTTTTACCCCGCGAAAAGATCCCCGCTACTCATTGGACAGCAGGCTAAGTGGACCTGGAGCCGCCTTCGAGGGACTGAAGCAAGAAAAATTCCCACCCTTACCCAGGATTGAACTCGGGCCTCCAGAGCCAGAGCCTAGTGCTTCATCCTTTTTTTTTTGCCTTATTCCTCCAGTATTAAGCTACTCCAGTTTCCTCACTGAATTATGTTGTTCCTACTGTGTGAATATGCTCAAGCACTTATTCTGCTGCAACTGCCGGTTTCTGCTAACTGCTATGGCATATTTATTCATAGGAGCTTAATGTTTGTTGTAACGGCCATTCAAAAGGTTGTAATTGCTTGGGCTGTCCTTATCATCTACAGCTGAGTAATTTTCCTTGAATCTCCTTGATGAAACTGCACCATAGGATATTGATATAATACCTCTATTTTTACCCTCCTTTTTCCTGTTATCCCTCTTTGATCTTGATGTTTTTCACCACCCGCTAGACCGACCACCACGGCCACATTTGGTGCTTGGAAGCGTGTAAAAGTAACTGCGCACAGAGAAATAAGAGTGTATGAGGGATGCAAATACTAGACCATGTTGAAAGTAATGTGTGAACATTGACATAAATGCAGATGCCTGGAAATCTTGTAATAACTGGTTTATTATGCAAATAAGTGTCAATAACCATTTATATAAGTAATATTAACGTGCCCCAGGAACATTGTCAACAGTTTCACATGAAATGAAACTATAAGTTTAAAATTTCTTTGCATCCATTTCTTTGCATCTTACGGAAAGTTCATAAGCCAATAGAAACATTTGCTCCTCCCACTTAAGACATCCCCAAACAAATGTATTACAGTATTATATATGTTTTTACTCGATTTTACCTTATAGGATAACCAAAGCAATAAAACAAAGAACGTAAAATATTTAGTCTGCAAAAATGAACTGTAAAAATTTTGAATAAAGTCCATAACAGAAAGTTTTTTGAGTCTTCTTGAAGAACCTTAGAGTTCTGATAAGAGCACTATTGTTCTTAGGTGACAATTATGCATTGTAATGACATGCCAGTTGCAGAAGAATTGTGATATTTATAATTAATGTCATGAGATATAACAACAATTTCCACATAAGGTTTGCGTTCTTGCATAAGATTGAGGGAGGCTCAGCATTGTGGTCCAATTCGCAATTAGCGTCTATTATAGACCAATTATGATACGTGATTCTTCAATTTCTCCAGGCCTATTTTATGAGGAAATAAATCTCGGTTGAACAGCCTCGTATGAGTGTGCATAGGACACAATATTTTGGCAGTCGACCACGTTGCTATCATCAGGTGCACACCTGATGATGGCAACGTGGTCGATTGCCGAAATATTGTGTCCTATGCACACAGATACCAGGCTGTTCACCCGAGATTTATTTTGTCAATTATGATATGTTGATACTTACTACTCTGGGACCATCTAGTTACAGCTGAATAAAAAACATTTTTTGTGGCACACCTTTCGCGTTTATTCTTTGTAAGGCTTCTTCAGTGGCCTGGAATATGTACATATTTTTGTTTATACTTTTTAGTTTACATTTAGGACGTTGTATTTTAGTTGTAAAAAGCTCTGGCACGTACCGTTTCTTTAACGTAATGGTAATTTGAAGTTCTATTCACAGATTTGTGGATATTGATCTATGTGCTGTGTTCTTGTTCCTTGTAATAGCCTTTTTTATTCCGACATTTAACATTTGAAATTTCGTTTTCTGCGCTTCACAGCATTAGGAATTGAACAGACGTTTTGATATTATGTCTTGGATGATATTGTCAAATATTGACTATTATTGCGAACTACTGAATGTGTTTTTGTGGTGTCTGTGAACTGCTTTGTGTGTGTATGTATGTGTCCGTCACTCACACATACATATACTGTATAAAAATATACACATACATATGCGTATTCCAGGTTACTTAAGTCGCCTCACAAAGAATAAAGGTGAAATGTGCATGGCCCATAAATTGTGTTTTATTAAATACACACACACATACACACACACAGACAAACAGATCACAGATACCACAAAAACCCATCCAGTAGCTGACAATAACATTCAACAGTTGTCAGCATCATCAAAAAAAAAAAAAAATCCATCAAAACGTGTAATCTATTCCCTATGCCCTGAAGCGTAAACAAGAAATTTCAAATGGCAATTATCAGAAGAAGAACAACTGTAACAAAGGAACAAGAACACAGCATGTACTTTGTAAATCAACATCCACGAAATCTGTGAGTAGAACTTTAAATTATTACTACATCACATAAAAACAAAAAGTGCCAGAACTGCTTGTAACCTGTCACACAAGTCTGCAACGTCCTAAATGTAAACCAAAAAGTAAAAACTAAAATATGTATATGTTCCAGGTCATTGAAGATGCCTTGAAAAGAATAAAGGTGAAACGCGTACGGCACAAAAATGGTGTTTTACTAAGTTATGATTAGAGAGTTCCAAAGTAGTAATTATCAACATACCGTAAGATTATACGCAACTGAGGTTGGAGACGGTTACGGACCGATGCTTTATGGGCGCGAAGCTGGTGTCTAATAGCATCTTAGATGTGTTCCTTCAGATTAATATCATATGAGATCTCTATCAAACTCTTAAAAGTATTATTGCCCGATTCTGAACTTGTGACACGGACAGTTATCATGCTGGACGAGGCCATCGCCATCGAGAAAGACACGAAGCACGAAGGGATGCAGAGTCCTTAATACACTACTGGCTATTATAATTGCCACACCAAGAAGAAATGCAGATGATAAACGGGTATTCATTGGACAAATATATTACACTAGAACTGACATGTGATTACATTTTCACGCAATTTGGGTGCATAGATCCTGAGGAATCAGTACCCAGAACAACCACCTCTGGCCGTAATAACGGCCTTGATACGCCTGGCATTGAGTCAAACAGAGCTTGGACGGCGTGTACTGGTACAGCTACCCATGCAGCTTCAACACGATACCACAGTTCATCAAGAGTAGTGCCTGGCGTATCGTGACGAGCCAGTTGCTCGGTCACCATTGACCAGACGTTTTCAGTTGGTGAGAGATCTGAAGAATGTGCTGGCCAGGGCAGCAGTCGAACATTTTCTGTATCCAGAAAGGCCCGTACAGGACCTGCAACATGCGGTCATGCATTATCCTGTTGAAATGTAGGGTTTCACAGGGATCGAAGGAAGGGTAGAGCCACGGGTCGTATGTTGTTGTTGTTGCTGTTGTCTTCAGTCCTGAGACTGGTTTGATGCAGCTCTGAAATGTAACGTCCACTGTTCAAAGTGCCGTCAATGCGAACAAGAGGTGACCGAGACGTGTAACCAATGGCACACCATACCATCACGCCGGATGATACATCAGTATGGCGATGACGAATACACGCTTCCAATGTGCGTTCACCGCGATGTCGCCAAACACGGATTTGACCATCATGATGCTGTAAACAGAACCTGGATTCATCCGAAAAAATGACGTTTTGCCATTCGTGCATCCAGGTTCGTCATTGAATACACCATCGCAGGCGCTCCTGTCTGTGATGCAGCGTCAAGGGTAACCGCAGCCATGGTCTCCGAGCTGATAGTCCATGCTGCTGCAAACGTCGTCGAACTGTTCGTTCAGATGGTTGTTGTCTTACAAACGTCCCCATCTGTGGACTCAGGGATCGATACGTTGCTGGACGATCCTTTACAGCCATGCGGATAAGATGCCTGTTATCTCGACTGCTAGTGATACGAGGCCGTTGGGATCCAGCACGGCGTTCCGTAATACCCTCCTGAACCCACCGATTCCATATTCTGCTAACAGTCATTGGATCTCGACCAACGCGAGCAGCAATGTCGCGATGCGATAATCCGCAATCGCAATAAGCTACAATCCGTCCTTTATCAAAGTCGGAAACGTGATGGTACGCATTTCTTCTCCCTCCACGAGGCATCACAACAACGTTTCACCAGGCAACGCCGGTCAACTGCTGTTTGTGTATGAGAAATCGGTTGGAAACTTTCCTCATGTCAGCACGTTGTAGGTGTCGCCACGGGCGCCAACCTTGTGGGAATGCTCTGAAAAGCTAATCATTTGCATATCACAGCATCTTCTTCGTATCGGTTAAATTTCGCGTCTGTAATGCCTCATCTTCGTAGTGTAGCAATTTTAATGGCCAGTAGTGTAATATTCACGTACTTCACAGCTGTCTCGGTGTCAGTTACTACCACAGGCCCCAAGAAAGAGCAGGTGAACCTCCTCTACTGCCCCATGACTCGTTTTACATATCGAGCAGCTGCTCGCTTGCATGACGCCATATCTGCACACGACCTTCGACCTGGTGTACCGAGAAGCGCAATAAACTATCCAAGCGATATGTTTCCATTGATCCACGGCCCAGTCATTTCCCGTGCCCACTGAAATCCCAACTGACGACGTCTTTGGGTCAGCATGTTGCGGGACCTCTTGTTCAAAAATGTTCGCTGAACGGTGTCTTCCGAAACACTTGCGCCTGCACCAGCATTGTATCTACTGCAGATCCCCACCTATCGTGCTTTACGGATCAGGCAGGCCTCCGACCTCCAAGGTCTGTAATGTGGTACGGACATCCAGTACCTTGTCGTCTACTCGTGGTTTCACCATCCGTCAACCACTTTCCTTAGATGCTGACGACAGTAGAAAGGCGAACAGCCGACCAGCATCGCCTTTTCCGAAATAATGTTTCCCAGGCGTCGAGCTGTAACAACCTGCCCTTCCTCAAAGTGATTTATGTCAGTGGATTTCTCCATTTGCGGTCTGTATCGTTACTAGAATTATTCCCCATTCGTCTCTATTCCGTGTACAGATTTTCCTCAAAGCGTCACGTGACCACGACGCCACCAGGCGGCGTTCAGTTTCGCGCTGTGAAGAGTTCATAATATTTTGTCTCGTCAGTGTATATGCTTGTACGAAAAGCATGTGGAAGTCAGCATAAACGTCCGCAAAGAAAGAAAAGGGGGGGGGCACTTGCCACCCACTGCGCCTGGGATCTGGAGTGCAGAGTTTTTGATCACATATTGAGTGGACAATCATCAGTCCTCTGGGTTATCTAATGCTTGACAGTTGCTAAGGAACAGAGGCATTATTGGACAGAAATAATCATAGGCAACTGATGGATGACATGAAACAGAGGTGGACGCGTATGTTTATAACGAAAAATGGTAGAGATTTCACCATATGGGAAAGCATGATAACAGATCAAATAATGTTCAGGTTTGATATAGATCATACATCCAACATAACTACCAAACTGTTGAGGATTCCTTGGGGAGTATTGTCCTACTCGCCTCTCATTGAGGCTTTCAGCCCTTGCACGGTTTCGGGAGGGGGTGTTAGTGGAGAAACACGTCTGCTAAGAGCATACCAGGCATGCTCTGTAGGGTTTAGGTGCGGTGAGTATGTAGGCCATTCCATACATTAAGCATCTTCACTTTCTGGTATGTCCAACACCACTGTGGTCATTGGTGGGCGAACATTGTCGTCCATAAGCGGAAGGTCGGGACCTACGGACATGATGCAGATTGATCTCTCTGCAATACCGCTGCGCTGTAACAGTACCTCGCGCAAAGATGTGCAACCGAGTTCGGCCGTAGTGCATAATGCCTGCTCACACCATACTGCCTAGGTCATATCGATGACTCTCACGAACACTCTGTGGTGTAAAATAAATTCCTCTCTCTCCACTCTAATTGTTGGCGAGAATCACTAACCACAGTTAAGCAGGATTCGTCAGAAAACATCACTTTGGGCCACTGTTGCTGACCCCAAGCAACATGCTCCCTGCGCCAATGAACTCTTTCTCAGCGATGTCGTCGTTGAAGTGGGATGCATTTCACAGGGTTCTGGGCATACAAATCAGCCTGATTAAGTGGCAGCGAAATGGTTCTGGCAAAGACGGGTAGTCGTAGTGCTTGGAAGGTCTGCATCGATCCTCTTGCAGTGTGGTGGTCCTTCTGCGACCATGAGAATGCTTTCGCAAAGCATTTCCACCTTCAGCGGCCCTTTTTAATCGCGAGACGACGCTTTCGGACACATCCATTACCGTGGCCACTGTAGTCACACCTCGACTGGCTTCGAGTCGTTCAACTGCTCGTCCACGATCGTAAGCAATCAAATGATGTCTTGCAGACATGTTGCCGTACCACAAGAAATGTCGCACTAATCAGTTCCACAATAAACTTCGTCAAAACACAGAACTGCATGAACTGTCGAATGCGTACAGAGCGTTCATACACATTTCCTTTTACTGGCACTGGTCGGGTGCTCCGTAACAATTGTCAGTTATCCGTAGCAATTTGCAGTTGTTCTTTAGCAATTGTCAGTTGTTAACAGGTCTCCAAACTCACCAACTCATTTAATATAAAAAATGGCAATTTTAGAGTCGTGTTTCTCTCCTCCCTCCCTCTCCCTTTCCCTTCCCTGGAAAAATTTCTACGTATGCCCTCGGAAGTCAGGTAATTTTGTTCTGTATACCATGACCAAAACAGCAAATGGTAACGTGGGCTACATAAGACGGGTGGGCTGCTGGTTGCCTACAACTGTTAGCGACCATTCAGTATCGTAGTTAATAACCCGAATCAGTACCTATCCATACACGATATAGAAACTGACATAAACGTGTATGTATGTCTGTATGTATGTTCTACATCTCCTCTTAGACCACTGGACCAGTTTCAACCAAACTCGATACACACATCACTTGCTGTCTGGAAACCATTACTGAGGTGGTGAGAGCCACCTACGTGCCAAAGGGGTGAGAGTGATGATGAAAAAGCAGTGTGGCCCAGGACGCGCGAATACCCATGCTTTAGTCATCTAATATTTGAGAATGAAAACACTTCCTGACTTGCAACAAACTTTACACATAATTTCAAACCTTTAGGGAATCTTTTCTCGCTGACAACCGCCTCATAATGGCGAAGGGAAAAAAGGTTTTCTCTTACTGCATTTCATGCAGTAAAACTGCCGCATGAAGCACGACGTTTGCATTTATTGTTCTTTACTACTAACTGCATTCGTGACATTTTTCAGACACTGTTCACATATGCCACTGAAAGTACCAGCAAAATTGTCATTGTATGATATATAGTTCCGGAGACATGACGCCATAAATACTAACATGCGTGAAAAACTGCGGCGTCACGCAAGACGTTTTAATTAATTACTTCACTGCTACTAATTCTATTCGCGACACATTTCGCAGGCAGTATCTTCGTAGGCCACTAAATGTACCTACAAAAATATATCATTGTAGGACACTTTCTTCAAGAGATATGACGTCATAAATACTGAGATGCGTAAAACACTACCGCGTGATATATGACGTTTTAATTTATCACTTCTTTGCTACTAACTCTACTAGAACACTTTCCGCTGACAGTATCCACATATACCGCTGTACGTGCCTACAAAAACACCCCGTTGTACGGCACATGCTTCAGGAGATACGAAGTCATAAACATTAAGCTGAGTAGAAATAAAACTGCACGGCGAAAATAAAAAAAACCTGTGAAATTTGTTAAATATATAGGGCCTATGAAATGTATTTGACATGTGAGTACACAGGTACGGTCACGGGTAAAAAGAGAAAGTGGAAAGAGGAAGAGATGAATAGAGACAGGGGGAGGAAGAGATAGGGAGAGAGAGGGGGAGGATGGGATGAACAGAGGGAGGAGGAAATGCGACAGAGAAAGGGAAGAGGAGGAGATGGACAGAGTGAGGGGAGAGAAGGAGATCGATAGAGAAAGGAAGGAAAGGGGAGGATATGATCAGGGAGAGGGGAGAGAGGGAGATGGACAGAGAGGGCGTGAAGGATTAGATAGACAGAGAGAGGAGGAAGGAAGAGATGGACCAATAGAAGTATTGAGTAAATACATGTGTGGGCAACGCCAGGTACTCAGTTAGTCTTTACATAAAGAATGATAAAAGTGACCATTAGTCTGAGAGTACCCTTCATTTATTTTGACATAATGTGAAGATACTACTTCTCAAAAATTAGCGTAAGTCACAGAAATATCAGTGACCAGTGAAGACGTGCATCAATTGACACTTGAGAACGTTATTATCACAGGAGTTCTACGGAAAATTCCCGTACACATACTAGCGATACCTGCTTCCGTAAGTGAGACCGCAAACAAACCCTCGCGCGGTGGTGCTCGACTCGGAGATACGCCGGTTCGAATCCTAGTGGTGGATCGAATTTTCACTGCCAATAATTGACCCGTAAGAGGAGGAGAGATAAAGGCGTAAAGTTCCTAAATGCCAGTCTTTGCCCCAATGTCCTGGAATAAATTCCAAACCCCTCCACTGTGTCTCATGATGTGAGGGCATGTGACAACGTTGACGGTGATATATCCGTCAGAGGGAGACGTTAAGCTCGGCCTTCCCCTCGGTGCTACTCGGGAGGCGTAGGCCAAGCGCCGGCACCAGGTTTCGTTCTCTCTCCTCCCTTGATCCGAAACGGCACAAATCTAGCACTACACTGTGCGAGTACTCCACATTTTTCCATACGGCACTTCATAACAGGTCGGAGATAAGCAATGGCAAACCCACTTTCACTGGGACCTAGCCTAGAACAGCGGTGCAGGATTCCTGCATCTGGTGCCCTACTTTTCATTACGTGGGTACAGGACTACTGTGACTTCCATAACAGTGACGCTGTAATTGTACTCAGCAGACATCTGTGGCAGAACCACAGCTGCTGCTGCGCGTGTGTAAGAGTGGAATAGGTAACGTGGTGCGAGGGCGTCGATGTAAATTCGGCATGCAGAAGGTGCAGCTAGAGAAGGGTAGGGCTAGAAAGCGTGCATTTCCTAGTATTACCTCGACTGGAATGTCGATTCATGAGTGCTCATTTCCTCCAAAACCACAGTGACAAGTGTTGACTATGCTTGAGGATGAATGGAAACAAATTCCTCTTCAGTACGCTAAAAATTAGTAGAAATATTTTGGTAAAAATGAATCGCCGTAATGGTAGCAAAAAGAGGTTCCACACGTTATTAGTTACATGACTCATGACTGACGCCTTTGCGACAGCGAGCTGTGGTTGTCAGGAAAGCTGTGGACATACAGTATTAGTTAAGTTGAAGTCATGGCTGTTTTAGTTGTTTGCATCTGCAGTGGATCATGACTGCGATCTCTCTATGATGTGGAACCAGTCTGGTTTACACTTACACCGCAGAACACTTTCTCAGTGACAGCCGTGTATCATGCTGACATGATTTTCTTAAGCTATCTTTTTAGTTGCCTATGTTCACTCTTTCTCATCGTCACCTACCCAATCTCTCTCTCTCTCTCTCTCTCTCTCTCTCCCTCTCCCCCTCTCTCTCCTCTCTAAAACACACTCACCGTATTTAGAAAATCTTTTGTGGAACCTGACCTCCGACTAATCTTAGAAGACAGACCGAAGAAAAGCAAATCTTTTTTTATATCACTTGTAGTCTCTGTCCAAGTTCAGAACTAATGCGCGTTGACTCATGCATGCGATCGAATTTCAGATGAGTCCGGATGACAAGCCGCTAGCGCTCGTTGGTCGATGCAGTTACTCTCTCGCAGTTGTTTCGGTTTCAGATATTTTGCAAGCGGATGTTCAGTGGCGTAGCTACACTATTCGTATGATATTGGAAGATCTAATACATATGGGATAATTCGTCAAGTATGCGAAGTTATCTGGATGAAATTAAAACACCAGATGAAGAAAATGGGATGAAATATGTAAAGGATTGGACAGTGCTCAATTTTTACTCGTTGCATCGGAGCCCTCACTGGTAAACATATCACAATACAAAATTCAAAATTCAGAACTTTCAAGTTCCTTACACCTATAAACATGGTTTTCTCTATTGCTGCTGGCGGCGCTATGCGACTGTGACCATCCCTTTATCTGGTTAGACATTCGCGCTTACGGGAAAGACAGAGAATCAGAAATTTTCAAGAGATTCAGCTCTGTATGAGAAACACACTGAAAGACCTTTAACAGTAAACCACGACATGGAACTTCCTTACGTGATTGTAGGTGAAGCATTTGGGCTGGTGAAAGATTTAATGATACCTTACGATGGAAATTAGCTGACACGAAAACAAAGATATTTGACTATCAATTAACTTAGTAAGTAGGAATATTAGACATACTTCTGGTAAAGCGTGTAATAAGTAGAAATGCTACATCGCCCATTAGATGTAAGTGTGGATTACCCGAACACATTGTTAAGGATGAGAGATGGATTTAAACACGAGGAGAACTTAGAAGTAAATCTCACAAGTATAAATGCTACCCAGAATGGACGACCCACTGTATCAACGGATAACGTTCGGGCTAAATTTGCCAATTGTTTTGTTAATGGACGTAGGCTTGAACAAGCAGATCGTATGATATGAACGAAAGTGTACTTATTAGCAACGAAGTTTTTCTTACCTATATTTTACTGTATTTCATGAGATTCGGTTCCGGTACAAAAGATCAAAACGAATTCTTTCCAAAGCTCGACGTCTCAACATTTTATTCAGTTTCGACGCTATATTCCAAAATGATTGTTTTCTAGTCCGTCAATTAATAGCTCGATGTCAATATTGTCGGCTTTGGTTTTACTCGTTCATTCACTCTGGTCAAGATGGAAACACCTGGTCATCTGAACAGCACCGCTCATACAGGGTCGCAGTTACTTCACTATATTAAAAAAAACGTAAATTAGTTACAAACTAGGGCGTGCATACACTTTATTCACCATGTGAACGTCGCTACAGATATTCGGATTTAGGTTATGACATGTTCGATATGCCTGCCATCATTGTGGATGATGCGCAGAGGAATAGCGAAATTTTGCATGTCATGCTAAAGTGTCGGAACATCGATGGTGTCGATGACCTCCTGAATGGTTTTACGGTTATTGCTGTGCACCTTGTCTTTAATGTAGCCCCAGGAAAAGGAGTCGCATTTGTTTGGATCCGGAGAATATGACGGCCAATCGAGGTCCATCCCAGTGGCCTCTGCATACCCCAGAGCTAGAATGCGATCCCCATATAAGTGCTCCTCCAGGCCATCGAACACTCTCCTGCTTCGACGCTGTCGAGCTCTGTCTTGCATGAACCACATCTTGTCGAAACCAGGGTCACTTTGAATAATAGGGATGAAATCATCTTCCAAAACCTTCAAGTATCGTTCGGTAGTCACCGTGCCATCAAGGAATATCTCAACGATTATTCCTTGTCTGGACATTGCACACCACACAATCACCTGTTGAGGGTGAATGAATAGACTTCTCGATCGCGCAATGCGGATTCAGACCCCCAAATGCGCCAATTGTGTTTATTGACTAACCCATCCAAATGAAAGTGGGCTTCGTCGCTAAACAAAACCATACTAATTCCCATCATGCCCCGCGGCCAACCGTGCAGTTTGAACGTTCTAACGCAAACCGTTCAGAAGTTATGACCATTTTATTTCAAATAGTTCAACAATTGTTACCCTGTATGATTTTTGTAAGTTGAATGTTAGAGATTATATGAATACTTATTATATGAACGTTAGATATCTAAACGAGTGATCTGAAAAACGTGCGTCAGACTTCCATCGTCTGAAATGAAGCCTTAAAGGAAGCTTTTCACAATGTTGACCAGAATACACTCTTTAAAATTCTGAAATAACCAGGGATAAAATATAGGGAGCGAAAAGTTATCTACAACTTGCACAGGAGACAGACTACATTTATAAGACTCGAAGTGCATGAAAGGGAAGCCGTAGGCGAAAAGGGAATGAGACAGACTTGTAGCTAATTCCAGGTGTTATTTAATCTGTACACTGAACAAGCAGCGTAATTTGGAAAGGGAATTAAAGTTCAGGGAGAATAAATAAAAATTCTAAAATTTTCCGGTGACACTGCAATTCTGTCAGAGACGGCGAAGGACTTAGAAGTTTGCCGATGACATTGCAATTCTGTCAGAGAGGCGAAGAACTTAGAAGACCAGCTGAACGGGGTGGACAGGATCCTGCAAAAAGGAAATAGGATTAATATTAACAATAGTAAAACATGATTAAAGCAATGTACCTAAAATAAATTTGGTTAGGAAACGGTACGCTACAAGTAGTCGACGAGTTTTACTATTTAGACCGCAAAATAACTGAATATGGCCGAAGCGCAGAATGGCAAAAACAAGAGAAGCGTTTTCGAGGAAGAGAATGTTGTTAACACCGAATATAAATTTAAGGGTTAGGCACCCTTTTGCGGAGGTGTTTGCCCTTAGCTTAGCGTTGTAAGGAAATGAAACGTTGACAATAAGCAGTTCAGACAAGAAGAGGATAGCAAGCGTTTGAAAAGTGGTTTTAAAGAAGAATATTGAAAATAAGTTGGGTAGAGCAATAATTAGGGTGGAGGTACTGCATAGAATTGGGGAAAAAATTTGTGGCACAACTTGACAAAAAGACGTGATAAATTGGTATGACAGATCAGGGGGCATCAAGGAATTGTCAGTTTAGGAGAGAAAGTGTGGTTCGTAAAAACTGTGTACGGAGACAAAGATCTGGCAGAGATTAAGTGACCACCACAAGCTAGACTAATTGTAAGTTGAGGAGCTGCATCAAACCAGTCTTTGGACTTGACGCCAACGTCAACAAGCAACTGTGGAGTGAAAGGAGTTGTCAAGCAGATGATTTCATTTTGCGCTTGATGTTAATTTTATTATCTCTCTCTCGATTTAGTATGATATACTGTTTGCAACGATCAAGCCTCTAAGGCATCTTGGAATGACCTGATAGTGAAAGGCAGTTGATTAGTTTCAGACGGGTCAAGATTTAACCATTGACGGTACCGTGATAATACAGACAAAAACCATAACCTCAGGACTGAAGAAATCTATTGCTGCTAGGGAAACAACTGCGGATGTATATTCTGGAAACTTCCAGAAGGAGCACAATAGGCAGAAAACCCGCTTCCGTGGACGAGATCACTAACACACGCTTGTGCGGTGGCGCTCAATCCGGGGGTAATCCGGTTCGCATCCTGGAGATGGAAAAAGTTTTCACTGCCAGTATTTGGCCGGCATGGGGCGGAGAGGCGGTGGTGTAAAGTTCTTGATCACCAGACTTCGTGCCACTGCCCTGGTTTAAATACCAACCCTCTCCGCAGTGTCTCAGGAAGTGTGGGCATGTGACACTTGATGGTGATCAGTCCATCGGATGGGGACGTTAAGTTTGGCGGCCCTCTTGGTGCTATTCACGAGGAGTGGGCTGTGTGCTGGCACAGGGTTTCACCCGCTCCCTTCTCTCATCATCATACAACACAAACATAACACTCCACTCCACACACACACACACAATATATACACGTGCTATTACAGATAATTTAATGGACCATGTTTAAGTTCCAGATCTGTTCAAAAAATTCTGTAACTTTGTTCAAAAAATTCTTCTACGCTTACCTTTTACTTATTGCGGATGATCTCCTTCGAAATACTCTCCGTCACTATTGATACACTTCTCCCAACGGCGTTTCCACTTCCGGAAGCTATCTTGGTACGCCTCTTGCTGGATTGCGCGATGCGCCGTCTGCGAATTTTCTTTTATGTCTTCTATTGTGGGAAATCTTCGCCCTTTCAACAGGGTTTTCCGCTCTGGAAATAAAAAAACGTCCCCAGGGGCCAGATCTGGAGGGTTCAGAGGATGAGGCAGCACAGTGGTTTCGTTTGCTATGCAATAGTCACACTCCAACAGGGATGAATATGTGGGTGCGTTATCGTGATACAAGAGCCATGAATTGTCTCGCCACATTTCAGGCCATTTACTTCTATATATATGTAGATGGTATCTGTTCTTTCGAACATGTCCGAAAAAACAGATACCATCTTCATATAGTTAAGGCTCACCGGCCATTTGACCATCTTCTTCTGTGCAGATGCACAAACAGTGCACGAACTCTTATGGGAATCGGCAAAAAGCCGCGAGTAATGAGTATAATGGTCAGGGGCACTTTGAATATAGTGCGGGACAATAAGTTGGGAATGTTGGTATCACGGGAGGCATGCTAGAGATAAATCCCTGCAGTCGCACTATCCTCTGTGTCCTCGGTGGCTCAGATGGATAGAGCGTCTGCCTTGTAAGCAGGAGATCCCGGGTTCGAGTTTCGTTCGGGGCACACGTTTTCAGCTGTCCCCATTGACTTATATCAAAGCCTGTATGCAGCTAGGGGTATTCATTTCATTTTAATTTCATTTACTTCTCACATTTTCTCGCAGCCGTGACGACACGCCCCGATAGTACCTTCGATTAACAGTTTATCCCTGTGGCACGAATTCATGATGAACTAATCAAAGTCAAAAAAAACTATCCCCATGGCTTGTCACGTGACGAGATTTCTTGGCGTTGAAGAATCCTGACCCATTGTGAAGACCAAACATCATAACTGTAGACCCAAGTCTTACCACCAGTTTTGATTCTCTTAAGGAACCAACATCTCGTTCTTATTTGCGCGATCCAAATTTTCTCACAGATTTCGAGGCTAAGAGCTTTCTGATGTTGAATCATTAGCAGTGGGACGAACTTGGCTACGACACCTTGCATTCCAAGATGTTGTGTCAGGATTTCATTACATGATCCAACTGAAATGTTACGTTCCCTGGACAGTCAATTTGCGATTGGCATGCACTATTTCGTTGACGTTACTGACATGAGCGTCGTCGATACACATCGAAGGGTGTCCTGAACGAGAGCCTTTCTTCCGTCCGATCATTTTTAAACTATGTGAACCATTCGTAACACCGAGTACGGCTTAAGTAGTCATCACGTAGGCTTCATGCATCACTAGGTGTGACTCTGTAAAGGTTTCCCTGAGTTGCACGCAAAATTTAAAGCAGATGCACAGGCGCATTGCTCCATTAACTCTGCCATCTCGCAATTCGCCAACTGTGCGACACAACGTTCTACTCAATACAGCACTGAACAATAACAGATATTCAACAATGAGACTACCGGTAGTTAAACATTAAACACAGGGGTGTGCAGTGATGCCAGCCGCAAATTTGCTCCAATACACGATTGGTGGGAAAATACGAATGATCTGGAATTTTTTGAACAGACCTCGTAAATAAAAAGAATAATAAATAGGCAGACAAGAGACGCGCACAAGTCAACTGGCGATAAGGAACAATTCCACTACTGAAACTACCTGGCAGATTAAAACTGTGTGCCGGGCCGACACTCGAACTCGGGACCTTTGCCTTTCGCGGGCAAGTGGTAGAGCACTTTCCCGCGAAAGCAAAAGTCCCGAGTTCGAGTCTCGGTCCGGCACACAGTTTTAATCTGCCAGGAAGTTCAGCGCACACTACGCTGCAGAGTGAAAATCTCACTCTAATTCCACTAATCTTGCACAACGATTTCACGACGACGTCGAAAACTCATATTGATTATCTGTAAGCTCTCTCATTGTGTTAACCTTCAGAGGGACTGCTAGCATAGCCGGCCGGGGTGGCCGAGCGGTTCTAGGCGCTACAGTCTGGAACCGCGCGACCGCTACGGTCGCAGGTTCGAATCCTGCCTCGGGCATGGATGTGTGTGATGTCCTTAGGTTAGTTAGGTTTAAGTAGTTCTAAGTTCTAGGGGACTGATGACCTCAGAAGTTCAGTCCCATAGTGCTCAGAGCCATTTGAACCATTTTGAACTGCTAGCATATTTTGCATGTTCTCACTCAATACTGTTTCATGATACAGTCTTCTGATGAAATGCAGCTAAGATCCAAAACATATTTCTTCTGTGTTTCATGGTATGGTGTTCTGAAGAAATGAGGCTCAAATGTACACAGAGTGCGAAATTTACTACACGCAGGACTACCAATGGCAGCAACAATGGCTGTAACCTGGCTCAGTATCGAGTCAAAATAAGCTTGAATGACAGATACATCGTCCCATTTTGTCCCAACTCTGTACCAGAGAACATCTATCGATGTGGCTGGTGTGTGGTGGCGTGCCAATTACTCAATCCACAACCCGTTATAAGATAATTTAAGTTTGTGAGAGATGTGGAGAACATGCCGGCCAGACACTGACGAGCGCCCTCTGTATCAGGACAGGCCAGGACAGCACGGGAAACAAACATAAAGTCACGGAGACACCGAAGATAGAGCGCTGTCACCAGTATTACACGCCAGAAATGTTACTGCTGCTGTCCAAATTACCGCATATGCCTTCGAGAAGTGATCGTGTTGCGTATCCAGCTGCACACCACACCATTCTGCCAGACGCCAGGACTATGATGATGATGATGATGATGATGATGAATGGCATCTGATACTCTTCGTTATCCTCGAAGCTCCACACAAGGGTACGTCATCGTCGTGCTGTACATTGGTCTTGAACTCGTCTGAAAATACGACGTCGCACCACTCCTGTGTCCAGTGTTGTTGGGTGCGTCTTTCTCTCTTTCTGTATCAAGGGGAGCCAAAACAATGCTCTCCCTACTGCTCCAGACGTTCTCGCTCTGTCTGTGTAGATTTTTCTCTTGCTACGACCAACCCCATTGCCTGACTTAAGGTACGTGATGTGTGACTATGACTCTCCATGGCCTATCGAACATTGTGTGTGCCCTCTCGGACGCTAGTTGGGTGGAGTTGTTGAGGTGGCGCATGGTGCTGAGATTGGTTCTCTCGAACCCATCGATTCCACGAGTCGACCCATGTGAGCAGCAATGATTGTGAAACGGAGTTTTGCATTCGATGTACCTAAACTGTACCATGTACTGGATGTTTTATACTTCATGGTTACCGATTTGGGCTTTCGAAATGCAGGCAGTGCATATATGGTAAAACGCCATTTTGTATATTTTCGAAACAGTTATTACATAATTACTTACGTTATCTTTGAAAAAAGACAGTATATATATATATATATATATATATATATATATATATATATATATATATATATATATATATATATTACTTTCGTGAACGAACAACATTAAACAAGTGCAGTTACAACGTTGTGCTTGTTTTTCTGTGTTATTTACTACAGCCGGCCGAAGTGGCCGAGCGGTTCCAGGCGCTACAGTCTGGTACCATGCGACCGCTACGGTCGCAGGTTCGAATCTTCGAATCCTGCCGTGGCCATGGATGTGTGTGATGTCCTTCGGTTCGTTAGGTTCAAGTAGTTCTAAGTTCTAGGGGACTGATGACCTCAGAAGTTGAGTCCCATAGTGCTCAGAGCCATTTGAACCTTTTTTTTTTTGTTATTTACTGCAGAAATATGAAGCTTGTTTTGAGGAAATACAGCAACACAGGTCAAAGCACATAATGTTTACTACAAAACAAATCTGCTCAAGCAACAGCAGAAGCTAAGGAAAAATGTAGCACTATTCCTTTTGCAGTTGCACTAAACGTGTACAGTGAGCCGTACATTATCTGTCTTCAATCAGCGGGTTTTGCCAAACAGATGTGCAAACTCACTCTGCACTTGATACTTGCTCACTGAAATTCCGTGTTTCATCTGGGAGATATTAACACATGTCAGATAAGGTTTTCTTCTTGGCTCTTTTTACTTGCAGAATTTTATCACAAAATTTAGGGAAAACTGTAATATTATCTAGCGGCAGATTTCTTTTCCCAGTACACCCCAGTTTCTTTGCAATGCTGGATGTTATTACTTTTCCTTCCCCTTATTGTAGTAAGGCTGTCAGGTGAAATGTGATCCTTTATTTTGAAAGAGCCTCTGTGCAACCCTCGGTCTAGTGCGCTAAGATCCCTGAAATCCTTTGTTTCCGCCTTGCAAAAAAGGAATCCGCTGTCGGCGTTCGCAATGACTGGAACCGGTTGTCTGAACGAAAGAATATTTTGTTCCTCTCTATACGAGCAAAATCTCTAATCTCATGGTACGAAACGATGACCAGTAACGAGAATTTCTAGTCTACAACAGTGAAATATTTACGTTTGATTAGATTTTGGAAACGGATCCTAATATTGTGAATATCTCTCACAAAGTCTGCAATATTTATGCTTACGTTGAATTGTTAGAAACTTTTTTGAGACAGTCTGTAAAAATCCTGAAAAAGTTCGGCATCCATGTCAGTGGTTTCATTATGTAGAATGTGTCACATTTATCCCCTTTTTGCAGCCATATTGTACGAAATATTTTCATCGCTGCTCAACATTTACGAGTTACAAAAGATTCCGAGCATGAATATTCTCGTCGGATGAAGACAGCATATTCTAATCCATTCGTAGCAGAACTGTCCCACGTCTCTGTAACAGCGCCACTTCAATGTGAATTGCTCACATCCCGCCCGCACCCTGTCCCAGGCTCGCCGCCACCAGGCGTCAGCGCCACGCCATTTCTGTGTGAACTGGGCCTTACAGCTTAGACGACCATCTTGTCTCCTGGAAGTGACTGAATTCTTGTGCGGTGTGTTTATAATCCTTTGGAATATGAATTCTCTCACCCATCCATAGAGTGATCCAAAACTCCAACGGGAAAACCTATAAAGGTTGCTCAGATGTACCATCAGAGTATTTTGGTATAAAAGACCCACGGTCTTCGGGTGCTCGTTACAGAGTTACCGCACTTCGTTTAGTTTTTTGCCCTTTCTTACCCCAATTACTTGGATCTGTATCGCACTGAAAATGGAGCACAACAGTGCAAATGTCGACAGTGTACGCTAGTAGTGGAGCTAGGAGAGTGTCAATCCATTTTGATGGTGCAGTTTGCCTACATCAGGGGCAGGTATGCACTCAGGGGCAAACCTATTGTTCTCCTTTGATTGACAGGTACTTAACCTATTGTTCTGCTAAAAGGATCCCTCATTTTGATTGACAGGCACTTAGCCTATTGTTCCCCCTGCCTCTCCCACACCCCTCTTCCCTAAGGAAACCTCCCCCACGCTGCTACAGGCACACATTCAGGTCGGAATTATTGGAATAGCTCCTCTCACTCTAATCAATTTGATTGGCTACTTAATTAAATTGATAAATTAATTAACCTTTCCCCCTCTGTTAAACCCCCCTCCCCTCCCACCCTCCCTCCAAGAAATTGGCGAGAAAAAGACTCAGTTGATCAATCATTTGGAGGTAATCCGATTGTAGTGTATGGATTATTGTTTAAACAATTTAGACATTGTGTGGGATATTGTTTATTTAAACACTTTAGGGGATTCAAGGCAGTGCATGGAATATATGGAAATTGCTGGAGAGGAAGTATCTCATAACAGAAAATTCAAGGGTATGTTGTTTATTTATAAAAAATTCAAATGGAGGTTCGATTTCTCTTGCTCATCACTCTCTGCTGTTTGGAAACATGTAGGTCTTTCAAAAAACAATTACATGGGGCGATTATGTTGCACAGCCTAATGTTCGGCACTCTGCTCTGGGTGTCTTAACCTAATGTATGGACCTTTTTCGGCACTTAACCTATTGATCTGTTAAGTGGTTTTCCATGTCACCCCCATTTCCTTAAACTATTGTACCACCTTTGATACCAAATTAAGTAATCAGTTATGTCCTCCCACCATTTTCTGGCACACTTTCCGAATTTCACATGCTTTTGAATGCCGTTTCTGGCGCATTCTTCTTTATCACCCACCCCCTTAAACTATTGTACTGCGTTTCACATAAAGATTATGCAAATTAATGTAGTGTTCTGCATGTAACCTGCTGTTCTGCTCCATGTTACCCACTCATGCACACCCTCCCATGAACTACTATACCGCTAACACCACATTGATAATAATAAATTGATGCATATTAATTAAATCGAGATTCTTCACATGTATGGATAGTTTTTTTTAAATTCACAGCATCCTATTGGTCAGTCAGATCAATGGAATGTAGTTCAAACAAAACATCGCTAGTAAAAAAAAGGCTCCAACGTGTGCAGGCACTGCCTGGCGCCCCCTGCCCACTGGACCACAGAGGAGGCTACTGTACATGCTCCCAGAACTCAGGACGCACCGGCATCTGCCAAGCCATGCACAGGTGCCTGTTCTGGTCCCTCAAGCATGATGCAGCAGCATCCCTTTCATACTTGATACCTGAGAAATTCCTCTCGAAAAACGCGATCACCTAGGCACAGTTGCTAACACAACCGGATGGGAGGGATGACCTACTTGCAGAGCACTCCAAGGGCATGCGCATGTTGATGCCACCGAGAGCCACTGCCAGACTCAGGAAAGTGCGAGCCATTGCTCTCACACTGCTGCTGCCTACAGCGAGCAGCTGAAAGTTGGGTCTATCTTCGGGTATACAGTTAGAGTTCTTAGAGTGTTATACTGACATCACAGAACTCCAAGCCACATTCACGCCGGTCCCATTGCGAGATTCCTCTGCACAGCACGTATGTTTACTGTTGCTGGTGTGATACCTGCAGAAACTGACATCACAGAATACCACAGGGTGCATTGTTCCTTGCAGTCCTAACGGGAAACGTGAGCTTCATCTAGCCATTCACATGTACCCAGCGTGGCTGACGCATTGCGCAAAATGTTCGTCCTGCTATCAAAATACATCTCAGAAACATTAGATGTTCTCACCGCTAAAAGCCTGTGTATGCTCACGAAAACACAGTTAATTATAAAAGCATTCTTGTTGTTTGGAAAGAGAGCATTCTCTTCTAAGCACAGACGGGGGGGGGGGGGGGACCAGAACAATTACACAAAAAAATTTGAAGCACTGCCTTACAAAAGAGAAAAAAATGGCCGGAATTTTCGTTATCCTACAGCTACAGGTCTGGAGATGTCCTAATGCCACAGTGGCAGATGAGTGACCGCATCCCCGCCAGAGATGGATGGTCTGCTTCAACTTGTCTTTGAACACTTCCTTTCTCAGAACTTTCCGTACATACCTTGCCTCCATCTCGTTCTAATCAGTTTGTAGATGCTCCTATGTCCCAGTACAAAGGATGTCTTCATAACGAATAGAGCATTATGATTGTATTTTGCACAGATCACCATATTGCACTGACAATTAAACCCTGCAAAGTGGCCTACAGATCGTCAAATATGGAAAGACTCTTACTCAATTACACTGCTCTCCCACTGAGGACAGGAGCTTGAATATTAGAGTGTGAAATAGATCTCCAACCCAGCAATATATTGCCGCGTACCATGTCAGTATAGTAAACATACAATTTGTATCCCATGCCATACAAAATCAACCCTTTTACATCATTCATACATATATTGCGAAGACAGACAGCACCGTATACACTCCTTGCAGCACTAGATATTTCCCTGTGAGGTCGGCAGTCATCCACCCCCAATGGGTGACCAGAGCACCCTCAGCAGAATGAAGTCACTCTCAGAATTGTTATACAAATTCGGGCTCGTTCCCCCTTGGCACAAACATGTTACTGTTTCTGGTTCGGACCTGCTTGCTTTTTCTGCACTCATCTCCAGACCCTGGGATTACAAGTATACATGTATTTTTGCATGGTTTGCCATAATATTATACTATTTTGGTGGTACTTCTCGATATCAAGCACACAGCAGTACCCTACCGATCCCTCACGCAACATAATTCTGAAGATATAAACTGGAAATTATTTCTCTACAAACCCAAAACTTTATCTATGTGGGGCATGCTGTAAACCATGACTAACTAGAAACTTTTCACGTCTGTGAAGACATGTACGCAGAAACTCTAAAAAAATAGAGAAAGCTGATGTTTCCACTCGCGAATACCAATGTCGGTGGTGTAGCAGTTTCCAAATCATCCCTATAATTTACAAGGTCAACTAAGGTGTTTCACATGTCAAGGGAACCGGCAAACATGTCACCACATGCTAGACACATACACCACAATCGATCTTCTCTCAACTAAGTAAAGGAGCGAAATGTGCAGAAGTAGTCACCCGAACAATTTACATGGGAGGGAATAATGGTCCAGGGCCAACACATCTCCATATTCAATCTTCTCAAATTTCCACACGATCACGAAATCTATTCAACACCTACTAAGTATTATCTCGCTATTTGGTTGTCTAGAGGACAACATTGTTAAGTCGTCTACATTCCTACACTCCAACAGGCCTCTCCATTTGGATAACTCCTGCCGTTAACGAGAAACGTGAATCATCCCCACGCAGGTCACTGGCGCTGCACGCCAAGTATGCACAGGTAGAATCATTATCCCAAGAAATCGGTCACATATATATTTTATCCCTGTACTTACACCTAAATGTTACAATCGCGGTCTCATTTGAATGACATTCGACAATGAGCGAAGTATCGGAAATACACCCTGTTGATGGCTGTGGCTCTGGAAATAGAAATATCAGTACCATTCTTATGACTTGAGATACTTTTCCCTTTGCTATCACAGTACTCGACGTCAAATCCATACCTTCCTTATGAATGGACATAGTCATTTCCTTTGCACATGTCGGAACACAAACACATACTTTATAAGCTTGATGCTCAAGGCGAACCTATCACGCACCCCCTACTACTAAGTATAATAGTCTTCAATAACTGATCACTGGCCATACGAAATAATACTGACTGAAAATCAACGATGGGTGAAGATGTCGCATAACTTTTTGAAAGTGATTCAGCTAAGGAGCTTGGTATGAAACCGCTATTTGCAACCGCCCCACGCCGCCGCCACCAGATATTTCTCCAGTATTTGTAACGTATTCTGTCTCAATACCATGTCAGAGGTTCTGCAATATATCCACTGAGTTATAGGCGATGACTGATTGAGAAGGATAACAAGCAGTAGTAGATGGTGTGCTGATTGAGGTCGTAAGAAATGTAGACTAGCTTTTCAGCTCTCTAGAGCTACGCTGTCAACTAGAAATGATGTCTATGATTTGGAATCAAGTCTTTCCATTCAACCACATACATGCGTTGGATCCTATGGTGAAGTCTTTTAATGATTACAGCCACAACTGAATCATATTTCAGATACTCTCATATCTCAAAACGAGTCACCTTTCTCGAATTTATCTGCTACAGTGAAATTGCCACCTCGTTTTAGTTTGCCCCTATGCATCCTGCAACTTCCCCCTCAGACCTTGCCCTGCCATCCCTGCAGCTTTGCGCACGTGATCGTTCCAATATAATTCGGAACTGAGCAGGGGTTGGACGAAAACTTTATCTACCTCCTTCTGCAATCCGTGTAGAAACAGGCGAAGCTGAGTTACTGCGATGGGACTGTGTTTTGACCATTCAGCAGAAATGAAGCCTGCTCCTGCAACACGAGGTAGTGTAAAAGACAGTACGGGACCTGGGGAAAGGACGTGAATTTTGCTGATGCATTGTGGTGCTTCTCCAAACTACAAGCAGTTACTATAGATCCACGTCCCTCTATCACCCCAACATTCTATCATCGTTATTCTATTCCATGCACCAGAGAAAATTGCGAACTATAAAAGCTCCACTAACTTCATCTGATAGAGAAGTTGATAAGATTTTTACCCCATCTCTCTCCTCCCGTATATCGAAAAGAAATACCGCATGTGTGCCGGCATTAAGCACATGTGGCGATCCTATTAAATATACAGGTACAGACCAGTTTAAAGTTTCATCAGCTATACTGTAGGAGGATGACCGTACAGTAAGTCGCAAGAGATGCTCCCTGTGACACTGCGTCGTTATTTGAAGCATTGTTTTTTTCCGCTGTAACATGCTTTGTACATTGCCATACATTTTGTTTTCCCGCCACGACTTCGAGGTCTGTGTCAGGTTCTAAACTGACATTAACACGTTCTGATCCATTACCTCTTGCAGAAAACTAGATGTCACGTGGTATTAATCATCTTGTTACCCCAGCTACCATAACATGCCACACACACTGGATGATTTTAAATAAAAGACAGTTACAACATAAGGAAACTGAAAGAGATTGGCGGCGTTGTGGAGAGTTTCCAAACTGCGTCCGAAAGTGATTGACGACCTCTACATTTAAACCCATCTGTCACAGTGACGGAATAGCTGATGGCTCCGCATTCCATTTCGACTGATATCTCATATTGCAGTCATGTACGCGATCACTGTTTCGGTACTATCTGTCCCCAGAAGGTGTTGTCCCTCCATCAAAACTCTTTCCCCAACTCAAACAAGTGTTGTCAGCCAATCATTATGTGGTACCCAACTGCGTACCAGTGGACGGATGGGATGGAAAAGGCACCCCCGATGTACTGAAATAATAAGCATTACAGTTGATCGTGTGAGCAGTTTTACCAATTTTACAGTAATTTCAACGCCGACCAATAATGTGACAGCATGTTCCTCAGTTTCAGTATCGTAGCTAAACCACCCCCTCCCCACCTTGCAAGTATCATTGCGAATGTGGATAGATGACTGTGCAGTATGTCAATGCAATATTAATTCTTGAGCACATCCATCATCAAAGTATATCAGACAGCGCACCACATATTTGTAACACTTCGAGCATAGTGCTTAATTTACGATCTGTCTCTATGCTGATGGGAGTCACAGAGCATTCTCGCAGTCTTAGGGTAAAATTAGAAACTGAAAGACCCCCTCACACTGCCATTAATCAACCCGCCCTGCAGCACTGTTACCGATTTAATCTGCAATCGACCAGAGGTAGACAGCTACATTTTATGTCTCATGAATGAATGGAGCTTGCAGAGTCCTCGCCCGTCCAAGTGCACAAGAGATGCGCCTTTGTCGAGGAGGTTAGCACTCCTTATGGATGCGTAGTAACAGATCTGAAAGTGTTGTGATGTAATAGGAGACGGTGAAAAAGAACAAGAAACAGGCGATTTTTATGTGCGATGGAGCTCCAGACAATGGAGTTCAAAGCATTTTTACGTAAATCAACCAAGCTATCAATTTTAAAGTATTATTCCAGAGTCTAGGAGCAGTACCTGCAAGGTATTAGTAAGAGAGAACATAAAGACATGTATTCCTAAGGCTACAACGTTCCGCACTTAAAACGGTCTATAATGTTAGATCGCTTGCATTTCCGACCTATCAGTCATTATGAAATGTTAATATTCCAATGTAAGAAATATATTTCAAGCGCGTGACATATATCCTTCTTTCCAGTTTCTCTACGATAAACTATGTTGTCGAACCGTAAAACGAGAAAACTACTTCCTTAAAACATTGGCTCTGTGTGATATGAGCACAATATAGCTTTCCAGAGATGTGTAGCGTCCACTGTTCAAATCCAATCACGCTTCAGAAATTATACTATACCTGCATCAGCCCTATATAAAATTATGGTTAGTAACGGGGAATACTTCTTACAATGAAACAGATAAACACATAGCAGCAGCATCCGACATGTGAAAATTACTATTCATTCCGCCACTAACTCTGTAAACAGCACATCTGTCATGCAAATGTAGACACGTGGATTGCAGTGCTTCACAAGCACCCATCGCTAGCTTAGTTATGAAGTTGAAGTCTCGATTTTGCGCCCAAGATGCGACAGGGGGATGGAATACAATACATAAATCATAGTTTCATTAGAGGAATGTGTCACGTTTTATCACACATGAGATGGAAGTCCTCTGATGACCGACAAGTTTACCATTAACGACCGCAAGTAGACAGTGCTTTAAATCACATACAGAACATGTAGCTGTACACGAGTCGAACATTGGCTATGTCATGCAACTGATGCATCCTGACAAAACAGTGGAAAAATTGACCTACAACAACTTCTCCCTCTGTAGAATGCATCAACAGTCTACCATTAAATCGTACATCGTCACAGCTCCATCTCAATCGATCCCCCTGTCCACTCTGTGTCATTCTTTAACACAGATGCAAGTAAGTTTAGAGCTAGATGGTCCTCTGTCTTCCTGAAAAGCTTCAAATTCAGTAGTCAACTCGCGTGTATCACTGGTACCTCAATAGACATAGAGTATAATGCTGCCTCGACGGAAAAAAGTTACTGCTTCCCTGATACCCTTCGCTTCCATGTCGACATTTTCTCGGATTCCTCTTTGTGCCGCATATATGTTCCTATGTACAAATTGCTCTGTGCCAACCAGAAGATACACAAGTACTGCCTCAATTTCCCCACATTTTGGTGTATATTCGGTCAATTTATATCTATCCCCCCATCATTTTTCGCAATTCTATCGATTTTATGTCAGTTCCATCCAGGCGATCATGACATAACCTCTAGTTCTGTGTTCTAAAATTGCCTGTAAATGTAGTACATCTGCCAACAGCTTGCCCAAATGCACAGATCGGGTGGCGTAGTATAGAACTGTACTTGATTGTATCCAGTCACCTCCACATTTGGAGAGCGTTTGCTCTGTTTACTGTATGTCTGTGTACATCCATGTGTCGCGCATGGCTCCCAGGACGCGCAGTAGACCTGAGTTAGCATTCGAATGTGGATCCGTCGTGCGTTATATCCGGAGCGATGTTGGGATGTGAATCCACAATATGCTGAGCACGGGAAAGGGTTTGAAGGTGGATCCGCCACGCACAATGTACGCAGCGGTGTTGGGATTCAGATCCACAATATATCACATTCGATTTAGCGTTCGAGTGTGGATCTGCCGTGTACTATATATATCCGGACCGATGTTCGGAGGCGGATCCACCACGCCTAACATCTGGGATAGGGCTCGCAGGTGGACCAGTCACGCGTTACGTCCGAACACGTGCTCTATGTTCGAAGTTTGGTCCACTTGAAGGGGACAGGGTAGTAAACATTGAGATGCGTGAAAAACTAGCTTTTCTTAAAACGGTGCTGTTTCGATGGAGAGGAATTCCGCCTTATTAGAAAGGCTGCAACATCCAAATGTAATTATTTCTACGCCACGCCTGGCCTGAATAGAAATGGAAATGCCGTGTGGCTAGGGCCTCCCGTCGGGTAGACCGTTCGCCTTGCGCAAGTCTTTCGAGTTGACGCCATTTCGGCGACTTGCATGTCGATGGGGATGAAATGATGATGATAAGGACAACACAACACCCAGTCCCTGAGTGGGAAAATCTCCAACCCAGCCGGGAATCGAACCCGGGCCAGTAGGTATGAAATTCCATTGCGCTGACCACTCAGCTACCAGAGGCGGACGGATTGAGTAGATAAAGAGTTAACCGCGCGGGATTAGCCGAGCGGTCAGGGCGCTGCAGTCTTGGACTGTGCAGCTGGTTCCGGCGGGGGTTCGAGTCCTCCCTCGGGCATGGATGTGTGTGTTTGTCCTTAGGATAATTTAGGTTAAGTAGTGTGTAAGCTTAGGGACTGCTGACCTCAGCAGTTAAGTCCCATAAGATTTCACACATTTAGATAAGAGTTCAATTCTTTACAGAATCGAGGATGGGGGAGAAGAGGGTTACTGATATTAGGTAGGGGTAGACGGAGACCAGAATGGATCAACCTAACAATCTCGTGCACGATGGAGGTCGTGCAGCGTATACAACGGGCATACTCCTTACTGATTTGTTTCCTTGCATGCAAAAATGAAAGTTTCTTTTCATAATACGATACTGCTCAGAGTGTAGCTTTGTTTCTCCTTCTCTGTTTCGCTTGTTGTAAGAGATGTCTGCTGGTAAGAGATGTCTGCTGTGTTATGTAATTAAAATCCGCACATTCTACGTGCATCCTTATAGCATTTTAATGTCCTAGAACTCACGCTAACGAAAACTAAAAGACAGTACTTGACTGTTCTTTAACAATTGCAAAGCTGTGTAGTTACATCGTCATTGGGTATCACAACTTAAACTGAACCGGTTTGCTGCTAATTATCTCCTTGGAGAAGGGTGTTTGCGAGTGCTGACGTAAAGGAGTCGCACAGATTAGATATGGAACGTGGGAAATCGATAGACAATTGAGAATTTCCAAATGAGACGTCTTGACTTCATGGGAACTGCTTTTTTTAGAGTGTGCCAAAGGCGGTTATTCCTAATAATCGTATAATAATATGATTACGGTATACGTTTTGTATGTGTGTATACGAGTATATAATATACAGATGATCAGACTCTGCTGTACGACTTCTGAGGTTTTTCCCGTAGCTTATTTGCCAGAATTAAATAAACGTAAATATTAGTGTTTATGCCCATCGATTTCTCGCTAATTCTCAGATTACCATAGGGTGACGTAAGGCTTTTTGCCCTGTTCATTATTGTAGCGACCTTTTTATTTAACAGAAGATGAATCTTTTCTGCTTGGGGTTTTATTTTCTGTTTTTCCCCTTTCTTCTTCTCCGACAGTATGTAATGTGACTAGTGAATAGTGAACCTACAACAATCAGTCGTTGCAAATTACGTTTATCTGTAAAACTAATTTTAGTAGCGGGACTAATCGTGAGTTTTTAATTGCCTGGATATTCAAGGATTGTCTGGCGTAGGTAGTATTGTTACTTGTTTAGTAGCATCCAAGGTAAATGGTTCAAAATGGCTCGGAGCACTATGGGACTTTTTAACATCTGAGGTCATCAGTCCCCTAGAACTTAGACCTACTTAAACCTAACTAACCTAAGGACATCACACACATCCACGTCCGAGGCAGGATTCGAATCTGCGACCGTAGCGGTCGCGCGGTTCCAGACTGAAGCGCCTAGAACCGCTCGGCCACACCGGCCGGCGGCATCCAAGGGACACGTACAGCTTATCTGGTATGCTGTAGACGTTTGTAACATTATCCCTAGTTCGATGAACAGTGATTGTGCCAAACATGTCGATTCGAAGCTACATTATGACAGGAACGCTCAGAGATACTCATCCTTGGCCACATAGCACCTCCACTCTGTGACGAGAGTACGACGGAAATTCATAATGACGTCTGCATCAACAAGAAAAACAAGCTTCGTTTCCGACGTGCTTCTCTTCGTACATTAAGAGAAATAACTCAGGAAAAAGGCAGAATAATTGAACGATGGACGGAAATATGACGGTCTAATGCCGCAACAGAGCGGCTCAAGTTGCCCTTGTCTCAAACACTCGTTTTGGGAGTGTTGCAAACTCGGCTGACGTACTATGTAGCACATCGTCCAGACGAGCTGACTCCAAGCAATACACATGGTCCACTTACATTAATGTGACGAACGCCGACGTCAACGCACTATCTCCACTCACAAACAGCAGGTGGCAGCACTAGCAGTGGGGGTATGTAACTCGAGTAGTGGGGGAGGGGGCAGGACGCGGACAACAGTACAGTAATGCGGAAACGGAACGATTTATCTGACGTCAAAAAGAGTATGATCATTGGCTTTCGGACCAAGGGTGTAAGCATTACGGAAGCCACCAAGTTCGTGAACTGTTCGTATGCCTCCGCGGTTTAGGTATACCGTGCATGGAAAAATGGCGCTAGCCAAACTCGGCGCCGAGGCAACTGTGGTGTACCGCGGGCCATGTTAACAGGTGTGAACGACAGCTACGGAGGTGAGTAGGGGCGAATAGACGTGCAACTGTTGAGCAACTGACCTCCCAGATGAACCAAGACGCTACCAACCGTGTCTCCTCAACGACCGTTCAACGAACGTTTCTGCTTCTGGTACTCTGCAACATACACCTGGTTCACGCACCCAACCGAACAGCTGGTCATTGACGACGATGGCTGGAATTTCCACGCCAGTATCGCAAATGGGCGCCCTGTGAACGGCGACAGGGGCCTTATCAGAAAAATCACGTTTTATTTTATCTCCAGAGGAGAGAGCATTATGGTCTGCGGAATGTTTTCCTTGCATTCTCTGGGTGTTCTCCTCCTTGTGGAAGGCACAGTGGAGAAACACAAGTATGCATCTATCCTTGGCGACCAATCCTCCATGCAGTTTGTTTTCGCCTGGCACGATGGCATGTACCAGTATGGGAATTTTTTTTTTTTTTTTCGTGTCACACAACTCGCAGTATACGTGTGTCCCCGCATTTAAAACCAATCGATAATCAGTGGGATTGTCTCATCAGGGTGTTGCTGCAATATATTCTCAACCGAGAAACGCAACGCAGTTGGCCATGGCCCTGGAGTTGGCATAGCTCCACATTCCTATCGGGAGCTTCCACAACTTCACTGACTCTCCTCCTGCACGTCTTGCGGCGGTCAGGGCTGCAAAAGTTGTTTATTCAGGTTTGTGACAGGTGGTCACATCATGTGACCATCACTGACTTAATGCAGTGATTGGCAAACTCAGTTATCAAAAGAGCCATATACCAACAGTACAACTACTAAAATTTCTTTCGAGATTCAATTTTTTAAACTTGAACTATATAGATAGATTGTTATTAACTTAATTGGGGTATTCCTAAGCTGGGATTTGCTGAAAACGTGCTCTGTGTAACTGAACAAAAACAGATAGTTTGTTTTGCAATGGTGTAACTTCTTCTAACACCGAAAAAAATGTTTCCTTTCCCCTGCAATTGATTTTTGAACTTGATTAGATGAGATGTAATGTCTACCATCAAATAAAATATTTGGATACACTGATAGTTCGTTAGTTATGGATAGTGGAAAAATGCTTTAATTTCTGTTAATAAGGATGGGTCCAAGGTATCTTGTTATGCAGCAGAAGAACTACGTACTCACTCTCCATTTCAACTGAATAATTCTGTAACTTACAATGATTAAGTGCTTTAGTTGCCATGGGTTGATAACCTTAATCATGAATTCCATAACTTTGGAAATTTCTTCTAGAAATATCTGCGGACAACGCTCTATGTATTAGACAAGTGATGCGATGGCATGTAACTATCTCGTCATTGTTCATTCTTTTAAAATAACAACAAACGCGTTTCTTACGCCGGTCTACGTTTCCGACTCCACTGTTGAAATGAAGACAATTTTATCGTAGTAATTGATGTACACTCAGTTACAGCTTTTGCTGTATACTCTCCCTTAGTTAAACTTTGAATGGCAATAATCCGAAAGTTTTTCTTTGGGTGGTGGTGGTTAGTGTTTAACGTCCCGTCGACAACGAGGTCATTAGAGACGGAGCGCAAGCTCGGGTTAGGGAAGGATTGGAAAGGAAATCGGCCGTGCCCTTTCAAAGGAACCATCCCGGCATTTGCCTGAAACGATTTAGGGAAATCAAGGAAAACCTAAATCAGGATAGCTGGAGACGGGATTGAACCGTCGTCCTCCCGAATTTTCTTTGGGATATATAGGTGGAAAAAGTCCCACAAAAAGCGAAACCCGTGCTGTATGCTTTGTCACAAGGCTCATCAACAGTTGTCGATTAAAGCTGAAACTAATTTCAGATCTACGATTTGCTGATTGGCTATATTCAGAGACATTTTGACTGTTCCATTTTCACTGTTTTAGCAGACGCCTGCATCATTTTAATTTCTTTTAGAATATCTGCTTCATTCTCAAAATCCCGAAATAGCTCTTCGGGTGCATTTCTGGAACAACTTACTTCAAGAAGTAAATTACACATTGTTATGGCAAGCCTAGTAACTGTTAATGCTGCACTGCATTTCAGTCACACAGATACATGACGCTGTTTTTCAACATGGTCACAAAATGCCTGTAAACAACGGTTGGAACTTTCTAGCAGTCATTCAGTTTCTCGACGATACAAATATGCTCCTTGGTCATGGAGCCATTCGAGAACCGCTGTGTTAGAGTCCTCATCGTCGTAAAACCTGCGGTTGCTGCGAATCAGTTCCCCAGTTGTCTAGACAACGTCGTCTGTGGTCAATGTCGATGGCCTTTGTTCACGAACAGCATCACCCACGTCTCTGCGGCCTTCGTCGAATTGTTCGAACACTATCACTACAGCTGGACGGTTCACGTAGTGCCAGATTTTGTCGATGCATCTTTGTGCAATTTAGGCGTTTTTCTCACAGGAATCGTACTTTCCAACGTATTTCAATTTTAGAGTACGTTTCCAGTTACCCCGCCATTGTGTTTCCACACTGTGAAGCATTTTAACGCAGCAGAACTGTGTCTGCAGGAAACAGGGGACATGTACATTCTTCTGATAATGCACAATTATACACGGTGGCGCAGATAAAAGTAGCCTGTATAAGTATAAAGGAAACGCAGTGAAATTACAGGTGAAAAATACAGTGAAAATACATTTATAGAAGATGCTGACATGACCCTCTACAGCATCAGCACTTAGCTGTGCGCGTCTAAGAATATTCGGATACAACCGGCGTAAAGTTCGGATATCGATGGCGGCAACTTCACGGCTGATATAGTCTTTCAGTTCCTGTATTGTATGTAGATTTGTTTCATAAGCCGTGCTCTTCAAATGTCCCCACAGGAAAAATCACATGTTGTTAGATCCGGCGAATGTGGCAGCCATAAGTGTTTGCTGAGAATTCGTTCCTCAGTTAAGACATCATGGACTCATCCTTAGATATGTAGCATGTGGTTCCATCTTGCTGGAAGAAGCAGTATTGTCTTTCATATGTGGTGAGTGGAGCACAAACTGTATCAAAAATTTCCATGTATGCAACCGTGTTAAGGGTAGTATCAAAAAAATATCGGTCCAGTGATGCGCGTTCGTATTACACCGCACCAAATGCCGATTTTTTCATGAAGGAGTGGTTATTGCCACGCAATATTACGACTTCGTGTTCCGTGAATTCACATGACTGGAAAGATGAAACAATGCTTCATCACTCACGATGTAGTGGAAAGGGTTTGATAAACCATCGTTGATGTTATTCAAAAGCCACGCGCACCTCCTGTAACTGATGCACAACCATGACACGATATGGCTTCAAGTTAAAACTTTTCAATATCGTCTATTATCTATCTATATCCGAATCCCGCTCCAGCTACTGCCGGGTCTGGGTGCTGATAAGTCCTCTCCATTTGGCTCGGTCCTCCCACCACTTTTCTTCCTCCACTTGCTGCCAGGTCACACCTCTCCTTTCTACAGATATTCTCACTTCCATTTTCCACCGTGTTCTTGGGCGCCCTCTAGGTCTTTTCCCATCCATCTTTAGTTCTTCCATAATTTTGGGGAGTCTCTGCCCATGCATCCTCTTAACATGCCCATACCATCTTAATCTCTTTCTTTCAATTTCTTCTCTCATACTTTCTTGTTTGAGGTCCTTTCTAATCTCTAAATTCCTTACTCTGTCCATTCTTGTTTTTCCCTTAACTGCTCTGGGAAATTTCATTTCCCCTGCTTGCAGTCTGCTCCAGTCCCTTTCTGTCATTGTCCATCTTTCTCCACCATAGGTGACAATAGGGGGGTAATAATTCTTATACATAAGGAGTTTTGCTCTTTCTGGAACTTCATTATTCCAAATCAGGTGTTTTATTGTTTGGTAGAAATTGCCTCCCTTCGGTAACCTCCTATTAATTTCGTTAGTTCTTCTTCCATCCCTAGATATTTCACTCCTTAAATAAGTGAAACTTTCTACCACTTTGAGGGGTTCTCCATTCAAGGTAATATTTCCGTTGATTCCTTTCTCTCTTCCACATACCATTACTTGACTCTTATCTTTATTTATTTTGAATCCATACCTTTTCATTATTTCCTTCCACGCATCAAGCTGTAACTGTACATCTACCTCTTTATCACCCCATATTACCATATCATCTGCAAAAATCATCTTTTTGTCTTTTTCTTTTACTGTATCTTTAACTGCCCTATTCATTCCCTCCATCACAACATTAAAAAGTGCATGAGATAGAATACTTCCTTGCTTAAGTCCTTGTCTTATTCCGAAGTATTCAGAGTTCCCCAATGGTGTTCTAATTCTCCAATTGTGTCCTCTGTACATTGTCTTCATAACATTAATGTATCCATCTTCTATATCTATCTGCTTCATTTCTTCCCAGAGTCTTTCCCTGTCAACTGAGTCATATGCCTTTTCTATGTCTATAAAAACCATTATCACCCTTTTGTTATACTCCCAACTTTTTTCCATCAGTTGACAGATAGAAAATATCAGATCGATCGTGCTTCTTCCTTTCCTAAACCCTTGCTGTTCTTCACTCAGCTCCTTTTCTATCTTTTCACTTATACGATTTAGTAAAATTCTTTCAAAAATCTTGGCTGTATGACTCATAAGGGTTATTCCTCTGTAGTTTTTACAAAGTCTTTTATTGCCTTTCTTGAAGATGGGAACAATGTCTCCTGTTCTCCAGTCGTCAGGTATTGTACTATTTCCCGACACGCTTGATAGTGCTCTATACAGCCACTGCATTCCGACTGGACCTGCTGCTCTTATCATGTCCACTGATACTTCATCAGGTCGTGGGGCTTCCCCCCCCCCCCTTCACCTTCTTCACAGCTTTTTCCATTTCTTCCCGTGTAATTTGTACTAATTCTGCTTCCCAACTTCTCTCAATTTCTCCATTATTTGTTGTTTCCTCATGTACCTGCTCCTCAGCGTTTAACAGCTTCTTAAAATGTTCTTTCCAGAGATCTTTTATATTCCCTGGATCTTCAATAATGGTACCGTCCTCTGTTTCCATCTTTACTGGTACTTCAGAAGCCTTCCATTTATTTTTCATCTTTTTATAGCACATTTTCTTATTGCTCCTCACATCTTCTTCAAGTTTTTTTGTAATCTCTTCCCATGCCTTTTTGCTTTGCTGTTTCCACTATTTCTTTGCACTTCTTTTCCTCTATATATTTTTATGATCTTCGTCATTTTTAGTTTTCCACCACTTTCTCCATGCTCCATTTTTTCTTCTAACTGCTTGGATTGTGGTAGCATCCCACCAACTTGTCCCTCTTATTTTTTTCCTTTCGAGATGTTCTGCCACATACTTTTTGTACTGCTTCGACTAAAGTGTCTTTGAATAAACTCCATTCTTTTTCTACATCGCAGAAAACTTCTTTTCGAAATTTTTGTGTGATTAATTCTCTGTACTTCTCAGCACATTCACTCTCCTTCAGTTTCCAATCCCATATCCTCATCACTTTCTTCTGTTTTCTATTTTTCACACACTGATTCATTTTCCACTGTCACACCAGTAATCTATGGTCTCCATCTGCACTCACACTTGGAATTACCTTCACATTTGTTACTTTCTCTCCCCGTTCCCTATCTACTAGAATATAATCAATTACACTCTTGGTTCTTCCGTCCCAACTGTATCTGGTGATAACATGACTTTCTCTCTTCATAAACCAGCTGTTTGCTATTTTCATTCCATTCCTCTGGCACAAATCCAGGAGTCTTTCCCCTTCTTCGTTTCTGCCTCCATATCTAAAATATCCCAATACTTGCTCAAATCCCTGTCTGTCTTTGCCTACCTGTGCATTAAAATCTCCCATCACTATATTAGCACTTCTATATGGTTTTCTAACGCATTTTCAAAGTCCATCTTCTCTTCTTCGCTACATCCCACTTGAGGTGCCTAAATCTGGATTACTTTTAGTGTTTCTTTTTGGAATCTCAGGTTTAAGATTATGATCCTGTTTGATATATATCTCACATTTTCAAAACAGCTTTGTACATTCTTATTCGCCATCACTGCCACACCATTTCTTCCAGACCTCTATTATCTCCTTCTACTTAATGCGCCTGTTGGGTAAATTTACGTGTAGACTTCTTTGGGCTCTGAATAATTCTTCAGCGAATGTCTGCAATAACTTATGGTGGTCGGGAGGTGTATCCATTTTTTACAGACTCTGCGTTGCTCCCTTTGGAAATTTCTGGTATGGTCCTTGGACCAAGACACCGCGGCTGCTCCCTTTGCAGATAGTCCTCTATACGGGTACCTGACCTCGAGAATTTCGAGAGTTTCCTTACTCGAACCTGTTTTCACATACGAAGGGCTTATTTCAATAGTGGTACAAGTCCATTTTTGTTCATTCTGAGATATAGAGTCCTAAAGTTAAATGAGCGCTGAAAAATCTGCAATTGAGATACCAGAAATATTCAAGTATATACAGGGTGTTACAAAAAGGTACGGCCAAACTTTCAGGAAACATTCCTCACACACAAATAAAGAAAAGATGTTATGTGGACATGTGTCCGGAAACGCTTAATTTCCATGTTAGAGTTCATTTTAGTTTCGTCAGTCTGTACTGTACTTCCTCGATTCACCGCCAGTTGGCCCAATTGAAGGAAGGTAATGTTGACTTCGGTGCTTGTGTTGACATGCGACTCATTGCTCTACAGTACTAGCATCAATCACATCAGTACGTAGCATCAACAGATTAATGTTCATCACGAACGTGGTTCTGCAGTCAGTGCAATGTTTACAAATGCGGAGTTGGCAGATGCCCATTTGATGTATGGATTAGCACGGGGCAATAGCCGTGGCGCGGTAGGTTTGTATCGAGACAGATTTCCAGAACGAAGGTGTCCCGACAGGAAGACGTTCGAAGCAATTGATCGGCGTCTTAGGGAGCACGGAACATTCCAGCCTATGACTCGCGACTGGGGACGACCTAGAACGACGAGGACACCTGCAATGGACGAGGCAATTCTTCGTGCAGTTGACGATAACCCTAATGTCAGCGTCAGAGAAGTTGCTGCTGTACAAGGTAACGTTGACCACGTCACTGTAAGGAGAGTGCTACGGGAGAACCAGTTGTTTCCGTACCATGTACAGCGTGTGCAGGCGCTATCAGCAGCTGATTGGCCTCCACGGGTACACTTCTGCGAATGGTTCATCCAACAATGTGTCAATCCTCATTTTAGTGCAAATGTTCTCTTTACGGATGAGGCTTCATTCCAACGTGATCAAATTGTAAATTTTCACAATCAACATGTGTGGGCTGACAAGAATCCGCACGCAATTATGCAATCACGTCATCAACACAGATTTTCTGTGAACGTTTTGGCAGGCATTGTTGGTGATGTCTTGATTGGGCCCCATGTTCTTCCACCTACGCTCAATGGAGCACATTATTATGATTTCATACGGGATACTCTACCTGTGCTGCTAGAACATGTGCCTTTACAAGTACGACACAACATGTGGTTCATGCACGATGGAGCTCCTGCACATTTCAGTCAAAGTGTTTGTACGCTTCTCAACAACAGGTTCGGTGACCAATGGATTGGTATAGGCGGACCAATTCCATGGTCAACCCTCTTGACTTTCATTCTGGGGGTATTTGAAAGGTCTTGTCTACGCAACCCCGGTACCAAATGTAGAGACTCTTCGTGCTCGTATTGTGGACGGCTGTGATACAATACGCCATTCTCCAGGGCTGCATCAGCGCATCAGGGATTCCATGCGACGGAGGGTGGATGCATGTATCCTCGCTAACGGAGGACATTTTGAACATTTCCTGTAACAAAGTGTTTGAAGTCACGCTGGTACGTTCTGTTGCTGTGTGCTTCCATTCCATGATTAATGTGATTTGAAGAGAAGTAATAAAATGAGCTCTAACATGGGAAGTAAGCATATCCGGACACATGTCCACATAACGTATTTTCTTTCTCTGTGTGTGAGGAATGTTTCCTGAAAGTTTGTCCATACCTTTTTGTAACACCCTGTACAATATCAATATCAAAAATTCTTATAGTGTTGTATGCTTGACGGTAGGGTCAGCGTGGGCCAAGGCAGTGCTGTAGCTGCTGGAATACTAGTTATTCTTCGAGTTTTACTATCCCTGTTTATATATATCGATAAAACAAATGTCACACTAGACTAATCTCTGACCGCTCTGTCGATTGAGCATGTACAATTCCGCTCCAACAAACAATTTGTTTGTAACGAGAAACAAATCGACGCTTTCCGCCGACAATGGGCGCCGCAAAAATGACGTGATGAGCACTTTTTGTCTGGGCTGACTCCAGGTACGCAATGCAAAAACGAAATTGTTGCATCATGTTTTACACAGAGTACGCGAAGGAACTTGCCCCCCTTCTTGCAGCGGTGTACCGTAGGTCTCTAGAAGAGCGTAGCGTTCCAAAGGATTGGAAAAGGGCACAGGTCATCCCCGTTTTCAAGAAGGGACGTCGAACAGATGTGCAGAACTATAGACCTATATCTCTAACGTCGATCAGTTGTAGAATTTTGGAACACATATTGTGTTCGAGTATAATTACTTTTCTGGAGACTAGAAATCTACTCTGTAGGAATCAGCATGGGTTTCGAAAAAGACGGTCATGTGAAACCCAGCTCGCGCTATTCGTCCACGAGACTCAGAGGGCCATAGACACGGGTTCACAGGTAGATGCCGTGTTTCTTGACTTCCGCAAGGCGTTCGATACAGTTCCCCACAGTCGTTTAATGAACAAAGTAAGAGCATATGGATTATCAGACCAATTGTGTGATTGGATTGAGGAGTTCCTAGATAACAGGACGCAGCATGTCATTCTCAATGGAGAGAAGTGTTCCGAAGTAAGAGGGATTTCAGGTGTGCCGCAGGGGAGTGTCATAGGACCGTTGCTATTCACAATATACATAAATGACCTGGTGGATGACATCGGAAGTTCACTGAGGCTTTTTGCAGATGATGCTGTGGTGTATCGAGAGGTTGTAACAATGGAAAATTGTACTGAAATGCGGGAGGATCTGCAGCGAATTGACGCATGGTGCAGGGAATGGCAATTGAATCTCAATGTAGACAAGTGTAATGTGCTGAGAATACACAGAAAGATAGATCCTTTATCATTTAGCTACAAAATAGGTCAGCAACTGGAAGCAGTTAATACCATAAATTATCTGGGAGTACGCATTAGGAGTGATTTAAAATGGAATGATCATATAATGTTGATCGTCGGTAAAGCAGATGCCAGACTGAGATTCATTGGAAGAATCCTAAGGAAATGCAATCCGAAAACAAAGGAAGTAGGTTACAGTACGCTTGTTCGCCCACTGCTTGAATACTGCTCAGCAGTGTGGGATCCGTACCAGATAGGGTTGATAGAAGATATAGAGAAGATCCAACGGAGAGCAGCGCGCTTCGTTACAGGATCATTTAGTAATCGCGAAAGCGTTACGGAGGTTATAGATAAACTCCAGTGGAAGACTCTGCAGGAGAGACGCTCAGTAGCTCGGTACGGGCTTTTGTCAAAGTTTCGAGAACATACCTTCACCGAGGAGTCAAGCAGTATATTGCTCCCTCCTAAGTATATCTCGCGAAGAGACCATGAGGATAAAATCAGAGAGATTAGAGCCCACACAGAGGCATACCGACCATCCTTCTTTCCACGAACAATACGAGACTGGAATAGAAGGGAGAACCTGTAACCTCCCCCTCACTTACCGACCTTAATGACAGTGAAAAATGAAACCGCGTGTACCTAATGGGAGTTTTGGAAAAGCAATCGTCACCGAAGTTAACCTGTCGGTAAAGAGGGAGGAAAGGGTTACATCTAAATGAAAGGAAAAGTGCTAATGAAACTGGTGGAAATTAATTTTGAAAAAGGGGTAAAGTTAATAAAGAAAGTAAATGTGCAGCCATTACGTTAACAATTAACTAGCGGTAATTAGGTATTTGAGATTTGGGGGAAATCACGGTCGCCAGTCCTAAGGACAATTACTATAGTAACTGAAAAAAAAAGTTATTACACATATAATTAGCACTAGAAGCGTGGCAACTGAAGGTTGACTCGTGTAGTGTGAAAACTGAAAGTTTGTCAGAAGTAATAAATTTCGCTACACCCTGACTTAATTTAGCAAAAGAATTAATAAAACCGGAAAATCGAAAGTTAATTTAGTGACTGAAGTTAATAGTGAGCTTTCTTTCTGAAGCACATCGAAATTCAGTAAAATACGGTTAGTCTTGGACTACCTCAACAATCATTTCAAAAGCTACTTGAATCTACGCAATTTGGAAATAAGAGATTTAACTTTGAACTTGAATTAAATGATTCTGAACAATTAACAATAGTAAAATTTAGTACGTACCAAGCTCAGCTGCAGTCACAGGTAAGCTAAAATATGCTAACAAAACTCGCACTCTTAATTTGTGCTTGTGTAATCTAACTTTGAAATTAAAGCATTGAAATGATGTTACTTTAATGCTGGCGTCTGAATTTCAACGACACTCGGGTTCATTCCGGAAAAGGAAGGGACTCTGCTTGGTAATGCAATTGGGACAATGAGCAACAAAAGTTCATGCTAAGTTGCTGTAATTATATTGACGAAAATGGAACAGTTTGAAAAGCTGAGGTCTGCCATACAGTTCTAAAACTTTACGTGCTTCCAGTCTTCCTTGTTGGTTGATTGAAGGTTTGAAGCCGTCGGTCGAGGAGGTGGCGACAGTCACTCATTGTCGGCCGTCGCTGTTGCAGAAACTGGATGTTGGCGCGCCTTCTTCTCGACACGGTCACCAGACGAAACGGGCTCTTGATGTGCGCTAGTTAATGTTTCCCGTCCGCGACACCATGTCAGAAACTATCATCGCAAGTCGAGCGCAATTACATGCTGCCAAACCCCGAAAGCGCGGCAACTCGCGGGAGCGTCACACAACACACCTGCTCCACTCGCTACTCCCGCCAGACTTCTCTCAGCCCGCGCTCCACGCGGCAGAGTTAACACTACCAAAGATCCTACACACTTTGATTCTTCACACGACCTATCGACGTAATCGTTCGATAGCAGTTTTCCCTAGGCAAGACCCAGCGTAAAAATACAAATAATATTTACGAAACAAACCAATTATACATCGACATAAATGCATAAATATACAAATAGTAAAACAATTACAATATACAAAGAGACAGAAATGTCATATCTTGAGGTAACAAAGCAAGGAAAAAAAATAGTACAATAGATGGAAATAGGAGGATATGCATTTCCGGCGTTACACGTGCCCCACATTGTCTGAGGATGTTCGTATAACGTAAACAGACTCAGAAAATGTCCCAAAAAAGAAACAGCGGAAATGCATATGCTCAAAACATCAAAAAAAATTTAGCATTCGTCTAATTAACCATAACCCAATTTTTTAGACAATAATAATTGAGTGGAGACACTCCTAATCTTATTCCACTCTGTCATCTTGCACAAAATAAAACAGGTTGACAACATATCAAAATTCATAGAAAACATAGAAAATGGTTTAGCTATTCCAAAATCATTAAAATTCGTAACACTATAAGAAATGGAATACTATTTGCAAAATTGATCAGAGTACATGGTCATAAAAAACAGGTATATCAAAATACGCAAACTAATAATTAATTACATAGAATACACAATTTTATGTAACCTTTTCATAATTAATATTCTCGTCATGTCCAATTAACGCTAAACAAGAAAATAATATACAGCAGATAAAATAAAACATAAATATTGACAGTAGAATTCTTTCAGCTGTCCAGGAAGAAAAACAGTTCCGCCTTCCGTACCCGCAAGTACAAAGAATGCCGACAGCGGCACAAGAGCCGACAGCGGCACAGAGCCGACAGCGGCTTCGCCTCGCAAGTATTGTTGCGCCCGCCTGTGCGGCACGCTTGATCTCACTCGCCCTTGTAACGGCATTTGCAGAACGTCCGTTTCACTGAATTCTTTAGGAAAAACTCACTCCCGAGTAATCTCAAGGAGTCCCTTAATACTATCACAGTGGATAACTCAACACTGTCCATCATCACACGCATGTACTAGCCTGAAACTTAAAACAGCGTCTAAGTACATCGGCAATGACTAATAAAAACACACATTCATGAAATATTACAGAAAGTTACAAAATCATATTTACATTGCTTAATCTACTGTGACTCAGCTGAAAACTTAAACTAGCAGCTTGGATTTTTCAGATGATTACTAATCAGTTACTCTTAAATCATTTAGTCAAAATTAATTACTTATTAATTACAACTTCTTTAATGACCTCTAGGTCAGGCAAAAGCATCGTAACATGGCACATCCTTAAATCTTACACTCTATATTTACATACTGTACAAATTACCCATTGTGTGGTATTAATCGATCCTAGGTTGGTACAATTTCAAGTCTACAATATTCCGTATACCTAATCGTTTTCCAGAGCTTGGATACTCTAAGCAATAAGCATTTGTGTGAGGTATACCAATGACTTTATATGGTCCATTATAAACAAACTTAAATTTAGAGATTTCATTGTCTATCTCGCTCGATTTTTCATGAGCTTTTACAAGTACTAAGTCTCCGATTGCAAACTTAGCAAAACGCGTTTTAGCGTCATGACGACGTATGCGAGCATCGGCTTTTAGCTTCATTACTTCTCGCAAACGATCTTTTTTCACACCAATACTAATGTCAATCCGTGGAGGGAATTTGATTATCTCTTCCACTAAACTTTTACTTCTGTCATCCAACAGGATTTCCTCTGGAGAAAATCCCGTCGATTCATGTCTCAAGGTGTTCATAATTCTCTCAAATACTGCTACATATTTGCCCCATGCCCTATGATTGTGATGGCAATAGGTACGGCAAAGTCGGCCTAGCTCGCGCATATACCTCTCAGCGGGATTCCCAGCCGGACAGTAAGCTGAAATATGGATCACCTCGACCCCATTACTTTCCATGCCTTCATTCCACAACTTAGAAGTAAATTGTGCCCCATTATCTGATAGAATCGCCTTGGGCTTGCCAATATGAACAAAATAATCGTTCACAAGCTTGCTATAGACCGCTTTGGCTGTAGCTTTCCTAATCGGGTATAGCTTGATGAACTTGGAAAAAGCTTCTAGCACTACTAAAATGTAGGCAAAGTTTCCTGATGACTTGGGCAAAGGTCCGTACAAGTCCACGCACAGTAACTCAAAGGTGTCGTTAGGCCTTATACTTTGCATAGGACCACGACTCGTACAGTTGGTAACCTTCACCTTCTGACATAAATCGCAAGTTTTCACTCTGTCAGTAACGCGTTTTAACATGTTGTTAAAATGCACTACTTCACTCAGCTTTTCCGTACATTTCTTTGGTTCACAGTGACCATACGCCAAATGGTAGTAGTCTATTATTTCCGTGACGTATTTGGTGGGCCAGCATACCCGCCAAATATTACTATCTTCACCCTTACATATGTACAAGATATGATCGTATATCTTGTAATACTTTCTTAATTTCTCTCCTTCTGGACTCCTTTCGTCATATCGGGTTTTCACCATATTTAAACAACCGTCCTCGTTCTGATGACGACGTAGATTCTTACAGATGTTCACTACTAATTTACGTCCCTCAACTTCTTTAAAATAGTATAATTTGACCACTCCATCTGACTCATCTTTCAATACATCTTGATTAGACTCGGGCAACCGCGACAGCGCATCCGCTACGCAATTGTCGGTCCCTTTTACGTAACAGATGTCATAGTTAAATTGCTGTAAATACAGCGACCACCTAGTCAGTCTTTCGTGAAGTAGTTTACAATCCTTCAGATAAGTGAGCGCCTTATGGTCCGTATGAATAATCACCTTACGGTCCCATAGGTAACCCTTGAACTTCTTGAATCCCCACACGATAGCGAGACACTCTTTCTCAGAAATCGTGTAGTTTCGCTCACTTTTTGATAAAGTTCGACTCGCGAACGCTATCGTCCGGTGTTCCTTATCCTCTCCTTCACCAACTTCTTGGAACAGTTCTACCCCCACCCCGTAATTGGACGAATCCGTTCCCAGATGGAAGGGTAGCGATAAATCAGGATGAAATAGTATGTTAGATCTTAACAACTCGTCTTTTAATCTCTCGAAAGCGGCCTGACACCCGTCAGTCCACACAAACGGAACGTTTTTGCGTAAGAGGTTATTCAAATTTTCATCATTAAACACTTGTCCTTTTACAAATTTGCGGTAAAATCCTGTTAACCCTAGAAAACTTTTTAACTGTTTCCTAGACTTGGGTGGAGGACAATTCCTTATTGCCTCCAGTTTCTCTGGGTCCTTCGTAATACCAGCAGTGGTAATTACATGCCCTAAAAATTTCAGTTCCTGCTTCACAAATTCGCATTTCTTTAGCTTTAGAGTCATTCCGCCACGGCGCAATGCTCTAAAAACTTCATCTAACAGGTCACAATGGTCATGCCAAGTGGCATTGGCCAACAATAGGTCGTCAACATATACAGTTAATCTTGAACTCAAAGCCGGTCCTAGCACTTTATCTAGGGCCCTGATGAATACGGACACAGATATATTAAGTCCAAACGGCAGTACTCTATACTGATAACACCTGCCCGCAAACAAGAAGGCGGTGTATGGCCTAGATTCTTCTTCGAGTTCTATTTGCCAGTAACTAGCCGTCAGATCGAGGCTAGTCATGAACTTAACGTCATGAAAACGTTGCAAAACCTCCTCCATACTCTCTGGTCTGTCTGTTTCACGTTGAACGACCCTATTCAACGTGCGTGCGTCAATCACAATACGCACACTACCATCCCGTTTTGCTACAATGACCAAACCGTTATTGTATGGACTCGTACTTCTTTCAATCACTCCCCATTCGATCATCTTATCTATCTCTCGTTGCACTGCTTCCTTTTTGGACAGCGGTATAGCATACGGTCTCACGAAGAATGGTTCGTGCGGAATTACATGCAACTTGCATTTATATCCTTCCACAAGTCCCGGTTTGTCTGAAAACACACTCTTATTCCTCATTATTACTTCATACAGGCCTCGTCTTTGTTCATGTGTTACGTTTGACACACCGTCTACAATACTTTCCAATTCACTTTCTACACTATTGTCAATTCCGAGATTCCTCACATTACAGTAGTTCAAATTCATACCTACGTCAATAGCATCCGGCCAGTTAACAATGTGTATAGGCTGGTATTGTCTATGCACACCGTCTCCTGCCTCGTCAAAACTACTACTATTGTTTTATTTTGTGACGTACATGTCAAAGTTTTACTTTCGCAGTTAATCACTGCACGGTACTTTAATAGCCAATCTAACCCAATAATTACTTCCGTAATTAAGTCTGGCACGACGACAAACTCTTGTTCAAATCGTGCCCCACATATCTCGAAGTTGACAAAAATCTGTTTTGTGACCGGTTTACTGGCCTTCCCAGTAGCACCGATAATTTTCACTCCTGTTACTGGCATAACTACGATGCCAGGTCTGTCTTTCAGTAACTCAAATATTTTCCCAGATACAGCACTCAATTCTGCACCGGTGTCAATCAACACGTTTAGTTGTAGGTCATGCATATTAACAGACACTACTATCTGTCTACACTTGTCCTAGGCTGTTTCTTTATTTTCCCACAGTAAATCCTCGTCTATATCCAGGTCATTCCAGAAAAAACCATCCGGCTTCGACCCTAAATCCGGCTTATCTGGCGGCTTTTTCAGCCTCTGTTCACATACAGTTTTAATTTCAACACGTTTGTCCTGAGGCTTAGCCTGTAGCTTCGCCTCCAATACCGAAACCTTTTCCTGTAACTCGTCAACTAGTGAGTGTTGCTTTGCTATCAATTCATTAATCGTCACCTTCGTTGATTCCACTTTGGTCAGATTAATCTCATCCGCCAATCTACCTGGAGGAATGTGTCCAGTAGTTTCTGCAATTACTTCCGATAGATCTGCGCAACCCACACTGCTATCGTCTGACCGTATAATGTCAGCTCTAACCTCATACACGTTGTAATCTATGTGCTTTTCTACCAATCGTGTCCGGCTATCACTAAAATTTTCGCAATCTTTCTCCTTAATACTCTCGCAATGTTTAAACTGGAGGTTTGCGTCGGATGGGTCGGTTACTTCTACCACTGAAACTTTCGGTAAGGTCTGCCGGTTAGGGCCAGAACTTTCCGTTACTACTTCAACATCTAACTCCTGCGGGACGAAACACGACGAATCTTGCTCGTGCTCCCCCTTAACATCAACTATTTCTAGTAAAGTCTGCCGATTAGGGCCAGAACTTTCTATCATTTCACAAACACTATCTTCCTGCGGGACGAGACGCGGAAAATCCTGCACGCGCTCCCCATAAACGCTTCTCCCATACAGACCCCTGTAATCTCTTAGTTCGTCGTATAAGCGACCGAACTGCCTTAACCAGACCTCATCCCTCTCTGCATCCCCTCGCTCGATGACGGACGTTTTATCCGACATCTGATCTTCTCTCAACACTTGTGAATCATTATTAAACTCAATCTCCAGTTCCGCTGTGGGTATTACAGCTGCCACTTTATGATCGATTTCCGGAACACTACTTAAATTGTTCTCACTGACAGCGAATGTATTTTCTACTGCCGTGTATACAGCTGATCTACTACTTGTGGGCGCACTCTTTTCTCCTAACACTGGCACACTCTCCCGCCGTTGATTATTCCACACGGAATTTTCATAATGACGATACCTGGGTTTTCTCCTGTTATTGGGCCGCCAAAATTTCTCCACGCCCGCTCGGCCCCTCACCGGCGCGGCTAATGGTTTCCCTGTCTCGTCCCAGCAGATACGCTCCCCGGACGCTGCTGAGGCGGCTGATCACACCCTCTGGCGTTATTACTATTCTGTGAAGCCCGTATCACGTTAGTATGATACTGGTTTCTGTCATTCCTGTTATTATTTGCATTGTACCGATTGTCATTACGGCCCCAACCACTATTGTTATTGCTGCCAAGATTGCGGTATGCATTATTCCCATAGTTACCATTGTTGTGGTTGCTGTGGTACTCGTTGTTGTTACCACGGCCCCTACCACTGTCGCGATTATTGCGCCAATTGTCCTCGTCCTCCACTCTTTCCAGGAAATCATTCACTGTCCTATAATTGCTTCCTACGTAGCGTTTTGTATCATCTGGAAGCTTCTTGTAGAGTTCCCAGACTATTTCGGATTCCGTGCGGCGATCACGCAAATATTCCAACTTGCGGATCCAGCCCTCACAAAACTCCTTCATCGAGCCGCGCGAATTCGCATCGAAAGGCCTCGATACGACAAATTCGCGCCAGACACTTTGCTGTTTTTGCTCTGACCAGTATTCAGCCAGAAACAAATTTTTAAACTCGTCAAAAGTCAGGTTCGTAATGTTGAGGTTTAAGCCCCAACGCTTGGCATCACCAGCCAGCACATCAATAACCGCATTAATTTTTCTCTCATTAGTCCATGATCTGGGTAAAACTCTTTCACAATTTTTAATGAAATCCGTCGCGTGTATACCGCCTTTTTTCAAGGGGTCGAACCGCTCCTCTTTCGTCAACAATTCCGAACTATGTGCACAGATTGGCACATATCTCTGTTTTTCGTCAAGTTTCTTTTCTAATTCCGACACTCTCGTAATTACTTGGCAAGTGGTTGTCGCAAGCGTTTCCACTTCCCTCTTTTTCTCTTCGCAGGTATTAGCCTGCTCCCTCACTTTAGTGTCTACTTCGGACACTAAAGCCTTTAAAGTTTCCACCTTCCGTTGATCCTCTTTTTTCACTAATTGAATTTGTTCCGTCACCTTATTCTCGATGATCGGAGCAACTGCTTCTCCTACACTTTTCTCGATTCTGCTAATTTCGGAATCAAAACGAGTATTTATGCTCGCAATTTCCGCCTGAACGCCTATCATTTCCTGTTTAAGATTACCGATTTCGGTATTAATTACAACAATATCTTCTTTGATTTTATCAACTTTTGTATTAACAACTCCAACATTGTTGTTAACAACGTTAATAGCTTTGTTCTGATTGTCTAGCTTGGCCGATTGACTCTTGATTTCGTTAATCAAAACATTCAATAAATCAGTTAAATTCCCGGAAACTACCGGTTCCACTTCCGTAGCGGCTTCCTCTTTAATTGTCCCCCCGTATTCGTCATAAAGGGATTCAGGTTTGATTTTCACTTCCGATTCCGAAACATTTTCTAAAGTTTGGAATTCCATTTCTGCTCTTTGTTGCGTTTCGGTGGTCGCGTCTTTCATGCTAGCCGCCTGCCCCTGAACAATGGGTACCGCGGTGCGCGTTTCCCACTGTTCGACCGATTGTTCCGTATCCAAGTCTACCAAATTTTGGCAATTGTTGCCTTCACTCATTTTAATAATTTTCAATATAAATGCCAAATCTCAAATATAATTAGGATTACTCCCACTACTTATTCTCGCTGACGTAACGGCCTGTACGTAACCAATACTTTGTTACGAGATTGGCACAATGCAAAATTCGTGTCCAGAACAACCTCAAATCTGAAGATTGTCCTGTCACCAGGTCGCCACGTGTAACCTCCCCCTCACTTACCGACCTTAATGACAGTGAAAAATGAAACCGCGTGTACCTAATGGGAGTTTTGGAAAAGCAATCGTCACCGAAGTTAACCTGTCGGTAAAGAGGGAGGAAAGGGTTACATCTAAATGAAAGGAAAAGTGCTAATGAAACTGGTGGAAATTAATTTTGAAAAAGGGGTAAAGTTAATAAAGAAAGTAAATGTGCAGCCATTACGTTAACAATTAACTAGCGGTAATTAGGTATTTGAGATTTGGGGGAAATCACGGTCGCCAGTCCTAAGGACAATTACTATAGTAACTGAAAAAAAAAGTTATTACACATATAATTAGCACTAGAAGCGTGGCAACTGAAGGTTGACTCGTGTAGTGTGAAAACTGAAAGTTTGTCAGAAGTAATAAATTTCGCTACACCCTGACTTAATTTAGCAAAAGAATTAATAAAACCGGAAAATCGAAAGTTAATTTAGTGACTGAAGTTAATAGTGAGCTTTCTTTCTGAAGCACATCGAAATTCAGTAAAATACGGTTAGTCTTGGACTACCTCAACAATCATTTCAAAAGCTACTTGAATCTACGCAATTTGGAAATAAGAGATTTAACTTTGAACTTGAATTAAATGATTCTGAACAATTAACAATAGTAAAATTTAGTACGTACCAAGCTCAGCTGCAGTCACAGGTAAGCTAAAATATGCTAACAAAACTCGCACTCTTAATTTGTGCTTGTGTAATCTAACTTTGAAATTAAAGCATTGAAATGATGTTACTTTAATGCTGGCGTCTGAATTTCAACGACACTCGGGTTCATTCCGGAAAAGGAAGGGACTCTGCTTGGTAATGCAATTGGGACAATGAGCAACAAAAGTTCATGCTAAGTTGCTGTAATTATATTGACGAAAATGGAACAGTTTGAAAAGCTGAGGTCTGCCATACAGTTCTAAAACTTTACGTGCTTCCAGTCTTCCTTGTTGGTTGATTGAAGGTTTGAAGCCGTCGGTCGAGGAGGTGGCGACAGTCACTCATTGTCGGCCGTCGCTGTTGCAGAAACTGGATGTTGGCGCGCCTTCTTCTCGACACGATCACCAGACGAAACGGGCTCTTGATGTGCGCTAGTTAATGTTTCCCGTCCGCGACACCATGTCAGAAACTATCATCGCAAGTCGAGCGCAATTACATGCTGCCAAACCCCGAAAGCGCGGCAACTCGCGGGAGCGTCACACAACACACCTGCTCCACTCGCTACTCCCGCCAGACTTCTCTCAGCCCGCGCTCCACGCGGCAGAGTTAACACTACCAAAGATCCTACACACTTTGATTCTTCACACGACCTATCGACGTAATCGTTCGATAGCAGTTTTCCCTAGGCAAGACCCAGCGTAAAAATACAAATAATATTTACGAAACAAACCAATTATACATCGACATAAATGCATAAATATACAAATAGTAAAACAATTACAATATACAAAGAGACAGAAATGTCATATCTTGAGGTAACAAAGCAAGGAAAAAAAATAGTACAATAGATGGAAATAGGAGGATATGCATTTCCGGCGTTACAAACCGATAGAGGTACTCAAGGTACCCTCCGCCACACACCGTCAGGTGGCTTGCGGAGTATGGATGTAGATGTAGATGTAGATGTAATAGATCTTTTAAGGGAAAAGAAAAGTTCTGTATGGACTAAATATGCTGACTAGCGGCAAAGACTTCATTTACATACATATGATAGGCGAAGGAGATAATATCTCAGATAATTTTTATTTCAAAAACAAAACACAAAAACATTAAATTATTCTTCTTCTCTTGGGCCTATTAAGAGTTTTGAGAGGAACGTCTTAGCGCAATCTACCAGACGCTGTACAGTTACTTAGTTGATAAAGTAAGTCATCAAAATTATCGGTGTTTTATTTAAAATGATTGCTTCTGTCATAAACGATTTCACAGCAACTGGCGCGGAGATAATTGACTGAGGGCAATGGCCGTAAGCTAACATTTTATTAGCAGTCTCGTATTATAATATGTGTCCTTTCAGATCAACAATCTATATCTTTTAAATATCTAGACCGATGTTTCCTTGTTCGGCGACCGTAAGTTACAAAATAACATTTTATTTGTTTTCATTACGAGAGCCATTATTCCTTCGAGGCTTTGCAGAAATCACTAAAAAGAAAGTCACCATAGAAGTCAAGCAAAGTTACTTTAATATGAAAACTGAAATTCTATTTCAGAGACTGCAACTCAAACCTGTAATGCGAATATGTACTTCAATTCAAGAATAGGCCAACCTTTATTGGCGACGTGCGTAAGAAAGGGTTATTGTAATTCTGTACTGACGTTTATGTTATTTGTTGTTTCATGCTACAAAACAGTTGATGTTCGGAGAACCACTGGAACGGAAAAGTAAAATTTAGCTGACGAAAAAATTAAAAAGAGAATTTACGAGAGAAGAACCAGAAAAAGGTGCAGCGATTCTTTACGGCAGCACATTGGCAGGAGCGCATGTGTGTTGTATTTTATTATGTGAAATGTTGTTTAGTTTGAAGTTGACCCAGCACTTTTCATTTCAAAATTCATGTGACACACACTCACACTACAATCGAGTATAACACAAAAACGTAGAACGCTGTTGTAACAAAATGGCTTTGCTTGGCTACATCATTCATAAAATGGCGAGCCGCCATTAAGAAAATAATGTTGGGACAGAAAATTTTTTAAATTCGAATTTATGAATTTTCGTAGCAGAGGATGTTTAACAATCAGACATTTGCTTTCAAAATAAAATTTTATCAACATATTTTTTTACAGGGATAGTTAAAACACGTAGACAATTAGCAAAATTGGAGCATAACATTGAGAAAGCAGATTCGGAGAGTGTTTTAGATAATGGAAGTGAACAATTTGTTTTACTAAATATCACAGTAACTACACAAAACGTAGACAATAATGAAGATCTGTTAGGAAACACGTTTAGTTAGTGAATGAAGCTATGTCGGGGCCTTGGAGGGGGTGGACGTATCATTGTTAGACGCGACTGCTATGGTACAGCCCGCGCCGTCGTCAAAAGTCGTTGGCCCATTGCAAATCATATTAAGCAAACTGGGCAAATTGGACACAATCGAAACTAAATTCAGTGACATACAAGCTGTTCTCACCACTTTAAAAACTGGATATGATGTGATAAAAGCAGAATTAGTCACACTGCAAAACAGTAATACTGCACTAAACACCAAAGTTGAGGAAGTAAATACTCGACTCACTGGTCACGTTACAGGTTTACATGCACAGATTAAAGCAACAGGGTCAATCAGCTGCTAAAATTGAAACTTTGTTTAATCAGAATAAGAAATATGAGAATCAGCTGATGTTGAGAAGTTGTGTTCTAATCATGATACTTTAAGTACACAAGTAGCAAGTGTTGCTGAGGCGCTTCTGTTAACGCACGTGTCGCAGAGCTAAATACCAAGGTAGGCACCTTAGCAAATACTTTGAAAGACAGCTTACAATCAGAAACCGACATTCGCTTTAGTCAAGTTAACAAAGATTTTCACACTTGGCTGGAGGAGAAGAATAGCATTTTGAAAGTTGTTAAAACCAAATTTTCCTACGATTGTTAATGATGCAGTTAAAGAAATTTTGAAGAGCGATACACATACTGTAGTACACTTTCCTCTACAAACCGACAGATACGTACACAGTCAAGTGATTACATACCTTATGAGTATATTACCTTACGAACGTATAAGTAGTAACTCATATGCAGATGAACAAGATGTTATGTTTTTAATGCTAATCGTAGATATTCTTGTGAGCTCCTCCAGCAACAAGTGTATGAACACGTACCGCCGTTATACAGCAGTAACACAAATAAAATACCGTAACAATGTACATGGGAAACAGGCATATTTTAAATCAGGGGCAGAAAATGCATTAGCAGAAATGTTACAGCATGAAGGTTTATTAAAATACAGGCAATTCCAAGTTTTCACCCATGAAAAGAGAACAGCCCATCTAATTGTTTTTCTCAGAGCTTTTAGAAACGCTTTTTCCGTACATGGAAGATAGGCAAAAGATACATTATGTCATCTGACCCAAACAAGGTGAAGCAGCCTTTGGGCATGTAACGTTGGCGATCGTGTTACACATTATGAACAATTCGAGTGAGCTTTTCAGAACAAATTCTGGTCAGGTTCGGTTCGGCAGAGGCTTCGAAAAATGGTGTTCGAACCAGAATCGTTCAGTTCACGACACGGAAATCTTCGTCGTTACTTTGAAAAGTATTTGAGCATGAGAAATCACTGCGATGATCTTCGCGAGGTGTAATCCGTGTATTAAAAACACGATTAACATTCCACATAAGGGAAAAGTTATTACAGGTACCAGCTGATGACGTAGAACAGTTTCTTTAGGTCAGAGATTCAGTTGATATCATTAATGAAGACATGCGGAGTGTGCTGAATACGAGTTACGGCACGCGTTAGTTAGAAAGGCAAGCAACGCTGGTTAGCCAAGCTAATTCACACGTGCAGAATAATGTCAACTGTATATCAGAGCAAAACATGCAACCATATCTGAATGCCTACAACAATAACAATGGCACGCATCAAATGGAGGCAACAAAAAACGAGAAGCCGGTAACAATAACAACAACTATCGATGTGGAAATAATCACAATTACACTCAACATAACACTCAAATTTCACCGTATCAAAACTATCCACAACAGTATTACGGAAACAATTACGGACATTCATCATCATCAGCCAATTCAATCATTAAATGATGTGGCCTCTTCGAGTTGTGGATTCAGGTAGGCTTTCAGCAGTCTTGGGGAGTTCTCTGCCAGGGGCTACCAGCGATCTTCTTGATATCTTTGTCCCATCTGTCCGGTGGTCTTCCTCTAGGCCTCCGATGCTCTCTCGGACTGTACTCCAGTACTACCTTCGTCCATCTTCCGTCTTTTCTTCTCTTGACGTGGCCAGCCCACTGCCATTTCAAGGAGCCTACTGTCTCTAAGCATTGATCCTTCCATTGCTCTCTGTGCTGTCCTAGGTTTCCCTTTTGTAAATGAGTTCAGTGTCCATGTCTCGCAACCATACGTCAGCACAGGAAGAATGCACTGTTCAAATACTGATTTCTTCAGATTTACTGGTATTTTTGATCTGAATACAGTTGAATTCCTCCCAAATGCTTCCCAGCCAAGCGTGATGCGCCGATAGATTTCTGGCCTTGCGCCTCCCTTCATATTATAATCTGGCCAATGTAGATATAATCACTGACCTCTTCTAATGGACTGTCCTTGACTTTTACATCTCCAGCTAGGACCCATTAGTTGGACATTACTTTTGTTTTGTAAAGTTCATGTTCAAGCCAACCAGCTGACGTTTCGATGCAAGATCTGTAACTAAGTTTTGGAGATCTGCGAAGGCGTTGGCCAGTAACACAATATCATCAGCAAATCTCAAGTTGGCAAGCCTTCTTCCATTAATTCTAATTCCCTCATCTTCCCAGCTCAGCTTTGGCATAGCCATTTCCAGTACAGCCGAGAACAGTTTTGAGGAGATGTAGTCGCCTTGCTTGACACCCTTCGTGATTCAGAATTCTTGAGTTGATTCACCGGTATTAACATAAGCTGAAGAAGTTTCGTAGATATTACTGAGCACTTCAATATACGCTGCTCCCACTCCTTGCTCACCGAAAGCTTGGAGAACAGCTATATGGCTAACGGAATCAAATGCCTTTTCAAAATCAACAAAGGCAATGCAGAGAAGCAGTTGTATTAATTTGCTCTGCTTATCACTTCACTAACGGTCAGAATGTGGTCAATAGCGCTAAAATTGCTTCGAATCCTGCCTGGTCTATAGGTTGGGCTGAGTCTAGGGTGGAACTAATTCGATTTAACACGATCTTTGTGAAAATTTTGTACAAAATTGAGAGCAAGCTGACAGGACGATAGTTTTTGATATTGTGAATACTTCCTTTCTTGTGTATCAATATAATCTTTGCCTTGAAGCATAGTGCAGGCAGGAAGTAAATACTTTTGCCAAGTGATTTATTGTTACCTTCCCTGCCAGTTTCAGGATGTCAACACTGAGATCATCATCAACCGGCACTGTTCCCTTCGTCATGCTATCTAGAGCACACTTAACTTCCGATCGGAGTGTATGTGGAACACTAGGTACATCATTTAATTTAGATACACTCAAATTTTCCCTTGGGCTGCTATACAGATTGCTATAAAAGTATCTGATGAACTTCAAAACCTTCTCCTTCTCAGTGGTTCGACTGTCATTTCGATCAACTGCGATAATCTGCTTTTTACCGATTGTGAGTTTTGGTTTGGCTGACTTTAAACTGGACTTGTTCTCTAAGCTAGCTCGTAAGGTGTCTTCACTGAATTTCTGTATGTCAGTTTTCATTTCTCTTCGCAGACGGTGATCACTGCCAGAGTTGAACTGATTTAGCACCGATACGTCTTTTATAATGTGCCGAGTGTTTGACAGAATAAAGTGTATCTCATTTGTAACAGTGAAATTTGGGCTCCTCCAAGTCCATTTTCTGTCAGGGTGCTTCTTCAAGAACGTATTCATGATTGACATATTGGTGTACTCAGCGAACTGGACTAATCTCTCGCCTCTATCGTTCCGGTCATCAATCCCATAGTTGCCCACCACTGTGTCACCTTGTTTCTGGTGCCAACTTTTGCATTAAACTCGCCAAAAACCAACTGGAAGTGACAATCGCTGCCTTTTTTACAGGTGCTATCCAGGCTTTCATAAAAAGATTCAAGCTCTTCGTCAGGGTGGCTTGAGGTGGGAGCGTACGCCTGAACAATCTGTATTTTGCTTATTCGACACCTTAAGGACCATTCGAGCTATCCTGCTGGAATTTTCTTCTAAGACAGATACTGTATCAGCGATATTCTTGTTACCAAGAACCCAACTCCACTGAGTTTTCCTTCCGGGTCTCCACAAAAGTAGAACAAGTTGCCAGAGTGCAAACGGAGACAGTCTTCCCCTTTTCGGCGTACTTCGCTTAAACCAACAATACTCCAGACAATATCCCACTGTAAATATTGTGGAGGTGGCGAGTGAAGTCACTCCAGCAACCACACATTCGATAAACTAAATAAGGTGACAACTCACCCCCATGTGGTTACCGAGGAGTGCTGAGGAACGATGATACAACACACATGTTCGACGCACCGAATGAAAAACAGTTCACAAACACAAGTATAACTAGGGATGTAAACAAACCACACATACTTTTATTAAGGTACAATCATGATGCAAGTTTAACAGACGAGTTACTCAGCACCAATCACCAGCTACAGAGATCGTTCTAGCAACGACAAAATATATTGTAGATAGTATACCGACGAGTACAGGGTATTTGATTGCTTTCTGGAAGTTTTCTACAATGATTAATTATGTCATTTTATGCTGGTAGCATCCGTTCTTTCCTCTTGAATTTCAGGATTGTTTTATAAAAACGGAAATGAAATTCAAATAATTTGAATGCCCACTAAAACACTCCATTCGAGTCATGGGACGCCTGTGACGTCACTGGCTAGGTCGCTGCTCCTACTGTCATAATGCTCATTCACAGTGATGTCTTGTTTTGGAATTTACGGTTCGTGGAAATGGGTTACAAATAGTGTGTAGTACCATACCGTGCAAAAGCTCGTTATTAGTAGTTTTTGAGGGTTCCTGAGAATTAGAAGGTGCGTGAAATGTGGTTGTACTGTACCGGCAAATTGCCGCCACGTCGACACCCAAGTTCACTAACTTAACTACAAATGTTTTGCTCTGTGAAGCAGACATTAACTTATCTCCGAGATATGCTCTCCCACAGTTGCAATGAAGGATAGCGTCATTCAACGAAATTAAACACCTAGTGAAAATTGTCGTTTTACCTAACTACACCTCAACCACTCGGCAGCTCAGTTGTTAGAACGGTGAACCGTCGAATTTTATAAAACGTTGACCATAGATCGCTGGTTCGAATCCCGCAAAAGATCATTTTAACTTATTTGTAAACGACTCGACAGTCCTCTCATATGAAAAACAAATCACAATTACAGAACTTCACCATACCGATCAGAAACAGAATATTATTGTGTTTTCCTTGCTGTTTACATGCACTTGCATTTGCAACAGCTGTACACACACATCACGTTCAAAAAGATATTTTCTAGTTAATGTGACCACACACATTTTACTTTATTAGAAACAATGGTCTTTTTATCTTCGTACTGCAAGCTAATGTTAGTTGACACTCACAAACATAACAGTTCATCCGTTTGTGTCACGTAAATGGTGTGCACGATTTATATCTCTCCGTATAAGTTCATGATCTTGTTGTTGTTGTTGTGGTCTTCAGTCCTGAGACTGGTTTGATGCAGCTCTCCATGCTACTCTATCCTGTGCAAGCTTCTTCATCTCCCAGTATCTACTGCAACCTACATCCTTCTGAATCTGCTTAGTGTATTCATCTCTTGGTCTCCCTCTACGATTTTTACCCTCCACACTGCCCTCCAATGCTAAATTTGTGATCCCTTGATGCCTCAAAACATGTCCTACCAACCGATCCCTTCTTCTAGTCAAGTTGTGTCACAAACTTCTCTTCTCCCCAATCCTATTCAATACCTCCTCATTAGTTACGTGATCTACCCACCTTATCTTCAGCATTCTTCTGTAGCACCACATTTCGAAAGCTTCTATTCTCTTCTTGTCCAAACTAGTTATCGCCCATGTTTCACTTCCATACATGGCTACACTCCATACAAATACTTTCAGAAACGACTTCCTGACACTTAAATCTATACTCGATGTTAACAAATTCCTCTTCTTGAGAAACGCTTTCCTTGCCATTGCCAGTCTACATTTTATATCCTCTCTACTTCGACCATCATCAGTTATTTTGCTCCCCAAATAGCAAAACTCCTTTACTACTTTAAGTGTCTCATTTCCTAATCTAATTCCCTCAGCATCACCCGACTTAATTTGACTACATTCCATTATCCTCGTTTTGCTTTTGTTGATGTTCATCTTATATCCTCCTTTCAAGACACTGTCCATTCCGTTCAACTGCTCTTCCAAGTCCTTTGCTGTCTCTGACAGAATTACAATGTCATCGGCGAACCTCAAAGTTTTTACTTCTTCTCCATGAATTTTAATACCTACTCCGAATTTTTCTTTTGTTTCCTTTACTGCTTGCTCAATATACAGATTGAATAACATCGGGGAGAGGCTACAACCCTGTCTTACTCCTTTCCTTCATGATCTTACACCTCGTTATATTGTGGACGTGTTCTGACACCTTCAGTATTAGCAATGCTTTCCAAAAAAGTGAATTGTTCGCTCGCAAAGTAAATGAATTTATTTCTGTTGTCCCCTTTCTCAGACCAAAAGTGAAGATGTATATAATACATCCCACAATCGTAACAACTGCTACAATCAGTTCTTGTTAGCGCTACTTTCGTATTTCGTGTAAAACTTTAAAAAATATGTGACCCTTGCAGGAACCGGTCATGTGACTTCGTTCACTGTAGTCGTATGGGCTCTCCATTTCGTCACGGTGAGTGTTTTCTACGCATGAAATCATCACTAAATTTGGCCAAGAATAATTCTGTTGTTCTTTGGGTTGTGGCTCACGACATAGTCGAAAATGTAGTTATAATACACGGACCAATTTGCAAACGTTCTACAATTCTTCCGTTTCGAGCGATTTTAATGATGTTGCAGGGATCTGGGAAAAGAATGTCCTTCGTTGCATATATCGCCGCTCTAAATGAGTGGAGCATAAACGCATCAACGTTCGCGGGGCTTCTACTATCAGTGTTCACAAAATTCGTGTCTATTGTTACTAAAGTTGTAATTGCGTTTTTCGTCACTAAATAGTTCAACTGTTGGCAGTACAAGTGTGTAGAAACCTCGCAACTATAATCCAAGTACTGCTTCGTCTTATTCCTACCCTGTGACATCACCAGAGCATCAGCCAATATCAGAGCGCTTTCGATCACGTCAGCCAGTAACTGAGCGCTTTTGATCACGTGACCAAATCTTGATGTTTAATGATTATTACGCTTTAATTACATATAAATAACAGATATTTTGTGAGAATATTGACTGTAAATGCTATTTATATGTTGTAATCAATTTGAACAACAACAATCCGGACCATATTTTTACGTAGGAAAATAGCCTATTATGATTGATATGGGAGCGGCGATTATCTCACTACTTTTTAAACAGATGATTGAATTAGGATCGATACCCGTATTTCCTGTTAAAAACTGCCGAATCTTGACTGCGGTTGAATGCAAATCAAATAGGGTAAGTGATGAAGCAAATATTTGTGACTATGGAAGTAGGAAATGGTACAATAGAATGGCCGTTCCATGTTGTAGAAAACCTGGTCATAAATTGCCTGATTGGCGTACATTAAGAGAGAAGGACAGTATAACTGACGTCTCACAATGTGAATGTTTTGTGAAGCACAATGGCTCTCAGAACGACATTAGTCTGTATAAGCAGACACTGAACCACAATAAACATTGTTTGGGATACAAGATCCAGTTAGTATGTGAACAAGAGACACTACTAGCAATGAACCTGTATTTGATCATGAGATGGAAGACCTACAATCCCTAATTAATGACAAAGTAAATGAAACTACGGCTATTAACAAGCAACAACAAGAAACGCTACACACACTATATTGCTGAACTACATCTACATATTTATAAAGAAACCAGGTGTGATCAATACATATGTATATAACATGGAAGTTAAACCTTACTAAATCTTTTACTGTAACACACATAAGATTTCTCTATCCCAGCAGCCTGCTGTGTATGAAGAAATCAAGCCAATGCTTAAGTGGAATATCAAAGAACCATCAATATATCCTTATTGCAGTCCATTATTAACTCTAATCAAATCAAACGAAAATATACGCTTTGTTCTGGATGCGCGTGCGATCAACAAAGTCATCGTGCCAATTCACACAAAACCAGAAAATCTCGAAGAACAATTGCAGAAATTTTGAAGGGTGAAGTACTCATCAACTGCGAATTTAAAAAACTCGTTTTGGCAAATACCGTTAAGGAAAGAGTCAAAGTACTGCGTTTATTTTTGTTGGCTGCAGTTACCAATTTTGCGTACTGCTATTCGGACTCTATGTAAGTTCAGGCGTTTTCATTACTGTTCTAGACATACAGTAGTTCTAGGCACAGAATTACTGGAAAAGGTAACTTTGCACGTTGATGACATCCTTACAGTCACGCAGACACGGGAAGATCACATGTACGTTTTAGAAAAGACATTATGTAAATTCGCACAAGGTGGTGTTACAGCAGTTCTGCACAAATCAAAGTTTGCGCGAAATGAGATTGAGTATTTGGGACACACAATCAGTTGTGAAGGCAGTAGACCAGATCCTAGTAAATTGGATGCTGTTATATTTCTTAACCGCGTACCCTAAAAAAAATCTTTCGTGGGTTTAGCCTCATTTTTTAGGCGCTTCGTGCCAAATCAATTGCTCAACAGGAGACACTTACTGGCACTTTTAAAGAAGACTCATGCTTGGATTTTGACGGAACAATGTACGCGAGATTTTAATAAAATAAAGGACGCATTGGTAATCTCAAATATTTTAAGGAAGTGAAGGCGAACACACTTATTCAACCACAGAGTTGGAAATCTTGGGAATTACTGTATATGGGCTTTTAAGAAATTTATTACATTTTTGAAAGACATTTGAAGGTATACACCACCAGGCGTTAGCCTTTTTAATGACATGCAAACTAGTATATCCAGGATTAACGCGACAGGCAATGAACTTGCAGAACTACTCTTTCGAAATAGTATACATTAAAGGTAAAGACAACATAATTGCAGACGCGTTGTCACGTCTATTATTGTATATAAATGTAAAAGAGAACTGGTATATGTATGTTTTTGAAGAATATTGTAAACAAACCTTAGAAGTAAGTAGTTCAACACTCATCACGAACAAGCCAACCTTTAAACACCAGAGAAAATTTGCCCAACGACTTTCAGGAGAGATGCCCTGTATATTCGCCTAACTAACGATAGATGTGCGGATTTCAGTTATATAGTAATACACGTTGCGAAGATACTACTCGAATATATGCTTGACATTTTATCTTTCTGGAAATGTACGTGAGCGCCCGCACGTAATAATTTGTAAAAGGGCCAAGGAACGAAGGAGCCGTATGTGGTTCGTGATCTGCGGATAACCGACCTCTGACCTAGTGGGTAACGTCGGAAGATCTATGAGGCTTTCCACGGATGATGCTGTTGTATACAGACAAACCGCAACGTTAGAAAATTATAGCGAAATGTAGGAAGACCTGCTGAGGACCAAAGCTTTGTGCAGTGATTGCCGGTTAGCTCTCAGCATTAACATATGTAGCGTATGGTGCATAAATAAGCAGAAAACCCATTATTATATGGATACACGATTTCAGAACATTCACTGGACGCAGTCACATCTATAAAATATGAAGGAGTATGCATACGGAGCGATGTTTTGGAATCACCACATAAAACTAATCGCAGGTAAGGCAGATTCCAGACTGAGATTCATTGCAAGAATCATTAGGAAGCGTAGCCCACCCGCAGAGGAGTAACTTACAAAACCCTCCTTCGACCAATACTTGGAAATTGGTCGTCAGCTTAGGATCCGTACCAGATAGGACTGACAGAGGAAATATAAAATATACAAAGAAGAGCAGCATGTTTCGTTACAGGTTCACTTAGTAAGCGCGAAAGTTTCATGGGGATGTGCGCTGCAAGTGAGTCGTTTTGAATTACGGAATGGTTTGGTAAAATTCCAAGAGCATACGTTCCTAGAAGACTTAGCGAATGTATTGTGTCCACCTAAGTATATCCGCAGAAAAGAACATAACGAAAAAATTAAGAAAGATTCCAGTCCACGGAAGCTTACCAACAATCGTTCTTCTCGCGAATTATTCGCGACTTGAACAGGAAAGGGGAGGGCGTGGGGAGATACAGCGCAAATAGGAGTATTTTCACTCGAAAACCGGTCAAAATTATTTTATGCTTTTTTTTCGCAATAGAATCACATTAAATATATAATTTGACATTAATTATGTGTTTGTCTATAAAAAATACGAATTTGACGTGCGAACTATTACAACATCTTTTTATTCAGTGACAAACTCTAGGTCATCAACCTCTTCGTCATCTTTCTTTTCTCTACAGTTTCGTCGCTATCATTTTCATCTAGAGGTAAACAGGTTGTGCTTGCGATCGTTAGATTGAATACCTCTTGCAAAGATGAGACACTTTTTTATGATGCCTTGGTCTGCTACAACTTAAATATGGGTCTGAACTTAGTAACAATCTGTGTAGTGCATCTCTGTTACAATCAACAATCAAAATTTACGAGGAAGATTTATTTTGTACTACTGTTTGTGCTTGTTGTGGGCCTCAGCTGCTTCCTTCGAAATTGGCCTTTACAGTAGGTAGAACTGCATTTGATACGACTTCGCCACCATGCATCATCAAAACTTTGTAAAAAGTTGGTGACGTAGGATACCAGTCATAGAAATTTGGGTACAATTTTCCAGTTTCACAAGCAAAGGCTTTAAATTTCTCAGTATCAATGCCGTTACCACTCGAAATCACTTCCAGGATTACGTTTTAATCGTTTAATTAAATCCAAACTGAGATCAGTGATACGAGAAGAGCATTCTGAGTCGACAAAACATCTTCTGGATGTGTTGCCATCATTTGTATTTCCACATCCAAAAGTCAGTTTTGAAATATCTCGAAGCACGATTTAAAACAGCTGTTTGATCAGTCGAACATTTTAAAGTTTCTGCCAGTTTTCCTTCCATGAACGAAACCATCCCATCCATTTTTCCCTATAAATTTGTTTAAAATGTCGTACAAAGCTCTTCCGGTAAATACCTTGACTGTTTCCAAAGAATCAACGTCGGAAGAAACGAAAAATCGCTGCGTTGCAATAGGTCAACAAACTTAACATTTCACGTCGAATGAATACAAAACAAAATGGCGGGTGAAGGCGGACAGTGTTCTTGTGTTAAATTGTCATCGGTGTACATTTCACGCCTATTAAAGAAATACAGCTCTACACGACCCGACAGGTAACTAAAAACATAGCAACCTCAATATTTTAAGGTAACAAAAATACCCATAGAAATACTGTCTGGAAACATACAATTTAGACAATAAAGATTAGATGTAAGAGAAATTACATACCCTCCTTTTCCATATTCTGTAGGTGTTTTTATCTAAAGTTAACCACAAAAACGAGAGAAACAAATATCACCAACAAGAGCATGCGGACGAGCACGTGTTATGTCCGACTATGTCTGCTTTGCGACGGACGGCAACGGGCTTCGTGGGTGTAGATACAGGTTCTGGCTGCCGTAAGACGGGCAGGTTATCTACCTTGAAGATTAATGCACTTGAAAGGATTTTAAAGTAACTTGGGGATTTTGATCTTTGGTCGGTCCCAGGGTGCAAATACTCTTATGTGCAGTGGTACTCAAAGTACCCCCGCTTGCGGAGTATAGCTATAGACGTAGATGTTGTAAGGAGTACTGCTACCTTTGATCTTATGACCTAGCTCTATTGCACTTCTTACTTATTGCTGGCTTCTGCAATTTTCAAAGCTGATCGCGCCTTTTCTTTGGAGGGAACACTGTCGTCCTGCATAACGTCAACTATATCCCAGTCACTGTGGGTCTTCCGCAAGGAGCTGTCGCGCGTAGCCGCGTCGCGGATAAATAGTAAAAAGAATTTGCTAGATAGCATAATTAAGAGATGAAAGTGTTTTGTCGGTTCATAGAAGTGTCTGAGTACTTCACTTATTTCGTGAAAAGGCGCATAGGATTGGTTTTGAGATTTGTAATTAAAACAATATCGTGTTTGTGAATCGTTAACTTCCGTGGAGGAAAATATTGAAAGTAGAACATAAATGAAAAGGCTTCCGTGATCAGTGATTGCCTGTTAAATTAATGAGCAAACGCAGCGTAGCAGTTGTTACTTCAGTGTGCATGTGAGACGAGTTTAACTGTTAACTCAAGACTGGATGAGCTTAGGAATTGCAAGCGCACTATGTTACATTCTAAAGGAAGATTAAAACAAATTAATTACACTTGCGCTCTTATTATCTCAAACTAACATTTCCCATTTTTCAGCTGAACAGCTTCAATATTTTAAAAGTATAAGGCAGGCACAACGTTAGGTTTATTTCGTAACCGGCCCTGTGGCCGAACGGTTCTAGGCGCTTCAGTCTGGAACCGCGCTGCTGCTACGGTCCCAGGTTCGAATCCTGCCTCGGGCATGGATGGTGTGCTGTCCTTAGGTTAGTTAGGTTTAAGTAGTTCTAAGCCTGGGGGACTGATGACCTCAGATGTTAAGTCCCATAGTGCTTCGAGCCATTGGAACCATTTATTTTTTATTTTATTTTATTTTATTTCGTGACGAAGCGTGTTCTCTCAGTGAAGTCACCAAACTCGAGTCCGATAGCCGCAAAAAAATATATTAACGAACTAAGAGTCAGTTACAGGCATATTACATTTATCTCCACGACAAGACATAGTTTATATTTTATCATCGTAACAATAGAAGACATATTACAATGTTAAGTTTGTGATACGGTGCTAGCCGTAGGCTGAGTAAAACAGCGGAGCACGTCATTTGATGTCAAGAATTCCGGCTTATGAAAGTGTACCTGGGACTTTCTGTTGCGGGGCGGCATCATTTAACTGGTGACAACAAAATATTTTTTTTACGTTTTCGCTCTTTATTATAATTATAGATGTGGTTCTTTTCCACTGATGACGATCACGAGTGACTTGTACAGGGATCCTGTAGGAAAACATACACGCAACTTGATCAAGAAGTTGGGGGTATAACAGCTACTGTAACTCAACTTACCTGCAGGTTATAGTAATTTACTAAAGCAGTAATCTTGTTTGACACAAAAGCAACCACATGAGTGGTGCCGAGTCGTATGATACAAGTCAATGGCGAATGCCAGTGCAAGATAAACATCAGAAAATTAAGTGACTTAGGCAAGATTATGTGCTTGCTATGAATACCATAGCATCACAGAGCTGCAGAGACTAAGTGGTAAATGAAATGGCCAACGAAGAAACATAAATCCTCCTCTCTAAAGCTGATTGATTTGCGTACACCAGAGCAAGTGTCAACATTCACTGTCGAGGGAAGGAATATTACCGCCGATCTGGAACTGTAAATGAAGGACGAATCTAGAAAAAAGTGCCCTATAATCACTATTCGCAGAGTGGACCAGAAGCTAAACTGTTGTGTGATTTCGAAGCACATGAACATCGGCAGCTATTTTTACCTCCCAGTTAACTCTGCCAGACCAAACGGAATGCTATACAATATCTCAAATGCCACGAACGCCAGAGACATAGTGATTTGTCATATATTGTCTCATAAAAAAATTGCAAGTGGTTATTGAGAGAAGGAGTGATTCATGTGTCTACCCTGTATGGTCACACCACACGTGGAACTGTCTATATCTGGATGTTTCCGATAACAGAATACTAAATTCCAGAAACATTCGGAGTAATGAAGTGTAATGAAAGGACTGTTTTTCAGTTTTCCTAGGGCATATGTTTCTCAAAGACAAAGCTGCAAAATAACTACAAATGCTATAGTAACGGTTGGCAGAAAAGCAATTAACTTTCAGCTTAAACAGCAGAAAGTGTGAAAATCAAAAGCATTTGTATTTTATCGTAAAACCTTAAGGTGTCTGTTATATAAGAAAGATGAACTTCAGCATTTGTACAGGAACTTAAAAATCAAAATTTATCTCTACATATGTTTTATGCATTGGAGAACATAATTGGAAGTTCAGAAATTGAATTAATACACCTTGATATGCAAAAGTTATTATCGAATTATTGTAGTCACCCTGTATCTCATTATTTTATATATCTCCTGCATCAATAAAATTTTTGAAAGGAGAATGCCGTTTTTAGGTGTGGTTGCGGTATTCAGTTATTACTTTACGATGGCGTAAGACGACGTAAATCGGTTCTTCATTAAATAATTGACAGTTGCAGTCATAGACATCTGTAGAGGAGGGTGAGGTAGGGGTGAGAGGTGATAAGAGGGGACGCTTAACACCTAATTAAATTTCGAATACACAGTTTTATTCATTGAAAAGGAGAGAGTATTTTCCTTTCTAAACGTGAGGACTAAATTCAAGTGGAAAATTATCTTTATTCCATAAATTAGGACCTTCTCATATCCATAGGATGCAACACAGTGTAACATGTAGTAACAGAATTACGAATTCAACAGTCCAGTTGACAGGGCTGCAGAGTGATATGTCAACTTGGGGAGCCAAAGACCATATTGATTCAGTCCTAGGCTGTTAAGAGTCGGCTGTACCGGGCAACTTGCGCTTGTTTTGGATGGTTTTCCACTTTTCTCTGGTCAAATGTTGTCCTTGGTTACACTTAAACCAAACAAACAAAAAATGTCGTCTTCGAAACACATTTTTGTAAATTTTAATTATTCCAGTCAACTTCAAACATAAAAGGCATAGAAATAACTCTGTAACATGATCAGCTGTGAAGTTTTGTAAACGAAGCATATATTGGTTCAAATGGCTCTGAGAACTATGGGACTTAACATCTATGGTCATCAGTCCCCTAGAACTTAGAACTACTTAAACCTAACTAACCTAAGGACAGCACACAACACCCAGTCATCAGGAGGCAGAGAAAATCCCTGACCGCGCCGGGAATCGAACCCGGGAACCCGGGCGTGGGAAGCGAGAACGCTACCGCACGACCACGAGCTGCGGACCGAAGCATATATTATGGGATCCAAGTTGAATAAGTGACAGTTTTGTTGATTATTTTTCTAAGTAACCCATAGGATTTTCTCGTATGTTCTGATCATTTTTTCCTGTTTCAGAATTCTAATTTTCAGAGTCAGTCTAACATTATTAGAACACAAACAAAGAATTTTTGTGAATATTTTTTTAGATTTACTTCCTAACTCGTTGGATACGTTGGGTTTAATCGTATGGGGATGTAATTTCAGATTAGCAAATCAAAAAGGTAGCGTCCATTTTTCCACTAGTAATACAAAAAGAAAATACATTAATGAAGTATGGTTGCACTTAAGGTATGAAAGTAATCATCTCCAAACAATGATGAGTTACGGTCTTCTGCAAGGCGGTGAGGAACCAAGTGGGCACACACCTTTGAGTACCGTAAACCGCAACTGGTGGGCAAGTAAAGCAGCGCTACCAACAGAGACGTCCAGTTGTGCAGCGACTACCACGTATGAGAGTGTCCGCACGTTCCACATTGTAGAAGTCACAGCTGTGTGCGGCCGACCGGCATGCAGGAGATCGGATAGACACGCGCGACCTTGTTGCCGTGATGGCAGACGACTCGCCTGCTTTTGTTCACTGCCAGATCTCCGTAAACATTCTGCACGCTGCTGTGAATATCTGTGATACTCTGCTTTTCCGCTAAAAGAAAGTCAATGACAGCTCTCTGCTTGGGACGCACCTCCGTTACAGACGCCATTTTGAAAGCTGCATATAGCGCCGCCGTCTATCGGAACTTCGTGAAACTATAGGGGCTGAAGTGGGACTATTTCACGACGTTCCACAACGAATTCCACATTTTTTTCAAGTGAAACTGGCCGGGGAAAAAAAATTGTCGCATTATTTACTGAACGCCCCTCGTAGTAAGCATTGTTACTGTCAGTTGGAGGATGAAGGCCTGAGGAAGACAGTACGCATATAAGTCGAGCAGTCTGTTTTGTACAACACACTCTTCGTCATAGTGAAGCATCTGCAGCGAGAACGATAAAATTATAGACCTACACTTGATTTCACATCAATGAAAGACATTACTCTTCACAGATGAGACCCGCTTGAGCTTGCAGATTAGCAGCAGATGTGTGTTGATGTGGCAAGAAGCCGTAATTTGCTAGCATTTCGTTGCACATTTCTTTCGATTACCTTCTGTAGTATATTGTAGCAGTTCTTTCTCTGTATCGTCCGGATTTCATCGAGCTATATTACTTGGCAATAAGTTTTGTGCACCATTGCGCACACATACTTCATAAGCTACCATGAAGTGCATGATGGAGGATACAACGTTCCATTTCCTATTCCGCTAGCAAATGGAACGAAGGAAAAACTACTGTCTATATGCTACCGTACGAGCCCTGATTTCTCGTAACTTGTCTTTGCGGTCTTTACGCAAGATGTAGGTTGGAGGTAGTACCGGTAGAATCGCCCTGCAGTTTTCGCAAATTTTTCGCTTTCTCAATATACAGGACACCTTCTAAGAAATTTGGAACGTAGGAAAGGAAGTAATGGCGAAAGTAAAGGTGTGAGGGCGGATTATGAGTCGTGCTTGGACGGCTTAGTTGATAGAGCACTTTCCTACAAAGTTAAATGTTTTGAGTCCCAGTACGGCACACAGTTTTAATCTGCCATTAAGCTTCTCAATCAACAGTGTTTTGCGAGAGAGAGAGAGAGAGAGAGAGAGACAAATATCTTACCTCCAGAGGTTCCCATTTGTGTTTATGGAGCATTTCAGTAATACTCCGTACTTCGATCAGCACGACACTGAAATGCTCAGATATAATCCTTTAAACCGACCTAGTGGGGATCCCAAACACTCGAGCAATACTCAAGAATGGGTCGCACAAGTGTGCTGTACCAGGTCTCATTTATAAGTGGGTTACATTTTCCTAGATTTCTCCCAATAAACATAAGTCGAGCACTCTCCTACCTTACAACCGACCTTAGATGATCATTCCATTTCATGTCACTTTGCAACATAACACCTAGATATGTAATCCAGGTAACTGTGTCAGGCAGAACACCACTAGTACTGTATTAGAATATTACAGAATTTTCAGTTTTCCTACTTATCCACGTTAACTTATGTTTTTCTACCTTTGAAGCAAGCTGTCATTCATCATACCAAATCATCCTTCCAAATCATCCTGTATCTTCCTAAAGTCACTCAACGACGACACTCTTCCGTACATCAACAGCATCATTAGCAAAACAGTCACAGATTGCTGTTCAACCTATCCGACTCGTCATTTATGTTTGTAGGGAACAAGAGCAGTCCTGTCACACATAGCTGGGGCACTCATAAAGATACCTTTGTCGCAGATTAACACTCGCCGTGCAGTGCAACGTACGGGGTTAAATTAGTTAAATAGGTTTCAAGCCACTCACACATTTGAGAACCTATTCTGTTTTCTCCATTTCACAAAATCAAGTGTGGATCATTGTAGCGTGTACTGACTATTCTTGACTGACCTTTATGCACTGTCCCGACCCCTGTTAGATAATGTTCCTGTACTACAATTGGCACTGTAATTTACTCTTATCAAAATATGTTGAAAATATTTATTTTACATATTTGGGGATGTATTAATGTTGCCTGTGAAGGTGTTTATTTCCGAAAATTCGTGACAGATTAAAACTGTATGCCACACTGAGATTCGAATCCGGAACCTTTGCCTTTTATGGGCTAGTGTTGTACCAACTGAGCTACCAAGAGCGATCAACGATCCGTCCTCACAGCCTTATTTCCGCAAGTACCTCATCTCCTACCTTCCACACTTCACAGAAGTTCTTCCACGAAACTTGCAGGACTAGCATTCGTGGAGGGAAAGATATTGCGGAGACATGGCTTAGTCACAGTCTGGGAGATGTTTCCAGGATGAATTTTTCAATCTGCGACAGAGCGCGCGCTGATATGAAACTTACTGGCAGATTAAAATTGTGCGTTGGACCAAGACCCGAGCCCAGGACCTTTGCCTTTTGTGGGTAAGTGCTCTACCAACTGCGTTACCCAAGCACAACTCATGACACGTCCTTATAGCTTTACTTCTGCTGTCACAACATGTCCTACGTTCCAAACTTCACATACGTTCTCCCATGAAACTTGTGGGAGTAGCACTCCTGGAAGAAAGGAAATTATTGGTCATCAGTTGCGCTTGAGTGGCTAAGCTGGAAGCTGAATTGCCTGCAAAAGAAAAGGTTCGAGTTCGAGTCTTGGTCCAGCACACTGTTTTAATCCGCTAGGAAATTTCACATCAGTGCATACACTGCTGCGTCCGCAGCTCGTGGTCTAGTAGCTAGTGTTGCTGCCTCTGGATCAAAGAGTCCCAGGTTCAATTCCCGGCCTTGTTGGGGATTTTTCTCTGCCCGGGGACTGGGTGTTTGTGTTGTCCTCATCAATCATCGTCATCATCATCATCATCATCATCATCATCATCATCATTCGTGACAGTGGCTAGATTAGATTGTGAAAAACTTGGACTGTGTAAAATTTGGGGTTTTGTACGGGCGCTGATGACCGTGCAGACGAATGCCCTACAAACCAAACATCATCATCAACACTCTGATGCAGAGAGAAAAATTCTTCTGGGAACTTCCCTCAAGGAAGCACATCTTCGTAATATCCTTTCTTCCAGGAGTGCTAGTCCCGAAATTTTTGCGGGAGAACTTCCGTGAAGTTTGGAATTTAGGAGATGAAGTGCTGGCGGAAGTAAAACTATTAGGGCGGGTCTTGAGTCGTTTTTGCGTAGCTCAGTTGGTGGAACACGAAAGGCAAACGTCCCCATTTCGAGACTCAGTCTGGCACACAGTTTTAATTTGCTGGGAAGTTACGTATCAGTGGACATTCCACTGCACAGTAAAAAAATCGTTCTGGCATTTGTTTCCGCTTGGTAGCGATATCCGGTTGTGATACAAGATCAGTGATGTTAACTTTGCATTGCAATTGATATCCTTGGACGATGAAAAAGAGGAGTTTTATGACCACGCTGTGGACTGCGTCTCCTCCATCGGCGTCCGCCAGGTAGGATGGGCCATTTTCCCCCTAGAAATGATCGCCTGTTATTTATACTAAACTGCAGGCGACATTTTTGACCGTGATGGGAAAAATTGCAGCTTTAGCAATCGCGAAATGCTGGTGCAGAGTTACGAATTCTGCAGTCCAGTTGGCATGGCTGCACAATAAAACTGAAATGTTCCTGTCGTCCGTATGTCGGAACTTCGATCGTGGCCCATGTGAAATCACACCTACTGATTTAATCAGAAACGTTTATTGACAGATCTGGATTAATTCTCTGCACTTCCACACATGTAACATTGCAACAATCATCTAGGTAAAGGTCGCCAGCCTCGCTTTAATCCATGGGGCAGGATTAAATTTCCACTACTTAATTATTAAAACCACTATGGCTATTGTGAAGTTATTGCTGGGCAATCGACATACCCCTTTGGATGCCAGAATGACCTGTACTGAGTAACCTCAGTGACTAACGGATCAGTCTTCATAAGAACTCTGCAGACTTCATATTAAACAACAGTGCTCAAAGTCAGGGAGCCGTTATCTTCATTAAATATTGACACAGGTTACTATGGATTAAAAATATTAACACCTTGGCAAAGATCGGATAATGAGTCTGAGCTGAATACGTTAGAGTCAACAAAACATTTGGGGAGACAACTAAGTTCGCGGAAGTCGCACAATGGTTTCGGAATGTTAATCAAGGAGGATAGGAGGAACTACACAAAGAATCAGGCATGCTGAGGCAAGTTGAGACTGCGATTCCTGATAGTGACAAGCCGATTAGAAGTAAATATATGAAAGTCTTAACATTAATCTGAAGCCTTCGTGTGCTTTCTACAACTCGGTTTATGAACGCTGCAGTTGCTCGCCCTGCTTAGTATTACCAGTGGACGCAAGTAGCTATGGTGGTGCCTGGAAAGCTCCGTAAGTCATCTGTTTTTCACTGAAGGCTGCTCCCCCTCAGAGCCCGGAGTCGAAGTCCCTCTCTCAGCTATAGTGTCCCCTATCGAGTCACGGATTGAAGACGTTCTGCAGAGCGTTCCCAGCAAGAAGCGAATTTTACTCTTTCTTTGTGAGTGTGAGGCTTGTGCATGATTTTGTGTAGACCAATCAGCAATGTTCTAATAAGGCAGCAGTCTCCCTCCCATATCCAGTTTTAAGATAATTAACCAACAGTGAGGATTTTTAGTGCCGGAGATCAGAAATAGACAACCTCTGTCTCCTACTATCCTTCCTACTTCACTTTTCAGCCAATAATGCCTCCTTCAAGTACAGTCGAGCGATTCTGTTCTTCCACTCTAGAACTGTTATCTGCTGTTACTGTTTCTTAGCAGATTCAATAACAATTCAGTTAGCTTGACCCGAGGCTGGTGGATTGCTCCCGAACACAAAAGAGCTGGATGGTCTCTTCTCACTCTAGCCTACAGTTCTTATCTCTTAACCATCCTGTGCCCAGCAGTCCCCAGAATACGAGCTTCCCTCAGAGCACAGTGCATAACGATAAATCAGACCTTATCGCTGTTAGCTCGCGACCCACTTCATCGGGTCTGGTGGACTCTCCACATTCAAAACAGTCTTTCATTACTTGACAGCTTTCCGTTGTTTAGGATGCAAACACAGAGGGCGCCCGTTTGGAGACCTCGGCCCACATACAGTATACCGTGCCCGGTTGTTTACTAGCTTCTCTTCCCCCCATCGCAGTAGTGGAGCATGTGTTTTGAAAAGCACTGTAACCCCCTAATGACGAGACGCTGGCACTCTCTCCCTTATTTAACAAGCCTCCGCTGAACATGCATTCAACAGGATTTCCAACTACTCATTTAAGCAATTCTCCAGAATAAGAAATTAATGTGGAATACTAGTAGTTATTTTTGGCACTCATTGATGTTAACTTTCCATACTCGTTTTCTGTCTTATAACTGGGAATTAATTTACATGAGATGGATTTATCAAATTAATGGAGGTCGATTACGATATGTTTAAACAGAAATGGTCGCTTAAGACGATGTAACTACTTTCAGAAAAGATTCCGAGATCGAATCACTGGATTGGAATATGTTTTTCGCTAGCAGTTCAATTAACCGCCTTCAACTAGCTTCCAGTATCTCCCGCCAATGATCACCACAACAAAACAGAAATACAGTTCCCAAGTCAATAGGGAATGAGTCACTCAAGAACATATTTCTCAAGTTTACGCGGACACAAATATAGTCCACTGGAGTGTTGGATGTGAGGTCCGCCAGTTATGCAAAACACCGTTTTTCTCAGTACCCAAACATGTTTCGGCACCACTGTGCAATCATTCGTTTTTATTTATTCTGCAATGTGAACATTTTTGTTAAATGATAATAAAATTATGTGCATTTTTAGTTCAAACAACAGATCGTTTCTTTTTGTAAACTAAAGATGCACATAATTTTATTATCATTAACAAAAATGTTCACATTGAGGAATAAATAAAAACAAAAACCCACCTCGTACTTACATATTGGCTGCTCATTCCTACTATGTGTGTCCACATATTAACTTGCCAGTTTTGTTATCATGATTGGCTCACCCATTTGGCAGAGGGGGAACCGGGAAAAGCAAAACCAGATATGTGAGAGTAAAAAAAAAACATTTCCGTGAGCCGAGGAACACACATCTCACAAAGATCGTTTACGATTTTCATTATGGATTCCATTTTGATTAAAAAATTATATAATCTAATAATTTACTAAGTTATTTAAAAAATCAAGTTTCTCTAGTACGGTAGTTATAATAGTTACATAATATTTCGGAAAACAGGTGCCATATACAACATTATGCTTTCTCAATAAATCTAAATATTTTCCTATTGCTGTAGGATACAACATTCCTAGTTCGGTTAAAGCTGTAAATGCTAGTGAGTTCTATAATTAAAGTATTTTATATCTTATAGACGAATCATATACACTTCACATTAGGATAGCGAATTGTTATTGCAAAAAAGAAAATCTTTATAGTAAATATTTCATTATGATAAAACTGTATAAGATGTTAACTACATTTTTGTGCTCGCTAATATCTCAGTTAAATTTGAAGTAAATTTCTTAAGTATTTCAGTTTAGTACTGTTAAATAGTAATACATGTGACAGTTTATTACGGCTTAAAAAAGAAAACTTAAATATTTCAGGTATTTTATACAATGCAAAAACATTATTGGAATTGGTGTTACTGTTATACAAGATACTTGTTACAGAAAATATTTTCGTCAAATAAATGCATTCGTGAATTTTACTGCGTATGTACTGTATAGTTTGCGTTAGGTGTTAGTTTACTTTATAGACAGCTTTTTAGTTAGATGTGGTTTGATTTTTAGAATGACTCTGTATAATGCAAAGCATACTCGATGTCTCCATGGCGTTGGTGATTGTAGGATGTTGATTGCAGTGCTGATACAAAGTTTATGAAGCGTAGAATCGTCGTGCGGGGGCCTACATATAAAGGTACTAAAGATGGATTTGCCCGCCGGATGCTGGATAGGTGGTGATGAATCGGCTGCAATTCACCCTCGGCTCCCGGCTGCAACCTTCCTTCCCTCCTTCCTTCCTTCCTTCCTTCCTTCGGAATGGACTGGAACTCTTGTACTTCTCTGCATCGCGGCCCAGGAAGGAGGGATGGCAGCTCGGTGGCGATGTACATGAAATAGGTCGGGTACATATTATAAAAACTGTATTTTCAGATGTTAGTGTCCTGTAAGGTAAGTCAGGTGGTTAAACTAATCCAGAGTAATGAACTTCGTCATCCTCGCGGCGCATTTTAAGATAGCGGGGCGCAACAGAAGTTACGCACGGAGCTGCACTACAAACGGTTCGACGAATATTGATTTGCACCGCGCGCCGCTGCGGTAATTTGTCAATAATGGTTCTCTCGACGCAGGCTGCGGCTGATATGTGAATGTTCATGCCGAAGCAAAAAAGTCGACTCACTGTTCCGATGCACTTACGGAACACAGTCTTTCACAAGTAGATCGAAATTGCAGTTCCGGTACAGATTCTGTCCTATGATCATACTTCTCTTCGGTTCGTCACACTAACGTACATGGTTCAGGGATCAATATCTGCTTTTCACACAGTCTTTGCTCACTGAAACAAGCACTTCACACAATTTACACGTAGCAATGTATGGAGAAATGTCACCACACAAAACCAAGCGTGATTACACTGTTCACTGTCTAAAACTTCTGTAACACTATACAGTTATTTGTGATAAACTTTACCTTGTTGTAAAGTTCTCAGACAATCACAACCTTTGTCCATAGGAAAATACGCCAACATGCTTTATGGTGGAAGTCTTTATTGACGTATTCACCGTGAGTTGTCCCCTATAAGTTCCACTGAAAGTTTAGTTAACACAGTCCACGTGAAAGTTCCCTGCTGCGCACAAAATTTACACACACGATGGAGGTCTCATCGTTAAGTTTCACAGTAACAAATGCTAATCATTAGACTATCATTACTGTCCAGAATTAACATGAATTTCGCACAAGAGGTTTACAAAATTCAGTCATTTGAAGATTACACTCATTTACATATTTACGCGAGAAGGCATAACTTTACTCACACAAATGAAGTTTCTTTTGCTTAGCCAAGAGAGGAAAAAATCTCGCGTCTTTATACCTACTGGCGAAAAGCAAAAAGAAAGAAAGGAAAAGCCAGCTGATCATCATGTACACATGTGAAGCATGTATATTCTGATAAGTAAAAAGGAAGCCATTTCCTTTGATTCTCCGGGCTAAGGCAAATATAAAACTTACTTAGTACTATACATCACCATAAATTGAGAATCTACTTTTAAATGACTATAGAAAATGAAAACGTCCATCAGAACCATTAAACTCTTTGAGTACTAATAACTGATTTTCAAAGAAAAGCAAAAGATCTATTATTTCTTCCTTTAACTTCCAAGTTTATCTTTATGAAAAACAGACAAGTAATGCCTATGCAAATCTCGTCAAGAAACTTGTAAGTAGGCTGTTTAGATTTTTATATGGGTAATGCCACGTAGCGCTCTATATGAAAATCACTGGCTGTGCTGTGTGCAGTATGTGGCTAGTTTGCATTGTTGTCTGCCATTGTTGTCATGAACTGCTATAGCTGGATGCGAACAGCGCGTAGCGCTGGGCTGTTGGAGGTGAGCCGCCAGCAGTGGTGGACGTGTGGAGAGAGATGGCGGAGTTTTGATAATCTGTAAGACTGAATGTCAATTATGAATATTAAGGTAAATACATTGTTTGTTCTCTATTAATATCTTTCATTTGATAACTATCCCTATCAGTAGTTAGTACCTTCAGTAGTTTGAATCTTTTATTTAGCTGGCAGTAGTGGCGCTCGCTGTTTTGCAGTAGCTTGAGTAGCGAAGATTTTTGTGAGGTAAGTGATTTGTAAAAGGTATAGGTTAAAGTTAGTCAGGGCCATTGTTTTGTAGGGGTTATTGAAAGTCAGATTGCGTTGCGCTAAATAATATTGTGTGTCAGGTTAAGCACAGGCTTGTATAATTGTTCTAAGTGGACGTTTCACATGTAAAATTGTTCTAAGGGGACGTTTCATATGTCGACCCTTAGCCTAGGATACCTCACTAGAATCTTCTGATTTTTTCTTGTAGTTTGTGTATTTAGTGTAGCTTTTGTTTATAGCTAGTGCGTAATTGTAGAGAGAATCTCCTTTGTAGTTGCAGTCTTTCATTGTTGTACAGTAAAACAGTTGTGGCATGCATGTAGCTTTGCGCCAAGTATTTCGCTGCTGCAATTAACTAGATATTATTTTCAGTGCTATGTTAATGTGTTCTCTTATTTTTACTCTTCAAATTGTGTTTTTGTGTGTTATCGTGTGAAATATTGTCTCAATAATGGCGTGTGAAAAACGTAACACTCGGCTCCAAAGTAAACTAAGAAACGACAGTGAAGACGAAAGCAATGTGTTAGCGCCACTGTGTAATGAGTTAACTAATGTTCAAAGTAGTAATTGGGTAACTGTGCATAGGGAAATGGAGCGGGCGTCAAACAATGGCGTAGACAGTCAAACAGGTAGTGAACAGGGAAGCATTATCGATCGATCGGTCGGCAACAGCTCGCCTCAGGAATCCGAAATGATAGGACACAATTTTGCAAATACTGTAGATTCAGGTTTTGCGTCCTCACCGGTTTCTCAAATGAGTCAAGACACATTTTCTGCTTGTCAAAATGTGAATGCTGCCGGTGAAAACGCACTGCCAAAGAGCATAGAGAAACAGATTCCAGACACTAATACATTATTATTGCAATTAATGCAAAAAATGGAACAAAATCAGAAACAAACACAGCAACAGTTAGATACAATGGGACAAAATCTGCAAAAGTTAGACACAGTGGAACAAAATCAGAGACAAACACAGCAAAAGCTTCAAAAGTTAGACTCATTGGAACAAACGCTTGAACAAACACGTGAAGATTTAACTACTGAGTTACATAAAATCGAATCGAAATGTCAAAAAGTCTGTAATGACGTAAAAACACAAATTTGTGAGCATTTCCAACCTATTTTTTCGCTGCATGAAAATGCATTACAGAATCACGAAGCAGCCATAAAAGAGCTGCAAACCATTGTTCATGAAAATCATGAGACCTTGTGGGCTAAAATTGACTCAGTTGCATCTACCGATTCGGTAACGCAACTTGCAAAAACTCAGGAAAACTTAAAGGACACAGTAGAAAGACACATGGAGGAAATTAGTTCATTATCAGAGAAAGTAGCCGAACTTTCGGATCAGGTCACTAATTTATCTACAAAGGTAGATGATGATCTGAATGACACAAGACCCGTAGCCTTCACTGACACAGAAGAGTATGAACAAATAAGAAAATTCAAACAAAATCAGAATCAAATTAATACGCAATACAAAAGAGAAATGCGGGAAGTACAAGATCAGCTGACACAGGTAATACAAGAATTACGTATTTCAGAGGACACTCGCGCCCCAATAAGGGAAGAGGGACATAGAAATACGGAACAGCCACAAAATAATAACACAGAGCATTTCGGTAATTATGAAAGAAATTGGCAAGGTGCACCGAATTTTGAGATGGAACCGCCGACACGACGTAACAATGACCGATATGTGACTCGCCGACATGATGATTTTGACTATAAGCTGTTCATTACTACACGTAAATTCAAAACATTTAAGAATTCTGGCAACGACATTCATCCACAAGCGTGGCTCCATCAATTCTCTCATTGTTTTCCTCCCAACTGGTCATTAGAACACAGATTAGAATTTATGTGTGGCTACTTGGAGAATGAACCAGCTGTAAGAATGCGATCGGTCATTCACGATTGCCACAGTGAAGGAGAATTTTACCATGCCTTCCTCTCAGCATATTGGTCTCAAGCTACACAAGACCGCGTAAAACATAGCATCATGATGATGAAACACTTTGAACAATCTGAATTTTCCAGTCTTGTCAAATATTTTGAAGACATGTTGCACAAGAATCAGTACCTATCAAACCCATACAGCCCCTCAGAACTCATCCGCATTTGCTTAATCAAACTGCCTGAACATTTACGACACATTATTTTGGCAGGACGTGGCAAAGACGACATTGAAGCTTTTCAGGGACTGTTACAAGAACTGGAAATTGACACAGACAGTCGTGGGATGCGAAAACAGGAAATCAATCACTACAGGTCACATCCGTCACAATTCCGTGACGACAGAAATAATAACTGGACACGACAAGTCTATTCTTACAACGCAAATCGTGACCAAAACAGACACCACCCGTATGACAACCGTTGGCAGAGTAGTAATAATTACAGGGAAAGATCACCTCTCCGCAGTAATGACTATCACAGAGACAATCAGAGAAACAGACAATATGGGAACCAAAATAACTATTATCAAGGGAGACAGAATAACTTTAGACGCAACGGTCCAGCGCGTAGTTACGATTCAAGGAGAAATTCTCCACCACGTGACCGACAAGAAAGAAACTATGGAATCTACCGACATGACGACAGACGATATGATCGTAACGACAGACCTGAATTGCATCAGAACTGGCGAGATTTAAACAGAGCAGAGCACTCTCGTCACGATGAATTTGTAGAAGTTAGGTCTCCAAATCCCAATAACGACGCGCGCCAACAAAGAGACAATAGGCGATGACTCACACCACTGGCAGCCACAAGACGTACTTATGAAACTGATGACGCAGCTGCCGTAGCTAGTAACTACGTAAAAATGGAAGACATTAGGGACATCTTACTCCAGGAACACGACGTAAAACATAACAACATTGCATATCCTGTGATTCATATTACTGTAAATGACGTAAAATTTACGGCAGTACTTGACTCTGGCAGTCCCATTTCAGTAATTAGCGAAACAGCTTTTAGCAAATGCAACAAATCGAACAATTGCCCCACACTTCCGTTACGTAAGATTAAATTACAAGGTGCAATCTTTGGAAAAAGTGTAGATGTACGCCAACAAACCAATTTAGAATTCTTTTGCCAAAGCCACAGCTTCTCTATGAACTTCCTTATTGTTCCATTATTGTCGACGGAAATTATACTGGGAGTAGACTTTTTGAATGAATATAAAGCAATCTTAAGCTTTCACGATGCTGAAATAAGTTTAGAGAAAGAAGGTAAGTCAATAGCTTTGAAATTTGAAGACTGGCTCTCAAACCATGATGAGGAAATTAATCGGCTTTACGTTCTGTTAGACAACAGTTCGGAATTTTCTACGGAAGTAGACACCAACAATCACTCTGCAAGTACTGACAGGGTTGACATCGACGGCATATTTGAAATTAATGAGTTAATTCAGAATAAAATTCAGACAATTGAGAATTGTAATGACACTGATAGGCAGGACCTTTTTGAGATTTTACAAGCACATTCCACAGTTTTTACTCACAAAACAGGAACAATCAAGGGGTTTCAATACCAATTTCGTGTTCGTGAGCATACTAAATTTTGTGTTAGACCATACGTAATTCCGGCGCATTATAGGGACCGTGTTAGAACAGAAATACAATCTATGCTTGTCGAGGGCATTATTGAGCCTGCAGTAAGCTCATACAACAACCCATTACATGTTGTTGAGAAGAAGAATGGATCTATCAGGCTTGTTTTAGATTCGAGACAAATCAATACTATCATCATTCCTGAAACAGACAGGCCGCAGACGATGGAAGAACTTCTTCAAAATTTTAATGGTGTAAAAGTGTTGTCTTCCATTGATCTCAGATCCAGCTTTTATCAGATCGAACTTCATCCAGAATGCAGAAAATACACAGCTTTCCTTTGTTTCGGCGTTTGTTATCAGTTTCGGAAACTTCCTTTTGGTTTGAACATTTCTTCAGCAGCATTCATTCGTGGGTTAAATTCCATATTACCTGAGTTCTTAAAACGTCACATCACTTTATATGTGGACGATATTCTAATAGCAGAAGCTTCATGGGAACAACATAACCGCATCCTCAACAGTTTGTTACGTATTTTTGCAGAATCTGGAATTACAGTTAACTTGGAAAAGTCAGAATTCGGTAGGTCAAAGGTGAAGTTTTTGGGACATATTATTTCTTCTGAAGGCATTCAGCCGGATCCAGAAAAGTTAGAAGCAATCAGAGCCATTCCAGTTCCATCCACAAAAAGACAAGTCCGCAGTTTTCTAGGTCTCGTAAATTTTTACCGTCGTTTTCTGAATATGCAAATTCTAGTTACACCTAAACTTTGTTCTCTCACTGGAAAAAATACTATTTGGAACTGGGACGAACAAGCACAGTTGGAATTCAATTCTTTGAAAGAAGCGTTACTTCACGCGCCAATACTAGCTCATCCAGATCTGTCACAAGATTTCTGCCTTAGCACTGATTCTTCCAAAGTTGGTCTTGGTGCCCATTTATTTCAAGAAGCCATAGAAGATGACATTACTGTTCAGAAAACCATTGCTTTTGCTAGCCGAGTGCTAACAAAATCTGAAAAAAATTATTCCGTTACTGAATTAGAAGCTTTAGCTATCGTTTGGGCATTTAACAAATTCCGTTTCTTTCTTTCTGGTAAGCACGTAAAAGTATACAGTGATCACCGTGCATTACAATTTCTTATGTCTTCAAAATTAAATCATGATAGGTTAAAACGTTGGGCATTGTTTCTGCAAGAATTCCGCTTCACAATAGTCTACATTCCCGGCAAGGAGAACATTGTTGCGGACGCGCTGTCACGCGCACCGGCTGGGCTTGAGGAAAGTAACACAGAAGGCAACCTCGAGAAAAATTTCAGTATTCTTTACATTCAGAAAGTCGCCTTTGAAAACTTCATCACCACATCTTTAAAGGACATTGCTCATGAACAAGATAAAGATCCGATTTGGAAAGATATCAAAAGTAAATGGCATGAAAAGACACACACTCAGATTCGGCATTATTACCTGGTTAGAAACAACATACTCTTCAAACGCTGCACTGTTGATGACAAGCTATGGGTACTTTGCATTCCAGACGATTTTGTTAATAAGCTCATTTGGTACATTCATTTCAGCTACGCACATTTTGGTCCACGAAAATGTTATCATATTCTTCGAACGACTTGTTATTTTAACAATATGGAAAAGCGAATTCGAAGAGTCTTGTCTATTTGTAAACTTTGTCAAAAGGCGAAACCATCTACTATCTCACATCGTGCTCCGTTATTTCCTATTATTCCTTCTAAATTAAAAGAATTTGCTGCTGTTGATCTCTTGGGACCCCTTGTCAGAACATCGTATGGATTTTCGTACGTTCTAGTCGCTGTTGAACTTACTTCAAAATTTGTTTCTTTCACTCCGTTACGTAAAGCCACTGGACGGTCTGTATCCAACGCCTTTGTTAAAAATTTTTTACGTGAAGTTGGACACGTTAGTAAAGTCATTTCAGATAACGGACCGCAATTCAGATCTGCTGTTTGGTCACGCATGCTTCGGAATCATAGAATCAAACCTGTTTTTATTTCATTGTATTCACCACATTGTAACCCCTCCGAACGGATTATGAAAGAAATCAATAAGCTTTGCAGACTTTATTGTCACAGAAAGCATCAGCATTGGGACAGATATTTACACTTATTTCAAAATGTGCTGAATGAAATGCCTCATGATTCCACTGCTTTACCACCTACTCTTGTACTGAAGAATGAAGAACCTCCGAACAGAATCAGAGAGCTTGTACCTTTCCCGAATACACGTAAACTTCGACACAAAGACATAATTGATTTGGCTCTAAAAAATATAAAATCTGCAGCAGACAAAAGGAGAAAACTACACGGTAAAGCAAATGCAAAGAAATTATATATTGGTCAGAAAGTTCTCATTAAAGCTCATTCATTGTCACATAAGAAGAAACACTTGAGTCACAAATTCTTTCTAGTTTACAATGGACCTTACAGAATCCGACGTATACCACATGATAATTGCGTTGAAGTTGAAACTCTGCGTACTAGGAAGAGTAAAGGTTTACACCACATTTCTCATGTAAAACCATTTATTGACAGATAATCTGCTTTTTAACTTAGTCTTTGCAATTGTCACTTCACGCTACTTGTACAATTTGTCCCACTGAGAAACTGTTAACATGCAACTATGTTTTTAAAGTTAACTAACCATCCAGTCAAGAACATAGGTAACTTAGACAAGTAATTGCGAATGCATTGTTATTGCGAACAGACGACACAGTGTTGTTATTTATACATTCTTCCTTGTTAGTTGCACGATTACATAACGAATATACGGCTTACATACTTAGAACATATACCAGCACTGCTAATGAAATTTTCATGCAACATTTTGGTTTGCTTACGAGTGGATTCTGGATTTGAGGTGCTTTCTGTGAAATGCCAGATGACACAGTGGTTAGTTTATGTGACAGCTACACGATTTTATCACGACGCTGCTAATGCGTGACAATTTACAATGTTGCTTTTGCGGTGTATCTGTTTTATATCTGCACAGTTTTTTTTTGAATTCTTCTATAAAGTGAGACATGTTTTAGTAGTAACTTTTGTGGTATAGCTACAATGAGACAGCCTTTTCCGTAGCACAACAATACTTTACAGCACAATAATTCCTTCATCGCGGCAATAAGCGTAATAACTAAGTTATCTATACGCAAAGCATTTCACTTTGTTTATCATGAGGTAAGTACATTGACTTCTGCAGAACTTAGCTTTCGGAGGACAATAACTACGACACTTCCCAGAGATTATCTTACAGCAAGACGCACATTTAGCGCTACAGGACACGTATTTGAGTGATTAATTTTGTACTTAAAACATTTATTTTTAAAGATTTTTGAATTACAAAGAAAGTTTTTCGCAATACATTTCATTCCATTGCTGAAATCTGTAACACCTGAGGGTATAATTACAATAATCCTCAGGGGGGTACACGCCTACTTTGTGTATCATGTGTTTGGCAAGCACAAGGAGCCCTAGCTAATATGGTATTTGCTTATACAACTTTACACATCGGTACCATATTTCTCTAACACATAAATTACACAGCTATCTGATCATTTAACTGAGAGAGACAAATCTTTTTTACTACGTCAGTGACAGATGTTTACGCAATTGCACAGTTGGGTAACTTCACACTTACGAAATTGTATTTTGTCTGTACTGTGTGAACTGTTCATATTTTTTGGTACCATTGTGATACTATGAAAGCTTTGAATGATGTATTTGGTGTGAGATCATGATTTTTAAAGTACGTTTGAGGTAGATGACACTACTGAAATGAGCAGAGAATTTTCTTTAAATTTTGAAACAATTGCAGAAAGCTACGACGTTTTTGAGATTTGACTGAGGTGTTATGGTGTTATTTTTACGATGACTATGTGTATTATGCTGTTGCGGTATGTTTATGATCAATAAGCTGATGCTATATGAGTTATTTGAGTATGCTATGTATCTGTTATGATGAAATATTGAAGAAGTGTCGACGAATAAGGTAAGGAATAATGAGTAGTGGTTAGGGACTCTGGTTTGTGAAAAAGGTTGTTGGAAACCAAGAATCGTACTTTAAGAGTTATGAAATGTATGTAAATGCGTGAATGTATTACAATGCCGACGAAAATTTTTTGGACTCTGTTATGTCAATTGGATTTTGTCTCTACAGATTTGTAACGCAAATTCTTGACCTGTGAAATATTTTTATATGAGACTGTCACTGTAGCGGAAACTGCTGTCGTAAATATTTCCGTAAGAAAGTTAAGTGACCACCTGCACATAATACGACGTGGGCACCCAGGTGTGTCAGACACCTGGAGAACAAGCCTTTTCAGACGCTCAGGTAGAAAAGAAAGCCATTAGCGTGTTACTTGAAAACATATGATTTTTGTAATGCGTTGTGGGCACACAGCTGTGTCAAACACCTGGAGAATAAGCCATTAGGATGTGCCTTTCATCGCTAATGCGACACCCTCGTTACTTAAAAATTTATGATATTTACTGAAATGCCTAACAAAATGACAAGAAATATTTTTACATCTGCACACCTGATTATGACAAGTGTCTTTCTACGAGAGTTGAGAGCCATTAACTTATGAAATGAAATGTCACATGACTACTGAATGATATTTTTATGCTTTGGTTTGTGTAATTGCTTATTTCATTTGATATCTGGTTTCCAGCTGTGTTGCAGCATTGCTTTTATAAAATGAGATGCATTTGCTAATGTGAACTCTTTCTGTCAACAGATCTATTAAATGATAATTTTGTAATCCACATTCTTTAAAAAAGGAGCACTTGGAAAGGAAAGAACAATAAGAAGTAACTAGTAACAGTAACACTTAAATTTCTTTTCAGGTACATGGTAATATTTTTTTACAATCAGTTGTTATGGTGCACCACTTTAATTACATAGACATTAAGATGTGAATATGCATTTCCCTTGTCTGCATTGTTGTTTCCTGTAATATTTTTTCTGCTTGAGCTATGTCATGTTTAGGTATAAGTTGCTGCTGTTTGTCAGGCATAGTGTTACTGAATTTGACTTTGTGTTACTCTTCTAAGCTAGTTTTTCTTGTTTCCTGCATTGCCTTATATTAGTTGTAATATTGCACTTGCTTTGCTAATTTATGCTGCTTGCTTTGCCATTTCTATTTTTTGTCATTGATGTTTGTGTTAATTATTTTTTTTTTTTTTTTGCTGCATTGCCTCGTCCCTTGGTATATATATCTGAGCTCAGTAGATTTAAGTTAGCTTAAGAGGGGGTAGACTATATAAGAAACTGACTATGGAGAATAGGTAAAGAATGCATTGCGAAGAAAGATTTGGGCCCCAATGAGTATTGTACAATCAGAAATAATTATTTTGAAAGAAATATGAATAGAATACAGGAAGGAGGTATAGGTAGGATTATCTTGGAAATAAATAATGAGGTAAGAAATATGTGAACACATAAATACAGAAAGCATGCTTGGATAGGATTTTTTTGGTGGAAGCAAAGGTTGAAATAAGACGAACAATCTATGGAATGAAGGGAGATCTCCAAGCAAAATACTGCAGTAAAACAAACCCTGTCCTTTCCTCTTTGCTGCTTTTTCCCAATATGTAATTGTGTGTTGTCCTTTCCTTTTGTGTTATCCCACTATGTGTTTGTGTACCCTTGTGTATTTGTGTTTTTCCTGTCCTTATGTGTTTAGCTGATGACAGCTATGTTGTAGAATTTTTCTAATACTCTGTTATTTACCTTGTAAAGATGTTTAGACATTATTTATTCTGTTTTAATGCTCATGTGTGAAGTTGAATTTTTAAAAGTGATTCTGATCTTTTATGTATGTACTCATGTCATCATTCCTGTAACACTGATGTATATGTTTATTTCTATTCTTTTGTAAAGCCCCTATTACTACAAATATTATCTGTATTGTTATGTTTTTAATGATGTATTTTGTACCTTTGTAATTGTATTCTTACGTCATAAAATTGTAATTGACACCAGTTCATCTTATTATTAACTTGTAAGCATTCATTTCACTGCACACTTTTCTGTTGGTCTTAGTATATGGACAATATGTGAGAAGTAGGGACTGATAGTGTTTGCACGTGTGTTACTAATTCAGCAAGGGACTGGATAACAGCATTGCTGGTTCTAAGGACAATTCCAAAAACTTTGTGAGTGAACAAGTGGTGGTTTATGGACTTGCTATCTTCTCTGCAAGACTCTTCGATGGTAATTGTGCACCTGCACAGTCGCAGCAGATGGCTGCTGGCCATCTCTACCAGGACTACAGTGGGTCTACACCTTTGCTGACTCACCAGTACCACAATTTCTACAAGGACTACAGTGGGTCTACACCTTTGCTGACTCACCAGTATCACAATTTCTACAAGGACTACAGTGGGTCTGCACCTCTGGTGGCCCACCAATACTCTCTACCAGGACTGCAGTGGGTCTGCTCTGTGATGACCTACCTACCAATCTTCATCAACTTCGACTGACTCTGCTGTGGGTTTGCTCCATTGTGGCGCATTACCTGTCAGCATGTCAAGAGTCAGCACTGTCTTTCTGTTGGAAGGACAACACTACTTCTTCAAGACTGCATGGAAATCCACTACTTCTGTGTGCAATTTCTTTTACTAATGAGACTTTGTGAAAAAAACTGTAATTACTATTATGATGAATGATCAGGACTGTCTTTATGGACTGTGAGAAAATTTTAGCTTTTGACCAACATTGTATCAATAAGTGTGTGCATAGGATATCTTTGTTAGTGTAATTATGAAAAATTTTATCAAATCATTATTGGCCACTGCCCAAAAATATTTTGTAAAATTTTTTGTGGGGAGCATGGGGGCTATGTAAGTAGGCTGTTTAGATTTTTATATGGGTAATGCCACGTAGCGCTCTATATGAAAATCACTGGCTGTGCTGTGTGCAGTATGTGGCTAGTTTGCATTGTTGTCTGCCATTGTTGTCATGAACTGCTATAGCTGGATGCGAACAGCGCAGTGTTACAGGAATGATGACATGAGTACAAAAATAAAAGATCAGAATCACTTTTGAAACGTCAACTTCACACATGAGCATTAAAACAAAACAGAATAAATAAAGTCTAAGCATCTTTACAAAGAAAATAACAGAGTATTAGAAAAATTCTACAACATAGCTCTCATCAGCTAAACACATAAAGACAGGAAAAACACAAATACACAAGGGTACCCAAACACATAGTGGGATAACACAAAAGGAAAGGACAGGGTTTGTTTTCAGTGTAACATTTGGTACTGCAGTCCACCCCACAACTTCATTCGATAGATCTTTCGTCTTATTTCAACATTTGTTTCCACCAAAAAAATCCTATCCAAGCATGCTTTCTGTATTTATATGTTCACACATTGCTTACCTCATCATTTATTTCCAAGAAAATCCTACCTATACCTCGTTCCTGTATTCTATCCATATTTCTTTCAAAATAATTATTTCTGATTGTACAATACTCATTTGGGCCCAAATCTTTTACATATAACTTCGCATTGCATTCTTTACCTATTCTCCATAGTCAGTGTCTTATATAGTCTACCCCCTCTTAAGCTAACTTAAATCTACTGAGCTCAGATATATATATCAAGGGACGAGCCAATGCAGCACCACATAAAACAGTTAATATAAACAGCAATGAAAAAAACGCAGATTTGCGAAGCAAGCAGCATTAAGAAATTAGCAAAAATCAAATTCAATAACACTATGCCTGGCAAACAGCAGCAGCAAATATAAAAATATAAAAAATATAAAACTTATATCTATACATGACATAGCTCAAGCAGAAAAATATTACAGTAAAAACAACAATGCAGAAAAGGGAAATGTCTATTCACATCCTAATGTCTATGTAATTAAAGTGGTCATCTTAATGTCTATGTAATTAAAGTGGTGCACCATAACAACTTATTGTAAAAAAAAAATATTACCATGTACCTGAAAAGAAAATTAAGTGTTACTGTTACGAGTTACTTCTTATTGTTCTTTCCTTTCCAAGTGCTCCTTTTTTAAAGAATGTGGATTACAAAATTATCATTTAATAGATCTGTTGACAGAAAGAGTTCACATTAGCAAATGCATCTCATTTTATAAAAGCAATGCTGCAACACAGCTGGAAACCAGACATCAAATGAAATAAGCAATTACACAAACCAAAGCATAAAAATGTCATTCAGTAGTCATGTGACATTTCATTTCATAAGTTAATTGCTCTCAACTCTCGTACAAAGACTCTTGTCATAATCAGGTGTGCAGATGTAAAAATATTTCTTGTCATTTTGTTAGGCATTTCAGTAAATATCATAAATTTTTAAGTAACGAGGGTGTCGCATTAGCGATGAAAGGCACATCCTAATGGTTTATTCTCCAGGTGTTTGACACAGCTGTGTGCCCACAACGCATTACAAAAATCATGTTTTCAAGTAACGAGTGTGTCGCATTAGCGATGAAAGGCACACCCTAATGGCTTGTTCTCCAGGTGTCTGACACAGCTGTGTGCCGACGACGCACGTGCAGGTGGTCACTTAACTTTCTTATGGAAATATTTACGACATTTTTCCGCTACAGAGACAGTCTCATATAAAAACATTTCATAGGTCAAGAATTTTATTGACATAAACATACCTCAACAGCATAATACACATCGTCGTCGTAAAAATAACATCATAACACCTCAGTCAAATGTCAAAAACGTCGTAGCTTCCTCCAATGATTTCAAAACCTAAAGAAAATTCTCTGCTCATTTCAGTAGTGTCATCTACCTCAAACGTACTTTAAAAATTATACTCCCTTACCAAATACATCATTCAAAGTTCTCATAGTATCACAATGGTTCCAAAAAAATATGAACAGTGCACAAAGTACAGACAAAGTACAATTTCTTAAGTGTGAAGTAATCCAACTCTGTAATTGCGTAAACATGTGTCACTGACGTAGTAAAAAGATGTTTGTTCCTCTGTTAAATGATCAGATAGCTGTGTAATTTATGTGTTAGAGAAATATGGTACCGATGTGTTAAATTGTATAAGCAAATACCATTAAAATTAAATCACATTTCAGTAATAAAGTTCACTTCACGAAGTGTAGGAAGTGTTTGTTTTCCTATGTACACCTTATCATTCATAGTACTTTCTCAAGTCCATGTGGTTATATAACCCTTTAACTTTATTTGTAAATGGCAGTTTTAACAAATAGGCATCTCACTTATTATATGTTGTTGTTGTGGTCTTCAGTCCTGAGACTGGTTTGATGCAGCTCTCCATGCTACTCTATCCTGTGCAAGCTTCTTCATCTCCCAGTACCTACTGCAACTTATATCCTTCTGAATCTGCTTAGTGTATTCATCTCTTGGTCTCCCTCTACGATTTTTACCCTTCACGCTACCCTCCAATACTAAATTGGTGATCCCTTGATGCCTCAGAACATGTCCTACCAACCGATCCCTTCTTCTGGTCAAGTTGTGCCAGAAACTTCTCTTCTCCCCAATCCTATTCAATACTTCCTCATTAGTTATGTGATCTACCCATCTAATCTTCAGCATTC